>NC_133137.1:93724240-94030611 GCF_048418815.1 Hemitrygon akajei | reverse complement strand
TCTTTCCTGTAGGTTGGTGACCAAAACTGCACAAGATCCTACAAATTAGGCCTCACCAACATCTTATACAACTTCAACTTAAAATCCCAACTCCTGTGCTCAATACTTTGATTTATGAAGGTAGTGATTTATTTACACTGAGGGTATTTGAAGTCGCTGTAATACCAGTTAAAGGAAGCAGAAGTTGCATTTGTCTTTCTCCTTAAGTCTTCACATGTTTAGTGTTTAGTTCCTGGCTCAGCCTCTCCATCGCTGGTATAACAGCTTGCCAAGAGGATGAAAGCGCAGTGGCTCAAATTCTCAGAATTGATTTGTAATAAATGGGAAATTCAAGATTCTGATGGCAGAATTGAATGGACAGTTATGAGGAAGTGGGTTTAGAACTTGCGAATAGATTTTTATAAATTGCCAGTAGCATAAATTGGGTGATAGGAGAATTTGGAGCTGGAGCAGTGTGTTTGCGATATGAGAGGAAAATGGGATTAGTGTGAATGGATGCCAGATGACTGGAGCAGAGGTAGTTGACCGATTTTTACCTGTAAGAAAAATGCAAATAGTTACATTGGAATTATCATCTTCTTCTTCAGTAGGCAAATTAAATAACTTGTAAGGAAGAGGGCTGATTTTTACAACATGTTGGAAGAAGTATTAATAGAAAGGTTGGATCACACGAAAGGTGATCCACTACCCTTCTGGTTCGTTGCCTCTCACCGCTCCTCCCTATATATCTACTGCCTCCACACTTCTTTTTGTGTCTCTGCATGTCTGGGAGTGCTTGGGGGAATCTCTCGTGAAGGAACAGTCTGAAAAGCATCTAGGTCTCTGGTGGCGGATTCTAGTGGTTCTCTGATAACCAGGCAGTTACAAAATCGTCATATAGATATAAATAATGTTGTAAAAATACTTAAAATTATATTTCTTCAAAAGCTACTTGAATTGCTGGAATCAATTTAAAACATTATAATTGAATAGGATAAATGTTCAAAGGTTAATTTATTATCGAAGTACATATCCATATACAACTCTGAGATTCATCTTCTCCAGATAGCCACGAAGCAAAGAAAGAAAATGAGAGTCATCCCCCGCACAAAAATAAACAGCATCCCGATCATCAACCTTCAAACCCTCTCCCCCACACAAAATGCAACAAGGACATTGCCCCCCAGACCCCCCCTCCCCTGCACAAAATGGTATAAGAACATCAACCCCCTAACAACCCCTTCCCCCACAAGAAAATGAACAGAACGCAATAAGAACATCAACCCCCAAACCCCACCCCTTGCACAATAGAACGGAAAAGGATTGTACAAAAAGAAACACAGAATATAAAAACCGTAAGTCTAAAAATGTCCGTAAATGCAATAGTCCAATCCATAAACACAGAATCATGATACCATCCTGCAGCATCACTGACATTCATTGGAAGAGAGGGACACCAAGTGACGCCAAGGGACACCTACCTGCCTACCACAGCGAACCACACAGCATTAGTCCGCTCACAACAAGGCAGCCACTCAGTGCTGAACTCTCACTTGTCTTCTGCATTCACTTCAATGTCTCAATCTTCCTTGATGCCCTAATTGGCAAACAGAGTCAAATGTCAGCTCACATCCCGTATCTAAGTTTCTTGGCATCGAGGCCGTCGGAGTACGTGCTCACTTCCCGGAGTCTTCTTGGAAACAGCAAACTGCTGGATCTCTCAGTTGATCTCCAAACTATAAACCACAGGCTCTAACAGTCCCAGAAGCACATTAAAGGTGAAAACGTATGTAAAAGGAGTAAAATTGACAATTTCATGAGCTACTGGAAGATGTCGACTAAGGGAGTGTTGTACACTGGCGCCATCTTGACCAGATGAAAAAGAAGAAAGTATAGCAAACAACAAGGACTCTGTAATATCTTCAGTCCAAGTTGCTGATTCCAATTGAACATGTGGCAGCCCAGGCTGGCATAACCAGAGCGTGAGGCATGTCTGGCTGCCCAGCTTATGCACTGGCGAGTTTGGCAGTGGAGCAGCAAGTCAGAATCACCAGCATCTGACTGCCAGTTCATTTCTGATTTTGCATTGTATTGGTCAGGTGCCGGAGGGAGTATTGAGTTGAGCTTGACATTATCCAGCAGGTATCTGCAGAAGTCAGAGGTGAGTTCATCCCCTCCCACTGACTGGCCAGGGGAGAGTGGCAATAATTGAATTCAGTAGTTGTGAAGAGATTTATCAACTGGTATCTGAGAAATCCTTAATTCAAAATTTTGCATGTAACTTGCAACTCTTCTGAATCATAAAACTTAGGAGGTTATTATGAATTATTTCAGATCCTAGCTCTAATAATACTTTTCCTCAGTGATGGAACATAACAATTTAGATTTTTAAAAAGTCATAGGTAATTGCTGGATCTCAGAGCTAAAAGTGGTAATGTGAAACAGGTTTTCTGCTCAAAAGAGTAGCCTATCTCAGTCCTGTCATTACCCGACGCAGACTGCACCCACAGGTGATGGTGATTAAATCATCCCATGTGTTTGCTGCTTCTTCAGGACCAGGGGAAAATTCAAAAGCTTATCTCTGAAAGCAGAAGGATGTGGTGAGTCATCTCAACTTGCATCTCCTTGTTCATGCCTGTATAAGAGGAGAAAGGTGGTTTACTTTACTAGCTTTTAGAATAAAATTCATTTAAAAAATGGTCATTTTACAGGAAGATGGGGATGTGACATATACAGGAGACTTTTTGTGGTCATGGATATTGAAAGCTCCACTTTCTCTAGCCAAGAAGATCATTTTGAACCAATTCTGCAAAAGATCTGTTAGTGTACTTAATGGTTTTTGGTTTGAGATACCTGGTAAAAATATCTAAATGCAGAGGTAGTAAATATCCAAAACCATAAACACCTTCCCTCAATGTACAAAGTGAATGCCTACCTGGAAAATATTTTGTAAAACAAAGTTTTGTAAATCAAAAAGGCTAGATAAAGAGCAATGTGGACACTTTGCTACAGGATATACCTATATGTTGCAAGTGGTACAATCTTATACTTCAAAAAAATCATTTTGCATGTCAACCAAAAAAAATGCGATTTTGTTGAAAATTCTTAAGTATGTGATTTCTGTGTCCTATTTATTGCTGTTCTGTTGTCCGATGTTTTAAAAGAGACTGCAGTCAAAGAATTTAACAGAGGGTGTGATCCAACAGCCTTATTTCTTCTGCAGCTAAAAAGGCTGTTTTAATTAAAATGTACTGTATCTACTTTCATACATCAGGCTTCTGGAAATGCCTAAGTTTGTCCTGCAAAAACAGCAGGTCCTTTCTGGATTGTTTGGCCATTGTTATTAAAATTCTTCCATGGCAAGAAATTCTATTTGGCTCAGTTCCTGGCACAGTGTAATTTTGCATGTGCTGTGAGGGTTAATCGTCGCTCATTATGCGCAGTAAGATATTACAAGCTTATTCCGCTGAAGTATACCCATGCCGATAACCTATTGATTCCATGAATTAAAAGGAACAAATTTGGACAAAAAGCTACGTTCATTATGCCTCATGTAAAATGTTTTTAACCATTTGGATAAAAGAAAGAAAGTCAATTATTTTCTACTTCATTTTAAAATATCTCTTTCCCCTTGCTGGTATGCAGATCGACACAAAGTTTCCAGTCTAAGGAAACTTCCGTTAATAATTAGCCCTTAATTGCTCAGCGTTGTGCCTGATTGTTTCATTTCTCCAGTTCCCCATGGAATCGAAGAGGTCAAACCCCTCTCTGTCTTAGCAGTTAAGCAACACTGTGTTAAGTGTGTCCCAAACTCAGACTAAACATCAGTAATACCAGCTAATTAGTATAGAGTTACTGAAAATCTAAAACCTTGAGAAAACTTTGGTTCAAATCACTATTACTTGAGTTTTTTTTATATAGAAAAGAAACAGCACACACAAAATGCTGGTGGAACGCAGCAGATCAGGCAGCATCTATGGGAACATTTGGCGTTTTGGGCAGCTCTTGTCAAACCTACAAGATTGGCCCAGCATGGTTTCAGGGAGAGTAAAATACTTTCCCCATGTAATATTTCAACTCCATTCTCAAACTACCGTGGCTGGATTTTGTTTTGCCATTTTCTTCAGCAAATTTGGTCATCTTAAATGAAAGTAAATGTCAATTTGTTGTGAAATAAGATTAGATTATACTTCTAAGGTCTGGATTTAGACAGACAGTAGTTACTATGTAAATACCTCTGACTTCTCTTTGAATCTGGAATTCACAGGTGATGAGCCCCAGTGATGACTGACAGCTGCCACTCTTGTCATTGACAGTTTTGGTGTTTCATCTTGATAAATTTGTCCATGTTTTGCTTTTTTTCCTCTTTACTTGTGCTGCAGTTTCACTGGAGATTCCAAAACAAGCTCGAGCATGCGCTATGTGGAAACCCAGTCCATGCAGATTGGGGCCTCTTACATGCTGCAGTTTAACTTGGTGATGGGCTGTGGGAAGCCTTTTACACTGCACGTGGACAACCAAATCAGCCTGGAGTACTCCACCAACCATGGCCTGACCTGGCATCTCGTACAGGAGGTAAATACAGTGTTATTGGTCTTGCCAGCTGTTAAGTACACAGAGGGATATAGGCTTAAAGTTGGTGCTTCTGTGAAGTGGCAACTAAAGATTTCCTGTTGCAAAAAGCTTGTTATGTTGCCTTTAAGCACCACGACACCAATAATCCACCACCCTTCTACTATCAAGTAACAATTCATCAGGTTAAGTAGCTTTATTGTAGTAGAGTAAGTTAAAATGTTAAATTTTGCAAAAGGAAATGAAATCTTCAAAACACCTGTTATTGCTGGCAGTCAGTAAATCAAGCAGTAGTTATAACTCCACTGGCTGGCAATGTTCTCTTCAATAACAGCTCACCATTGGAAATAATCTTACTCTTTATTACGCTCATTTTAGTTTTTACTTCCATCTTATAGAAATCTATTTTCTAAGATGGTCTGTAGTGTTTCAGGCACACACTTGTCATATTAAATGTATGTGTACTTAAAGATCTTTGAGCAGAGCTATTGGACAAACTTTGCATAATTTGGATGGGAAAATGTGTGGACAGCTGGCGAATGGTTTGCAGTCTGCCAGTGGACTGTTGACCCAATTAGTGTCATGAATATTAAGGCACCAGTTTTCATTTCAGTGCCTTTTTGTGCCAGAAACTGCAAACGAGTTATGCTTAACAAGCCCAGAAAGTGGCTTATCTTCTACACCTTTTTTTTCCCTTGGCTGTCCTGCACTTTGATGTGTATGGTAAGATCGTTAAAATATAGTTATCCGTTGGTCTCGTGAGACCATGGATTTGCACCTTGGAAGGTTTCCAGGGCGCAGGCCTGGGCAGAGTTGGAGGGAGACCGGCAGTTGCCCAAGCTGCAAGCCTTCCCCTCTCCACATCACCGATGTTGTCCAAGGGAAGGGCACTAGGACCCAAGCAGCTTGGTACCGGTGTCATCGCAGAGCAATGTGTGGTTAAGTGCCTTGTTCAAGGACACAACACGCTGCCTCAGCTGAGGCTCAAACCGGTGACCATCAGATCACTTGACCTGATGCCTTATCCACTAGGCCACGCGCCAACACATATTGTTACTTAAACTGATATTGATGGTATGACCTGCACCAAATGTGCATTTTTAAAGAACAAGAGTCTTGCTTGTGATTCTATTTAAATTTAAATAGAACCAATCATTTTGTGTTGATTATTCTCACACTGCTGTGAAGTTTTCTTGGAATCCATACACTGTAGCTTTATCCACATTAAGCATTACTTTGACTTTCAATTCCATCTTCTCAGTCTGGGAAAACTTAAATTGTCCAGGCTTGACTGTTTTCAGAGCTACTGTGGATGGGCTAACATTGGTTCCCAGTGTTCCTCGGTCTTTAGTGTGAGTATCCTTTTGTCCTTTCCAGTCATTTTTTCCACCTCTTTTATCTTCATCGTAGCACTGCCAATGGCAGCTGCTTCTCTTCCTCTCTTCTCTTATTCTAGCTTCAATGACAGCACCACGGCTTGCAAAACTAACACTGCAGTAGTGTACTGAGTTAGCTAAAGGCTTGATCTTTAGCAGCAACAGAAGGGAGATTTGGATTTTCACAAATTAATTGATTTCTATGTAACACAAGCCAATTAATTGATATGCCTTGAATTTTTCTGTTGTTATCTCAAATGTGGCTAATTTGGAGACTGTTCTCACATTTGTTAATTTGAAATACCAACATGAGAAATGTGTGGGCGGCATGGCAGTGTAGCTGTTAGTGCATTGCTTTATAGCACCAACTTTCACCGATTGTGGTTCAATTCCAGCTGCTGCCTGTAAGGAGTTTGTACATTCTCCCTGTGATCACTTGGGGGCTCCAGCTTCCTCCAACTTTCTATAGGCATGTTTAGGGTTAGTAAGTTGCGGGCATGCTATGTTGGTGCTGGAAATGTGGTGACATTTGCCGGCTGCCCAGCGTAGTCCTCGCTGATTTGATTTGACGCAAAATGGAGCATTTCACTGTATGTTTCCATGTTCATGTGACAAATAAAGCTAATCCTTATTTTCTGATGCATATTTTATTTCTGGAAATGCAATTTTTTTTATTCCAACTAGCCACTGTATGAATAGTGAATAGAGAATGATGCAATAATAGCAAAAAAAATCACTGAAATATAGTTACCACTTTTAAAAAACACAGTTAGGGTTAGAATTGTGAAAAATACATGGATTGATACTGCTTTGCCAAGTCAAGTTCAGATTTACTTTTTCTGTTCTGAAATTACAGTGATCTAATAGTTGTTAAGATTTACTCCTGCTGCCTTTGCACAGGGTGATGTGGGATTTTAACAACCATGATGATCTTGATATCCTTTGCCTTGACATTTTCCTGCAGGAATGCTTTCCCAGCATGCCTAGTTGCCAAGAGTTCACCTCTGCCAGTGTTTATCATTCCTCAGAGTTCTCACAGTGGAAACGAGTAACGGTCTCCCTGCAGCAGAAAACATGGTAAGAATATCTTTGCAGGCATTAATCCTTGGGAATGGGCCAAATATAAGATGAATCATTGTCTTCCCACCAACTGTCTCTATCATAAATCTACAAAATGTGAAATAAAAGGCACCAGGTAAATTAACTATGACTGGCTTCTCCCCAACCTGTGACGATGGGTTTAATTATCTTAACAGCTGTTATGTACTCAAATTAATTTTTAATCTCTATAATAGCCATAAACATTTTAACAAGCTTCTGTTTAGCATTGATGGAATATGTGCAGTTTTTTGGTATCTTGTTGAATGCATTCAAACCACAAAGAGCACCGATGTTCAAATATGTTCAAGTGTGTCAAATGGGATTTGTTAATCTAAGCACCAGTTTCATTAAGCATTTGCAGGACATTTAAGCAGCACCACAGATTGAGCATGCCATTTTTTTTTTACAATCACTTTAAGAATGGAATACAGCTTAGACAAATTGCATTTGTTATTGCTTTATGAAAATGAATTTGGCTTTATGTGTGGATATTTGCATATCAGCACCGCAGATGAGATGCAAGCAGCTGTCAGGGACAGTTTTTTTTATTAAGCTAGAGTAATTATCACCTTTGAGTTTTGGAGTATAAATATTAAAATACTATTACATTATCTGGTATTTGACAGGGGAAGGCATGTTGGAACATTCACTTATAATCATTTGATCTTCCTAAATGGTTGACCTTGAAAGCCAGCTTGAGGTTTTTTTCCAGAGTGTAACATATGCAGTTTGCATTAAAGTTTGGAATCCTAAAGTTCTGCAATTCAGAGCAGTCGGGACTGCAGAAAGGAAATACGTGCTCCAGAGTAGGAATACAGTCTTGGAAGCACCGTTCTTCATGTAACAAGTCAGCCCTTGACCTTTCTCTAGCAGATTCACCTGTTAAATAATGTGTCCATGAACGTCTACTATTGTTGATTGGGGTGGGACAAATATACAGACACTAAATATAATAATTGATTAGCATAGAAGTTACTAACATAGTAAATCATCTTCTTAGCTTGGCTGAGTCATCCAACAATTACCAAAATGAATAATTACGTTGAAGTTTAGCTTCCTTAACCATTGTAATTGGGCTAAGTGTTAAATCATGAGAAAATGTACTCGAATGAGAAACCTCTAGTGGTGAAGTTTTTCCAAATATTCTCATAGAGATTTCAGATCAGTTCACCTCAACACTGACTTCACCCCTTGAGCACCGTTGTACAAGGGTCAAAGAGCAACAGCCATCCTCTTTACAATGTTGTTTGTATGCAATATATCCTGAAGAGTAAGTACATGGTACACATTGTTTCTTTATATGGCCCTCTCCAATAATTCAGTGGTTCCAGTTAATATCACAGAATATATACAATATACAGCCTGAAATTCTTACTCTCTGCAGACATCCTCAAAACAGAAGGAAAACCCCAAAGACTGAAAGAAAGGAAAAATGTTAAACATCACTGTTGTCCTTCATGAGTTGGGGGATTGCATTCAAGAGCTGTGGGGTAATGTTACAGGTTTATAAAACCCTGGTTAGACCACATTGTGTTTAGTTCGGGTCAGTCATTATAGGAAGAATGCAGAAACTTTGAAGAGAGTGCAGAGGAGGTTTACCAGCTAGGGATTTTCTCTTTGGAGTGAAGGAGGATGAGATATGGTGATAGATGTATACAAGAAGATGAGAGGCATAGAAAGAGTGGATAACCAGAGTCTTTTTCCAAGTGTGGAAATGGCTAATACAGGGGGGCATAATTTTAAGGTGCTTAGAGGAAAGTATAGGGGATGTCAGATGTAAGTTTATACATAGAGATTGGTGGGTACATGGAACACCCTGCCAGGGATAGGAGTAGAGGCAGACACATTAGGGGCATTTAAGAAACTCTTAGATAAGAACAAGGATGACAGAAAATTGAAGGGTTATGTAGAAGGAAAGGGTTAGACTGATCTTAGTGTAGGTTAAGTGGTCAGCACAACATCGTGGGCCAAAGGGCCTGTTCTGTGCTGTAATGTTCCATTGTCCATATTCTATTAAATGTTAAAACCCCAAAGAACTTCAAATGTCGGGTTTGGCTGTTGCTACCACAAATGAACAGTTCCTGAGCAGGAAACCAGACTTGAAGTGGCAGGGTATAACCAATTGATGTGATTACTTTTATCATGTCAAGTAATTAGAAAATTACAGAAGTTTCTTTAGTGATTAACTACTCTAGAGTAAAACAAGTACCTCAGACCTATCAGTTTCCATTTTGTAAAAGAGGTTTCCACGTTTGTGGGTCTGATATGTTAATTCTGATGGCTAATGCTTCTTTTTAAACTTATTCAGGTCAAGTGCTACGCGTTTCCGCTGGAGACAGAGTTATTACATGATTCAAGATGAATGGGCATTAGATGATATTTATATTGGACAGCAGTGTCCTGGGATGTGTAATGGCCATGGATGGTGTCACAACGGATTATGCAAGTATGTGGGTGTATTTGCCTACAATTATTGTCTTGTCTGTATATATGTGCTACAAGGAACAAGGACAGTGAGACCCTTGAGCCTGTTAAACCATTCAGTTCATTCATGAATGATCTGTACCTCCCCTTCATTACCCACCTTTGACCTGTGTCACTTGTTACCCTTGAAAGATAAGCTGTTCAATGTAAAGTTCTAGCAATGAAGAAAACGTTCTGTTGTTTGAAGCTAAAGTTAGGTCTATGATGGTGCATGAAGAATGATGGATTTGATTTTTATCCATCCATATTTTATGTTTAGCTACACAGTTGATTATTTTTGCAATTTATTTTATGACCTTACAATTATTTGTGTCATCATCCTTCTAAGGTAAAATGGGCTGGCTGAACACAGCTTCCAGACATGATTCAGAAGTGCATGATCTCAGTACTGTGGCTGAGAATGTTTATCTCTTTCTTTGAAGTTGTGACCCAGGTTATCGTGGATCTTCATGCAAGCCAGAGGTCATGCTACCTTCAACAGTAACATGTGACTTTGAGAATGAGGCTGTGATGAAGAATGATTGGCAGGAAGTGATTGGTGGACAAATTGTTAGGCCCGAGGAAGGCTGTGGAATAATTTCCTCTGGTTCGTCTCTCTATTTCTCTGAGGTAAATGTCTAATGCAATATGCATCAGTGTTGGTCAAAGGGGCTTTCATATTATGCAGGGATTAATGCTCCTCTTACATCATTTTGAAAATTATTAACAAAGATAAGATATATCTTCAGTGAAATGTTTAGGGGGAACATGAGTGGGATATTCTTCACCCTGGGGATCTCAACATTTAAGAAAAGTTTAGATGTAAATGTAAGTTCAGGCTTCCTGTTGGACTCTTACCTCTTGTTGCATTCTTAGTTTCAGCAAGACTGTAGTGAAAGAGGGACATTTGATATATATGACCTTGGCCAAGCAAGATGAAAAACAAACTTGATATGTGTCTTTCATATCCAGAGAAGGTACAGGAAAAATCAAGTGAAAATACATTCAAGTTTTACAATGATCCCAAACCCATCGTCACTATAAAGGGCTTCATTTGAAGAACTTGGGTGTTTTGAGAGTGGAGAGAAACTCACAGTGGGGTGAAGCACAAGCTGATAGTTTCCTCCGACATTCACACTTTACAAAGAGCAAACTCCACTGATCTGTGTGCATACCTTTTGTCATTGCTGCCAAATGTCTTAACAATGTAAAACCAAAGTGTAGCAAACACTAACAATCATTCTGCTTGCATTTATTTGTTCATCCAGAATGGGAAGAGGCAGCTTGTTAGCTGGGACCTGGACACCCAATGGGTCGACTTCATCCAGTTTTATATTCGGATTGGAGGGAACACGGGGTCTTGCAACACGCCTGACAGCAGAGAGGAGGGTGTTTTGTTGCAGTACAGCAATAATGGTGGTATTACCTGGAATCTGCTATCAGAAATGTACTTCTCTGATTTCAGTCAACCCAGGTATGATGCAGGGCCAATGCACAAACCTACTCCTATCTTGTTGGTGAGCTCCAAGACAATTAAACAGTTGTTCAAACTGATCGCTAATGCACTGTATCACATAAAGTTACTCATCAAAGGTGCTTTGGCCAGATTGGTCTCAGTAGCATTGTTTGTTTGTTACCAGAATTGCTGCTGACGGTGCCACCTCTCACCTCAGCTTTGTAAACGAAATGTACACCAGGAGAAACCTAATGTCCTCCAAGTGTGGCTCTGGTGCTTCCCCTGTGCATGCTGGCTTTCTGGTGTAGGTGCCGCTTGTCCCCACATAGCGTCATTCTGTTGACACTCTTGCTGCAACACCTGGGTTTCCAGCCCATTATCGTTCGGCAAGCTAGCTAACCCAATGACTGATGTTCAGGAAGGGTTAGGTGGTTCCAGGTCTATTTACCTGGGATATAGGCTCTTTCTTTTTCTGAAAATGGACTGGAAGATTAAAATTAAAGCAAAATGATTTTGTTTTTGTTCCTTTTGTGTTAAATTAAACAGATTTGTCTATTTTGAGCTTCCGCCTTCTGCTAAGACGACTTGTACAAGGTTCCGGTGGTGGCAGCCAGTCCACTCTGGTGAGGGGTATGATCAGTGGGCTATTGATGACATCATCATTTTGTCAGAGCGGCAGAAACAAATCATCCCTATCATCACACCAACGATACAGCAGGTACTAATGTAACAGTTTTACTTGAGAACTTTACTTGATGAAAACCCAGTTCAATGTTCACATTGCCTATTATTTCAGGTTCATGTTGCATATTAGAGCAGTCGGTTGGAGTTGTATGTCTTGACTGTAGATTCACCCATGATTTCATGTGTAGCTATTCAGATGACAGCTGGCTGGTGGCGTAGTGGCATCAGCGCCGGACTTTGGAGCGAAGGCTCCCAAGTTCGAATCCAGCCGGCTCCCTTGCACGCTTTCCATCCGTGCTGTGTTGAGTGTCAAGCTAGCAACTCGGCCTCATAAAAACAAGAAAGCCTGCTAAAAAACGCTGTCGTGATGTCTCCACTCGGAGTTAAGGACTTTCTTAATTCGGATGGATACTGAGAGACTGCAGACATTTCATTCTGAATAAATAGCTCACTGTGTGAACCAACACAGTCACAGATTTTTGCTTATTTTTCTCTTGCGTGACAAGTGGCTACATCTTTCCCAACCCTTTCTCAAATGGAGGGGAAGGGGTTGTCATGGAGAACCAGCTTTTTGGGGAAGGTTAAAAGACAAAACCTGTATCCAGAATGTAGTTCCTCACGTCACAGGTTAACGTTGAATTGTGCCAGGATCGGTCTCCACTACGGTCCGATCCCCATGAGCGGCACACTAGCACTGTGGTTCGCACAACGCTTTACAGAACAGGCGACCGGGGTTCAATTCCCGCTGCTGCCTGTAAGGTGTTTATACGCTCTCCCGTGACCATGTGGGTTTCCTCCAGGTGCTCCGGTTTCCTCTCTCGGTCCAAAGGCGACCTGGTTGATAGGTTAATTGGTCATTGTAAATAGCCCTGTGATTAGGCTGGCATTTAATCGGGGATTGCTGGGGGACATGGCTCAGGGGGCTGGAAGGGCTTACTCTACGCTGTATCTTAATTAATAAAAATAAAAATCTGGGGAGAATGCCTAAGGTTCTCTGTTATGAATTCTGCCTCCTTACAACTGTTACAATTAACCTGTAGTCTTTTACCAAAACCATAAAATGCCATTTGACATGTCTAACTGTTGAAGAGTAAATGATACTTTTCTTTGTTAGACCTGTATTTTGCAGGCAGCTAATCTACATTTTCATCACTGTCAATTCTGACATCCCATTTTAACCCTGTCACCTGACGTTCATAGCAAATAAATACACTTGGTCATAAAGTAAAACTGCTAACGGTCTTACTCAGTGGGCAGGGAAATTGCTCCTTACAGTGTTTCAGATGTTTGCTCTACCATTGTGGTTACAAAAGAATTTACAAGTTTTACGTTAAATGATTCAGCATAGATTGACTGTTAGTTATCAGGTGAGCAGATGATTGTTTACAATCCACACTTCAAATTTGATTTTTGCACAAGTTTTGTTTAGGCCGTTTTATGTAGTCGGGTCCACTAACAATTAAACGTGGTGTTTGAGTAGCTTTAGCTCTGTGGGATCTATGTTAGGCTCCACATCACAGCTTATCAGCTGATCACACAAAACCTGATTGGCCCAGGATGAACTGAGCTGCTAGCTGCCAACTTTTAAATTAAACATGCAGTAATACCAATAGGGACAGACTCCTCTATAAATGTTTTTAAAAAAAAGGTATTTTCAAAGCACCAAACCTCTGTGGAATATTTAAAAAATCAACAGTGTTCTTTACTTCAGAGCTAATCTTGATTAGTATTAGTGTCCCAAGGAGTTGAGTACAAAGTTCCTTCGGTTAGGAAAATTTCTATGCAACTGATGTTCTTGATAAAGCAACATTTTTAAGCTCTCTTGTCTTCAGTGCTGGAGCTGTTTAGGATGAGCAGAATCCCATCTAAATCTCATTCTCCACTGGTTCACTCAACTGATGTCCTGCCAATCACTCCCAGGGTTTCAAGTGTCAGAGGCAGCTAATGGAGTGCCAGTCACGTTCCAAGAACCTGAAATCCAGCTCTTTTAATCACCCTCAGATGAACCACAATGTTTAGAATAAAATATAGATTGATGACCTTGATACACTGGAAGTAATCTCTGAAAGGCTGGAATTGCTCAGGGGAATTGGTTTCGGAAACAGATGTACATTTTATCCGCTCATCAATCTTGGCATGAAATCTAATCACTGAAATGGAGGATTTTCATCATTGATCAACATTAATAAAAACATTTTGATTAGTCAAGGTTATAGTCCATGTAATACTGTGATATATCTAATAACTAAGTAAATCGTGTTATCTCAATTGCACCATTATAAATGTTTTTAAATTGTCAAAGATACTGTAACTAAACAGTTTGGTAGTCATTAGGATACAGAAGGTTAATGAGTTTCAAAATATTTGAGTGTTCATAATAAATCCTTTATTTCTTGTTACAATTTCAGTTCTAAGCTACATAACATTGGTTATATTTCAACTACTTGCTTGGAGAAAACTGTTCCTACACAAAAAATTAAATAACTCTGCAATAACATTCCTTTAATCGGAAGTAGGAGCATTCTTCATTCTTGAGGTCCTGTTTAAGTCTTGAGAAAGAAAAGCTTTAGTTGTTTCCTCGATCATGATGATAACACCTGCAGTTGAAACAGTAAATTTCCTATCTGGGCCCAGGATTCCTCATAATTTGGCTTACTTATCAAACAAATCTCAGTTTCATATGAGCCATAATTTTTACATTGCAATAAAATGATTGGTTGCTGTGATCATTGGCAAAAGTCTGGATTTGGTTCTATGAACATGTGAGTGGAAATAGTTTTAAAATTAAATACCGCCTCAGTAAACAAGGGACAGGGTGTTTATTGTTACACGATCTCATTCTTCATTCAAAGTCATGTTACTTGGCAAAATCAACACAAAAATAAGAGGTCCTTTTGCTGTTTCCAGTTATTGTATGCAAGGTATATGACCAGAAAGTATTAATTTTTATACTGGAGATTATGTTTGAAAGCTATGGATGCAGAGAGCAAATGAAATTTGTCCTTATAGTATGAAAGCACTTGGAGAATCCCATTCAAGTTCTTTGATTTATTACCGGTAAGAGCGTGCCAGTTTGGGCAACGATGACAAAGATAATTTTCCTTTTTATATTTGTTTCATTTGAAAGTGGGTTTTGTAAAATTCCCTGAAGGCAACGTCAATTTCTGTGTATTAGTAAGAGGAAAGTTGAGCTCAGTCTTGCACCATGACTAGGTCTGGTGTTCTTTTGCTGGTCAAAATTCATTGCAAGTTGAGGTGCATGAAAATATTTCTCCCGTAATCCTTGAATATTTCCAATGAAGCCGAGTTAAGGTAAATTAAAAATGGCAGAATCTCCCACTGTCAGAAAAGTACGTGGAGTGATTCTCTGATGGGTGGAGGGCATTACTTACAGAGAAAGCACGTCAGGAATTTGAAAGGATTTTGAGGATTAGTCCTTTAAGGGCCCTTGTTTATTGCCATGGCTTCAGATGGATCTTTACCATTTAGAGGTAAAAGTTAAGGTTGGTTCCACTTCACTGCAGTTATGTGTAGGGAATGGTAGAAGCCCTCATAGCTGTTAAAGCAGAAATGAGATGGAGGTAACCCTACTGAACAGCCTGAATGGGCAAAGATGGACAGCTAGTGAGCTTTGACAAATACTCTGAGGAGTCTCTCCCCAGGCCCACTTTTTCTACCTTGACATTTAAGAAAAGCATACTTTTCTGCAACGATCCAATTCTGTGACTGATGTAAGAATTTATTTGAGGAATGCATGCTCTGTTTTCTATTTTAAACAACCATCCCATTTCAGCTCAGTATAATGATTTTCACACTGTCAGCCTGTACATGTATCCTCCACCGTCCAGGATATCACAAATAACCTTTGCCAGAATTGCTGCATATCTGCAAACTTAAAATAGTGTGAATGCTAGAGCCAGAACAAGTCTTGAGTTTGTTATAACAGAAACTGGCTTCTTTTCTACTTAGGCAGGTAGCAGTTCTTATAGAGTCGAAGTGTAGAATAATTGTGGTAATTTGGTCTAAAGTATCAGCTTGTCCTGTTTCAGAGAACTGAAGCATGAAATCAGTCGTTAAGTAAGGCTTAGTGTTCAGGTTCAGCAGGCAGGTAGTTCATCGTTTACAGCATCTGAATGTAGTAAAACAGTGGAGAACTAATGGCCATTAAATTGACAACCTCACTAAGCAAGGCTGTAATAAAGAGTCTGCCTGCCGGATATTAACCACTGGGTTTACAACCAAATGCCTTTTTCGGTGTGAAAGTGCTGTGACACACGCATCTCAAAGTGCAGACAGCCGCAAAGCCTCCTTGATTGTAGCAGAGTTTGCTCTGGAGAAGGTTTGGTTTCAGATCTCATGGCTGGGGAGTGAGTCTTCCAGACAAGACTGAATTGTGTCTCAGCAACAAATGACTTGTGAGTGAGTGAACTGTTAGATTTGGATGTACACGGCAGCAGATACCCATAATGGATCTCAGGCTGTGCATGTGGAAGTGCTCCAGCAGTCTGAGTTGCGGTGCATATATGATCTACGTTTCACAGCCATAGAGGAGGCTGGCAAGGACAACAGCCTTGTACAAGTTGATCTTAGTAGATATGTGCTGGCATAGCACATGCGATTGCAGGCGACCAGGCTCTGACTTGCAAACCCTGGCATTGATTTCTTTTATCCAAGGAACCGTCACTGGAGGTGACACTACCGAGGTATCTAAATTCCTGTGCTCCCCTCAGTGTTGTGAGGGGTGATGGAAGGCAGCACACTGCAGATCAGGAGCAGGCTGAAATAAGGTCTCTGTATCACAAACCTAGAAGTCCTCAATAGGGCAAAGACCACCAGTATTGAAGCCATGATCCTAAAAGCACAACTCCATTGGACCAGTCATGTTATATGCATGGAGGACTCCAGACCTCCTAAGTAGCTGCTCTTTGGCTAATTGGCACAGGGAAGCAGAAAACGTGGCAGATCTTGTAAGAGGTATAAAGTCTGTGTGAAAGCCAGCATTGCTTTTTGCAGGCTTGCTCCCCAGCATTTGGAACATAGGGCACGAGACAGAACTGGTGGGCGTGCCTTGGTAAAACTTGCTCACGGCAACTTTGAAGAAAGGCAGATGTGGAGACCATCCGACAGAAGAGGAAAGCAGCAGAAATAGCCACGCCTAAGAAATCAGGGCAGTTCTCTTGTTCCCTCTGTCAACGTCTGTACCATTCAAGAATTGGCCTCAACAGTCATCTCCTAACACACACCTCGGATGAGCTGCACAAACACAAATGTCATGGTTGAAATCGACGGGCAAGCAACTCCTGTTAGAGTTAGCAGCAGCCTGAGGAAGCCTTCCAGAGCAGACTTCCGACAATAGGCTGCTGGAGAGACTTATGGAAGTGCCAATCTGCCTGCCATGGGAACAGGGAGGAGATGGTTACTGTAGCTGTTGGATGCCAGCAGGAGAGCTTTCTCCACTGCCCCTCCATCTTTATTTTCGCAAGCAATTTGGGATGACTCTGTGAGTGAAGACCTGTGATAGAATTACCCTCTGGTTAATGGACTAATCACCTCCGGCAACCTCAAACACCAGTTTTATCCAATGATTTATCCAGGACATCCCTCACCTGCCTTCTCCAGTGGGGGGATGAAAATCCACAGTGCCACTCCAGCTCTTCACTGACCGATCTTCCTCTCTGCCCAGTCCACATGGTAATTAATACCGACTGCCAGAAATAGGAAGCCTTTTATTTCACTGATCCCTATCAACATACCTAGATCAAGCATCAACAGCTTGGATTTAGCTACAGATTCATTTAAAATAAAGCTGTATTATATACAGAGGGTCAGCAATGCGATTAATCATTCTGTGTTAGGTGCTTATTTAAGTAATTCAATATCAGCTCAGTGGCTGGGCTGTAACTGTTGGCTTTCTACATCGTACTTCAAATATCTTGATATGGAATTGGATATTAAGGCTCTGCCCCATCTATGCAATTGTTCAGAGTGTTAATACTACAGGATCCACAGAATGAGTTTGTACAGAAGCAGCAAAAGGCCATTTGGTCCCTCAAGCTTGCTGTGCCATTAAACAAGAATAAAACTGATCTTTTATCTCAGCACCAACTACATGTGCTAACTCCACATTCATTTGTCTCCTTAATATCCAAAGAAATCTATCTCTACCTTGAACGTACTCAGCAGCATAGGCCTGCCAGATCGAGAATCCAAAGCATATCTACATTCTGATCTTTGTCCAGAATGGCGCAGCCTTTATTTTGAACTGGTAACCATGGTTATAGATACTCCATCAGGAGAAACAACAGACCTGCGTCAAGCGCCATAAGGAATTCTAGATGCTTCATCCTTTTAACACACATGTAGTTATACCAAGGTAAAAGGGATTGTTCAATGGTGGATTAGGCATGAGGGATAGAATAGTTTACTTCTTTTTCTGTGTTCTTAATATCTCCCAACAGGACAAAAATCCCGATTACAGATATCTGCTGAATTTTGCACTGCACGTTCTTTATTGCACGTATAGTATAATCTCCCTTGAGAAGGGAGATCAAACCCCTCAGCAGGTCTGTATATAATTTCAGTAAGATATAGTTACTCGTACTTAAATCCTTTTTTTTTGCAATGAACTGTTTTCTTCCTAATTGCTCGCTGTGTTTGCACATTAAGTTCAACCACCTCTTTTTTAAAATGCCAACCTGTGATATTTATCATCACCTATTAGAAAGAATCTCCCTTAGCATTAATTAATCAAGAAAAATATTACTTAATATATTTGATTTATGATATTTGAAACTGAGTGTAAAGTTCAATGAACAGTGACATTTATTATTAGGTACTGCAAGGGTCTCATAAAGCAAAATAATTTGTAAGCAGGAACTGAGGCTCACAGTGACATCAAAGGCTATTTTATAGACACTCACTTGAGTGTCCTTGGAATACTCGTGCATCTGCACGACTGCACTTCAAGGCTGAATCTGGTATAAACACTGTGGTTATAAGCAGCTTATCTGTCCATTCCACATGTGTTATTTGATGTTATCTTGTCTAGGATTCCCAATAATCCACCATCAAATGGCAACTCAACTGGATTTATTGTGTTTGAAGACAACTTTACAGTAAGCAGCTCACTGCTGTCTTATAGGCGCCGTATTGCAGCCTAATTTGCTGCCCAGTTGTTCCTTTGTAACTTAGCCATAGATTTACCAGCACAAGTGAATCATGTGTATACTCTATAACCCAGTTTTCCTTTAATGTCAGAACAGATTTGTTTGCTTTTAAAACCTTTTGTGGTAACACTAAAATATTCACATTTTTCATCTCACTGAAGCAGCTTGCAAGGATCTATCACGAACATGAGGAAATCTGCAGATGCTGGAGATCCAAAGCAACAAATGCAAAGTACTGGAGGAGCTCAGCGGGTCAGGCAGCGCCTATGGAAAAGAGTAAATTGTTGATGTTTTGGGCCAAAACCCTTCTTTTTAAATCCTGGTGAACAGTCTCAGTCTAAAACATCGACTGTTTACTCTTTTCCATAGATGCTGCTGGACCTGCTGAGTTCCTCCAGCGTTTTGTGTGTGTTGCTCTAATATTTACCACTTTACACATTTTGTTTCTTTCTTGTCTTGCAGGACTACACACCGTCCTATGATATCCCGCTGAGCCAGCTGAGCATTTGGCTGATGTTGGCTAATGAAGGGATGGGCAGTAATGAGACCTTCTGCTCCGTGACCCACTCATCGATGGTGTTTGCGAAATCGGACGGCGATCGAGTTGCTGTGACTCGGGACCTGACTCTGAAACCTGGATACCTGCTTCAGTTCAAGGTAGAGCGCACACATTTCATCACCTCACTGACGGCCCTTTGCACTGGCTCACCAAGGCTTCACGTCTTCAGCCAGCTACAATTTTACCTTTGCATGCCATGAATCAAATGGAAGTTTGCTATCTATAAAGGATAACTTGCTTGTCGAGCAACTTCGCTCCATCTGCTACAAGCAGGATTCCCCGGTAGCCAACCATTTTAATTCCAGTCCCCATTCTCATTCCAACATGTAGGTCCATGGCCTCCTCTATTGCCATGATGAGACCACTCTCTGGTCGAAGAAGCAACACCTCATATTCCATCTGGGTAGCCTCCAGCCTGACGGCACCAACATCAATTTCTCTAGCTTCCGGAAATTTCAACCTCTCCCCCTTCGCTCTTTTTCCATTCCCCATTCTGACTCTCTCCTTACTCCTCTCTTCCCCTCACCTCCCTTTGGTGTCCCTCCTTCTTTCATTTCTCCCATGGTCCTCTCTCTTCTCCTATCAGATTCCTCCTTCTTCAGACCTTTACCTTTTCCACCTATCACCTCCCAGCTTCTCACTTCATCACTCCACCCACCTACCTTCCCCCTCACCTGTCTTCACCTATCACCTTCTGGCTTTAACTCCTTCCTCTCTTCCCACCTTCTGATACTCGCTTCTTCCCACTTCCTTTCCGGTCCTGATGAAGGGCCACAGACCAAAATGTCAACTCTATTCCTTTCCATAGATGCTGCCCGAGATCTTCCAGTATTTTGTGTGTTGCACTTATTTCTCTGGCATCTTTTATTTCACTGATGTCCCGGAGTACTTAACTGCGAATGAAGTGTAATGCCTATTATAAAGTGGGAAAATCCCACTAGAAGCAATGTGATCTGCTTTAGTGATGTTAGATGAGGGTAAGTAATGGCAAGGACTGCTGATAATTCCACTAAACTTCTTTGGAAGTATTACTGTGGGATTTCCTACGTCCAGCTGAGAAAGCTATTAAGAGTATCATCTTATCAGAGCATCAGCACCTCTAATAATGCAACCCTGGAGTGAAATGTAGATTATTGTGCTGCAGTATCTGGAATTAAGCGATAAACTGCCATTAAGAAAACTTGTATCCAGAGGGTGGAAGAAATAAACAGATTAGGAGAAACTAACATCTAATCTACAGTGTTAAGTCTGCAGGAACTAAATTAGGAGTTGAATCATGTTGTGATATTCATAATAAAAACAATGCATCAGCTAGAAATTCTTCTTTCCATACTTTGAATAAAGATTTTAATTTTTCTATTTAAATGGCTAAAAATAGCATCAATGGAATTTCTTGCTCATGTTGCAAAATACAGGATCACACAGTTGGAGGGTTTGATTCAGTTCTGGTCACCATGTTACTAAACTGTCCTGTTTAGTTTTTAAGGCTTTCTAAAATTTCCAAAACTGCTATGTATTCCACTACAAATACTGCTAGTGTAAGATTGTGATGGTAAAGCCATAGCAGATGAAAATCTATGGAATTGTTCTCATTTTAAATTGACTGGCTGTACCACAGTCCAGATTTTAAGCAGCCAACATGATGATGCCCCTGCATATAAGATGTACAGGTCATGCACTTGTAATTGAAAATTAATGAACTGTACCAAAATTTCTGATCAATATGTAACAGGTGAGAGCTGGATAATTGAAAGCTTGTAAAATAATGAAAGGCTTCAGAGGTTTACAGCAGATTCATTACCCTAGATCACTTTTCCCCCCAGCCCAGATTTACAGCCAGTAGTGTGATATTCCTCACGGGGAGGTTAAACACTTTGGATCATCCTGCTTAGTTTTTCTGATGCTGATGCTCGACAATCTGAGTGTGACAATCACAAGGCGAAGTATCATTTTCCTCTCAGTTTCTAATAGCGTTTCCTTGATCCATTCCAAAGCAAACACCAGCTAACAAACTATCAACAATGCTAGAGATGATAACGAACCCGTTTCAGCTATCCTGCCTCATGTATTGTTTTCTGTATGAGCCCTCATGCAAAGTTAACAACTGAACACCCTTAACATACTTGTAAAAAAAATTCATACAACTGCATTGAGTTTATTCCCAGCAAACTCAGAACTAGAAAACCGAGAAGATGAATTATTGCCCCAGAAATGGGAAGTATTTGTGGATGAATGTACAATTTTTTCTCTGCCCAGTATTTTAAGAGACTTTCCAGCTCTTATATAATGTTCATAGTGGTTAGCAGTGGCAGAGGAATGTCATTAAGCATTCAGCTGTTCATATTTCTAGCTTACAGCACAGAAACAAAAATTTGAGTGTTGAGTTTCCACGCACAATACAGTAGCACCCATACTAGAGCTGTGGATTCAGAGATCCAGTGACCTGGGTGTGATCCTGAAACCCCATTGCTGCCTGGGTGAAGCAATGTGCAGGTTGCGCGGTTGGCCACTGTAAATCGTCCTTAATATTAGATGAGTGGCAGAATGGGGGGACATGGTAGCTGATGGGAATTGGGATGGAAAAGATATCCTGTATGTCAGTGGTACCTGATGGGTCATCTGGACTCAGAGGGTCAAGGTGCCTCTTTCTGATGTTGTAACAATCTGTTATTTTCTGCTGTTTTGATCCCCTCCTCCAAGATTCAGGGTGGAGAGGGTCATGGATCTCAGTCCCTCAAGTCCTGTCATAAGGCTGCAGACACTAACTATGGAGATTTAAATGTCTTCACTCTTGTGCTGGGTTAGACATATCTGCATGTATTTTAATTCTTCTCAAGCCTTGGATCCTTCTTTGTACATTTACTAGGAGGCCAAGGGAAAATGGTGCCCACCAGTGTATAACATACAAGTTGGAGATGAGTGATCATGAGTTGTGGGTGACAGATAAGCAGCTATATTCTGGATGCACAGAAAGAAGTTGAAAAGTTATCTACTATTCACAGCTAAAGGAATTAGGGATTTTAAGAATTGGCTGGCAAAAAGATTGAAAGAAAAGGAGGGAGGGACTACTGACTGTAGCTAGGAATCCATAGACTGTAACGGCCCAGACCATGGCTGCTTTGCATTTCCTCTTGCAGACTTGCTTAGGTATAAAAATTAAAACCTGCCCCAACCATGGTCAATCCAACCCAACCTAAGCCCAAGGATTTCAAAATTTTATGATACCTGACCTGAACTGAACCCAATCATATTGTCAGCTCTCATCAGGCTTGGATCAGATATCCAAACTGCTGAGAGACACCAAACGTTTCAAACCATAGCTAAAGAACTGGCATTTATGTAGCACATTTCACAACCTTGGAATATCTCAAAGCAACTCACAGCTAATGAACTATGTCAGCGTTGCAAGTTAAGCAAACGTAGTATCTAGTTAATGCACTGCAAGGTTTCACAATGAAACCATGAATATGTATTTGTTAGAAAAGTTGATTTAAAGCATTGTGTATTTAATATTTCAGTAATATTGTAAATATGCTGCTTGATTAAGCATTCTTTGTTGTTTATAGAATTCATTATGGGTTATATGCATGAAGTATGTGAACGGCATACGTCATTATGGCACCGCGTCATAAGTGTGCACTTCACTGAGGTAAAAACGAAACTAAGACACACATCTCCTGACTCCATGTTTTTCTTTCGGTTAGTTTTATGTGTTGGAGTTACAACAAATAACAGAAAGTGTTAGCAGAGCACTGAGAGATCACACTTGCTCATCTTTTTATGATGCTCCAATTCACAATGGCAGACAAACCGTGGTTTAGCAGTTCATCTGAAAGGTGGCACTGCCTGAGTATATTTTATTCTTTCTTACTTCTCTTCTAATATTTGTATATCCATGCACTTGTAATGCTACTAGGACACTGTAATTGCCTTTGGGATCAATACGTATACATCTGTCTATAACACTGCATTAGTGTTGTGCATTAGTGATGGCAAGTTTAACTGCTCTGAATGGGATTAAATCAAAGACATCATGACTCTGGGTGAGCCAGGGTCAACTGTTTCCACTCCTTCTGGTGCCATTTCCATGATGCACAGTAACCATGAATCCCTTACACAACCTTCCATTTCTTCCTCTGGTGACCTAATTGAAGTCCAGAAGTAGAGGCCCTTTGGCCAAAGCAGAGTCTGTGAATTTCTGCGAATCTGCTGTGGAGGTGTAACCCCATTGTCTGTAGAACTGAGTCCATGTCAGTTGGAAGATGTTGCTGGAGGCTGCCCTGGGGTTAAAGGCCTGTGTCTGTGAGTGGGTGGGAGAGAGGAATGAGGCTTCTTTTCACTGTTGTTTGTTACTTGTTCTGTTCTGTGTTGCTGTGATGAGCATCGTATGTTTGCACCATCATGTGCGGTGACCCTCGCAGGCTGCCCCCAGCACAGCCTTGGTTGTTAATGCCGACCAATCATCTCACCGATTGCTGCAATGCGCATGTGACAAATAAGGCTGAATCCTGAATAAATCTAATTCAGGAGAGGGTGGGGAGGAGTGGAGGGATGGTTGGAGTTGTTGACAGGCATGGTAAAATTAGAAGGATAGGAGGGAGAAATATAACCAATGAATAGTTTTTATAAGGTTGCTGAAGAAAGTAAATCTCTCTCATGTGGACTGCACAAAGAAAAAATGGAACCATTGATTAACTCTAAAGAGGATGGCTCCAATAATCAGCTGTGCCAGAGACTCCAGAATGATTGGTTGCTGCCTTCAAAAATGCAATCAATCCTCTGACTCTGGTTCTCCAGTACCCTTGCCACAGAATCACAATCTGTCACTCAAGCATGTTAAAGAAGCCATTAGCTCCACTGTAAGTCAGACATTCAGATTCGCAATGAATCACAGACTCACCTAGTTTGTGGTTCACAGTCTGGAAGGCCGACTTACTCAGTGAGGAGGTGTCTTCGCTTCTGTGAATGAGAGAAATTTCTCTCTCTGCCAATGCAATGTGAGAGGGCAGTTGAGGTTTCCTGCGTGAACTTTCAACTTAAGTGTCTGGTATGCAATGATGGTCCCACTTCCTACAGTTGCCCTTGCTCAAGTTAGAGGTTAAATGGATTTTTAAAGTGGGCAAGAGCCCGAGTGTACTAAACTCTAAAATCTGGCCAACTTTATTAACATAATAACTATTTTTTTTTTACAGAAGTTTCACTCCCTTCCTTATTACAGGGCAGGCCTAACTCTGTGTGCGTGTGTGCGTGTGTGCGTGTGCGTGTGTGTGTGCGTGTGCGTGTGCGTGTGTGTGTGCGTGTGTGTGTGTGTGTATATATATATATATAGGGGTTTTTGCTCAGGAAGTTTTAATTTGCTACATCTTGTGTTTTTCAGCTGAACATTGGATGTGAGCGCCAGTTCAGTAGTGCTGCCCCTGTCCTCCTTCAATACTCCCATGACGCCGGTAGATCTTGGTCTCTGGTAAAAGAAGGCTGCTATACTGCATCACCTGGTGTCAAGGGCTGTGAGAGAAGTTCAAGGGAACTGAAGGAATCAACAGTGTACTACATGGGAGACTTCGAAACCTGGACAAGGGTCACGGTCATTATCCCGAGATCTGTAGCATCCAGGTGAGTGATCTTATCTTCATGCTACCACGCAGCCCCAAATGAAACTTCAGCATTATCACAGCTTGAGTGTTTGGCTTATTCTGATGAAATGTCTGCAACCAGAAGCGTCAACTGGTTCAATCTCCACAGACGCAGCTGAATATTTCCAACTTTATTTTTGGCTATTTGCTAGATGTTTAGTCATGTACAACTGAAATGAGGAGAGATTTGTGGTAAATGTTTGAAATTCCCTGTCTATGAGAGCAATGGATCTACTTTATGGAATATAGAAAACTACCCGTAATGTAAGGAAGAGACGTAGAGCTTCAGCTGCAGTCTGACTAAGCGGCTGTGCAGGCTGCAGGAACAATGTGGCCGACTATTACTTCTATTTCTTTTTGGTGTCTGTGGAAAGATTGAGTTGGAGAGACTGTATCTACATCATTTTTTCTTTGTAATCAGCTGTTGAGCACAAATGGAATTTACCAGCCATCCATCAATCAAGAGTTAGATACAGTGTTAGAAGATATCAGTGGTTCTCATTACACTACTTTTATAAAATAAAATTTTCTTTCCTATTTTGAGAATCCATGTTGGTCTTTAAATCAATGTTTACATTAGACATGGTTTTTAATGTAAATAGACTTGGTCAGTGAATATAGGTTCCAAAAATATAAATGGAGACTATATGATGGGAAACAGGAAGGGAACAATGAATTTTCTTCTTCTTCTCACTTATTGTGTGGGTGACTTGGAAACTGCCCATTAACTACACTGTCGAAGTTTGTTATTAGCCACAGTGTGGTTAATGAGCCATTGTGTGGTAATGGACTGACTTTCAGAAAATAATAGGGCACTTTGTGTCCTGTGTAGTGTGACTAAGTCACTGGAGAAACGGGCGGATATGAAAACCTTTATTCATCGACTCAAACTTTTTTAAAATTTCAAAAATAGATTTTATTCATAGTAAAAATATATACAGAGGAATAAAGGAAAGTATTTATGGTTGATACATTCAGTAGTGTAAACATTTTTTAAAGGAGACTAAACAAGCATAGACCCAGGTTTCTTGTGTTGCCCCTTGGGGTGATATGCTGTTTTTGTGGATTGAGAAGCTTCCCAACCCAAACACATGCAGTAGCAGAATGACCCAGGACTGTGGTCCTTCTCCACAGAGCCTTAGACTGGCTGCACTGAGGCTCAGTATGTACAGCACCTGGACTGGGCCAGTCTCCTGCTTTCCCTTACAGACATCTTGCTGTGCTGGAAGACCAACAAATTTCGGGCAAACCAAAGGGCGTCCTTCACTGAGTCGATGACCGTCCAGCAGCGCTTGATGTCCCGGTGTGTGTCCCTGGGGAAAAGCCCATGGATCAGAGTCCTCTGTTATGCAGTTGGTGGGGATAAACAGGGACATGAACACAATCCATAACTCAAGCAGCAAGCCTCCTGCTGTGGGCTAGCAGCCTGAGCTCTCTAGACACCCTTACATTTCAACGTTGATTGCTGCTTTTACTTTACATTTCAACAGGTTTATTTTGGAAGACCGGTTGATTCTTGTTGGAATTAATACCTGCTAACCTTATTCTGTAACCTTTAAAACACGCTACATGTCTGACAATTCCCTAACATGTAGAACAGGGAGTAGGAACAATCTTCTGAAACCAGCAGCAGGCTCTTTGCTGCTTTGTAATTATTTGAGCAGTAAATGCAACTGGTACATGTTGTGAATAAGCCTTTCAATTTACAGAGTCCTATTTATTCAGTACAGTAATTATTTTGTATTGTTAGAAATAACTGGAAAAAAAACTCCACTCTTTTGTACTTTGAATTGTTTACTGGCTCATGAGCAATCGTGCCCAAGTGTAACTGTGCCTGCGTGGGCGTTTGGCTTCTCTGATTGGAAACCAGCCCAAGTGAGCAGGTCGACTATTTGCTGACCCTCACACAGTCCAAATTTGGCAGGGAAAGAGGGAAGAGTATTGTAACGGAGTGGCAAGAAACCTGTGCTCTATAAGATTCCATAAACAGACAAATGATTGTGGTTTAATGACATAGATCAGATGAAAGTTTATTCTTTGCTAAGGGTGCCACAAAATATTGTATGCTCATATAAACATGTAGCTGTCTTGCTTGAAAGCACAGCTTACTCTGTGTAAGTAGATTATAAGAAGGACCCATTAATGAAACTCAGGCTTTAATGTTTGTCATAAAATAAGGAAGTGAACTAAAATAGTTATTTGGCACGTCACGGACAGCTGATGAAATCGTGACCTTGGGCATACCTGTTTTCGTGCCTCGGAGGGAAGTCTGCCTCTCCTTTGGCCATGGCCACCTGGGAACAAAGCCTCTCCATTTTTGAAATCGACAATGTGCAAGATGCATGAGAGCCTCAGGCAAGGTCACATGTGTAGCCTGCTGTGAGATCGGCCCATTACCAAGAATTTACACCAGGGAACCTGTTATGCCATGTGTTGTATTTATGAAACTGAAGCATCTGCAGAGGGCTTTTCCGTTTGCTGAGTACTCTTCCATTATGCTGAGAAAAGTAACATTGAACTAAAACCTAACTATAAATCATCTGAACACTTTCATTACTTTGCCAGTATATAACTAATTATTTTAATCTGCATTGAAATTTCTCAGTTTCTTTCATTCTTTGGTGAATTACAGTAAGACTCGATTCCGCTGGTTTCAGGAGACCAGCAGCCACAAGAGTGCACCTGCCTTTGGCCTTGATGAAGTTTACATCTCTGAACCTTGCCCTAACTACTGCAGTGGCCATGGTGATTGCATCTCTGGTGTCTGCTTCTGTGACCTTGGCTACTCTGGTAAGATCCTCCCACATGACTGTTATGTTTATCTAAAGCTTGTGGCAGAGATGGCAAAGTGATCATCTTTGTTAAATGTTGTGGGTGTTGCTCCTTGTGTTGATACTTCTTCAGCTGGGCTGGGATAGCAGGACTGGCCAGTGATATTACCAAGCACTTTCTCCTCTCCTCATTGTCAAATGAATCCTGAGACCCAGAAATTGACTCCATTTGACAGGACATGACTTGGGCAGCAACACTTTGGGGGACTACTTTAACTTAAGTTGATTTTCCTTTCTATTCACTACCTCCCAAGATAAGTTTTGTTTCCCAAAACTGTATAAGGAGTGATTGGAAAATAAAATTTACTAGTAGACCATTAATGAGCCAAGGTCCAAAATCAGCCATTTCACACTTTTCTAACTCAACAAAAATAGAATAACAAATGTAGATTTTGTTTATCTCTATAACGTGTGAAATAGTATGTAGATCTAATGAAAATAGGTAATTGAATATGTTGTGGATACATTGGCAACAAAATCAAGAGGATATTGTGACAATCGTGTCAGGTATAAGTTAATGGTACACCCAGATCTGAGTGATGCATTATTAACAGTCATAAAAGTTATTTTAAGAAATTAAGAGATCTTTTTTTTGTTTTTAAATTTAAATGTGACTCTTTCGAGTACTAGTTACACTTTTACTGGGTAAAATTACTTAACAGGCTTAAATTATTTAATATCACCTTTTCCTGTGGTCCGCCGCCTCATTTAATGTACTGACTATATGTTATTAATATTATTAGTAAATCGCAGTTTGGTGCAGGCTTCTGCTGAGCGTTTCACTCAATAAAAGAGTTTAATTCTTTGGTTGTGCTGAGTATAAGAGTGTAATCAATATCCATGCATTGTAACTTACAGTCTCACACTGATTATAGATGCAGCCAATGTTTATTGATTATTTTACTCGTGTGCATTTTTCAAATATTTGATGTTTTTGTTTCAGCCTCCCCATTTTCAGCTTAGATGATAGAAATGTTTCTCTATTTGGAAGGAAGTATTAAATGTAGAAACGTACTTCTTTTAATGATACGTTGCTCATTATCTCATAGTTGAAAAGGGAACCTGCGTGTCGAACACACCGAATCCCAGTGAAATGACTGATCGGTTTGAGGATAAGCTCAGTCCTCTCTGGTTCAAGGTGACAGGAGGACAGACTGAAATTGGCTGTGGGATACTGAATGATGGGAAATCCCTCTATTTCAACGGCCCTGGGGGAAGAGAAGCCAGAACTGTCTGTCTTGACACGACAAACATCAGGTTAAAAGCAAATTTATATTTGATAATAGCTGTTTCAAAAGTTCAGATTAAGAGCTGTTCGGTAATTTTGTTTGTGCACACTGCATTTCATGAAAAGCCTGTACGAATGTAATTACAGATCTATTATTTATGGAAAAGAAAGCTTCTCCTGTAAAGGTCCATCTCATGAGCAAAGTGTTGATTACCTGCAGATCCAAATTAAATGAGTTTAATTAATCTAATTTATTTAGTTTTGGTCACTTCAGATGAGCTGAAATATTGCTGTGCTCTCTATAGAAGAACACTGCTTCCGTGATAGTTGATAGATGATGGCTGAATCTGCCTCCAAACTTGATCCCATTTTTAGGATGTGCAAACCCAATTGAACTTGGTGGCCTAAATGTGAACCTGAAGATCTGGAACAAGCCACCCTTATGGTATTCAGACTTAATTCAAAACTCCGCAGTGCTGAATATCACTGCCTTACAAAGATGTTGGTAATCGGTTTAACTTTGCTGGCGAATGATTTAAGTTAATTAATTTCGGATGATCAGGACAGGAAAATGCAATGGTGTTTCTTTTATTCCAGTTGCTCGAGTGGAAGATCAATCCCAAGCATGAGGCAGAAGCAGAATAAAGCTGCTGGTACTCTGTTTTACCATCAAGTCCTGAGAACAGTACCTAGTGCAAATGTAATCTGTCCCCACACTAGCCGTTGTTACACCTTGCAGAGTAGGTTGTCATTATGCCCTGAATACTTTTTGTTGACTAAGTCTGTCATCATTTTCGATCCACAGCTTAGCAGCTTCAACATGCAGCCCTGAGCCTGAACACGAATGCACACGTGTGGAGCCCAGCGCCACCACAGTGCAGTTTCCCTGCTCACTTCCCGTGGGGTGGCTTCAGTTAGATTTCAACTTACTCATGCCTGATGTCCAAAATTCAGTCTCACGGGTTAGATGGTTCAGGTTCATGGCTGGATTTGTTCTGTCATGTGATAACTGTTATAATTCTGATTGCGTAACTGTGCTTCCCATATTGCCCATGATGATTGTCAGTTCTTTCCATCTGGTTTGCTTAGTACCATAAAGAGTTTCTGATTAACTGTATTTGCGATATCTTCTTCCTATTTTTCATGCAAAGGTTAGTGCAATTTTATATCCGCATCGGAAGTAAAACCCTTGGATCCTCTTGCAGCAAACCTAGAACTCGAAATGAAGGTAACCAGAATTCAGAGTATTTGCTAATGTACCCCAATTTTCATGGCAATGTGGATTATCATATTATTATCACTGTTATAAAGAAGTCTAACTTCCATAGTTAAGAGTATATATTTTTGTTTATGTGTATGGTTTAACACATTGTGTTGGAAATCACTGTCTTTTTTTAATAATCCTTCTTATAAGATTTGTACCTTTTAACAAACTCACGTATTTTTCACCCACTGGCAGAAAGCGGTATAGCAGCTAAACTAACGGTTTATCACCTTTCTTATCTTTCATTGGCTAAGTATTAGCACATTACCCACATGATTTAGTTATCTTAATTATGTAGCCTATTAATTAATTCATTCCTATCTAAGGACTTTATTTTATCTTATCTATAAAAGTGATAGATTTCTCAGCAGCATCTTTATTCTTTGTTGATACACTCCTTCGCATAAATTCCCCTCATAGCATCATTTCTCAGCTCTTTATTCAGTTTGCTTCATATTTGTATGTTTGTTTGGTTGTTCTCTAAAATAAACTGAAATCTTGGAATTAAGACTGCTCACCATTTTTGACTCCTAGAAGGACCCTAAGGATCAGAAATCAAACAGAAGTCCAACAGTAGTTTGCCTGAGTGATCTGGAAGAGTCACAAGAAATTGCAGATGCTGGAAGATAGAGCAAAGAACAAACTGTTAGAGGAACACAACAAGTCAAACAGCATCTTTGCCAAAGAATTGTCAGTGTTTTGGGTCAAGACCTACATCAGAAAATAGAGAGGGAAGATAGTCAGTATAAAGAGGTGTGGGGAGAATAGGTGAGATAGGGACCAGTAGGTGAAAGATAGACTGAAGAGGAGTGGACAACCTGCAGATGGAGCCAATTAGGGTTAAGGGAGACATGGACCAAGAAAGAGTGAAGGATGATGGGTAGGTTGGTGGATGGGAGTTAGAGGGATGTGGGTACAGACAGAAGAAGGCAAGGAAGGGGAAATATTGGACCTAGGGCTGTGTGGGGGTGGGAGCATGTGGTGCATTTTGACTTGAAGATAGAGATGGAGGCCCTTCCCACCATTGAGCACATCTACATGAAGTGTTATCACAGGAAAGCAGCATCCATCATCAGGGACCTCTACCACCCAGGCCATGATCTCTTCTTGCTGCTGCCTTCAGGAAGAAGGTACAGGAGCCTCAGTACTCAACCACCAGATTCAGGAACAATTACTACTCCTCAACCATCAGGCTCTTGAACCAAAGTGGATAACTTCACTCAAGTTCACTTGCCCCATCACCAAAATGTTCCTTATGGACTCACTTCCAAGGACTTTTTTTTATCACATATGCTCTATATTTATTGCCTATTTATTTATTTTTATTATTTCTTTCTTTTTGTATTTGCACAGTTTGCTGTCTTTTGCATACTTGTTGAACGCTCAAATTGGTGCAGTCTTTCATTGATTCTATTATGGACTTATTGAATATGTCTGAAAGAAAATGAATCTCAGGGTTGTATTCATTGACATATACGCACTTTGAAAATAAATTTACTTTAAAATTTGAAGGGAAAAATGAGAACAGTTGGAACTAGATTGGGGAAGGGAATATGGTGACTGAAGAGTGTGGGTAGAACATCTCCCTGGGTTACAAACACCTGATTAATGGACAGAGTTTATGTACTAGTGAGTGTTTAGGAGACTACCAGGATGGATGGGGATGGATTTGCAGGCTGCCATGGGGCTGCAGGCACTTTCTACTGAGTTGGAACAGGGAATTTCTGCTTGCCTTCGCTCCTCACCCTGAACCCAAGCCACTACAACCGTTTGAGCCAAACAGCTGGGAACACTGCAGGCTCAGTCACTGACTCACTGTGTCAGTGAGACTGGCTGGCGGCCAGTCCTCTTGCACCTTCTTTTTCTCCTGTCACATCTGTTTCTCTGATCCTCTCCCACACACATGGTGTTCAGGAACACAATCCTGTCGTAACCTGGGTAAATGGATAGAGGTGGGCAAGGGACAGAAACAAAAACGTGTGATGGGGGAATGGGAAATGGAAGGTTGAGGAAGCACACTAGGAACACTAAATGCAGTAGACGAGGTTAGAGCAGGTGCTTTACCTGGAAGAGCTGTTTAGGTCATCGGATAGTGGTGAAGGAAGAGATGTAGGAGCAAATGTTACACCTCCAATATTTGCAGAAGAAAGTGCCAAGGCCCAGGGAGGGTGTGTTGGGAAGGATGAGTGTTCATGGAGTCAGAGAGAGAACAGTTTCTAGGGGAGGCAGAAATGGGTGGTCTGCAGAAGATGTGGCCTGTGGTGGGATCCCATTGCATCTGGCATAAATGACAGACGACGATGTGCTGGTTGCAAAGTTGAGCAGAGTGATGGATGAGGACTCAGGAATCTCTGTCTCAGTTTTTTTTTGACAGAGCACAAATCCAATAAATGGAGGATATGCAAGAGAGGGCTTGATCAACCGTAGTCGAGGGGAAGACATATTTTCTCCAAAAAAAAGGGACATTTCAGATGTCCTGGAATGGAAAGCCTCATCTTGAAAACAGATATGACCAGGACACTTCTATTATAGCTGATGGTCGATTCAGAGCAATTGATCCCATGAAAGCATCTTTTTGAAAAGCCTTGGAATGAGTTCACATTGGTACCCTGAGCTGCACACTGCTTCTTTCATGTTGAATGTGGTTAGTGATGTTGTTAGGTTCCAGTGTGCAACACTATACAGGAACTAATTGTTCAGAGAGTTATGGATATGATAAACATCAGAGAAAGTGTTTCTTATATTCTATCCATCCTTTCCCTCTCATTTGTAACTTGTTTTACTCTTTTCCAGTTCTGATTGAAGCTGTTCAACCTGAAATGTGAAAGCTTTCCACAGATGCTGTGTGACCTGAGCATTTCTAGCATTTTCTGTTTTTATTTCTATCTCTGCAGCTTTATCTATTTTACCTTTAGTTAAATTGATTGGCCATTGAGTAAATAAAAACAGCCATATTTCATTCTAAGGTAGAGGATTTCATTGGGGAAAGTCTTACAGTTGTAAAATAAAGTGCAAGGGAGAATGAAAATCTTATCTAAAATGAAGAAATTTTATTTATTTATCGAAATAAAGAGCAGAATAGGCTCTTCTGACCCATCGAACCACGCTACTTAGCAAACCCCAATTTAACCCTAGCCTAATTCCAGGACAATTTATAATGACCAGTGATTAATTAACTTAGCAATCTAACAATGTCTTTGGACTATGGGAGGAAACTAGAGCATCCGGAGGAAACCCACGTGGTAATGGGCAGTTGGAATTGAACCCCGGCTACCTGTACTGTAAAGCACTATGATAACCACTACACTACCATGTTTCCTAATGGTTGCTAAGGCAGATAGAAATGTGCACGATGTTGCCCTATGCCATATTAAGCCAACTTTTAACTGCATAGATTGTTTTTTGTTGGAATTATGTGAACAAACTTTAATATTCATACTGTATATTCATGGAAAAAGGTCACAAACATGAGCTTTTCAACCTTACAGAGTTGAAGTTGTGACACTGATTTCCTACAGTCAATGAGTTGAGTAGGAAAGTAATTGAGGAAAAAAATGGGTGGTTGAGGACTGTAACAGGAACGACTCATAGCATGCCTCTCCATTTTGTCCTACATGCTACACACACAAAATGCTGGAGGAACTCAGCAGGCCAGACAGCATCTATAGAAAAGAGTATAGTCGGCGTTTCGAGCTGAGATTCTTCATCAGTCCTAATGAAGGGTTTCGGCCCGAAATGTCAACGGGACTCTTTACCGTAGATGCTGCCTGGCCTGCTGGGTTCCTCCAACATCCTGTGTACGCTGCTTGGATTTCCAGCATCTGCAGGTTTTCTTTTGTTTATGATTGTCCTACATGTTAATTAGTTATGCCAACGATGTTTCAGTCAAGATCTCTGAGTTGCTCAATTTCTGGCCTCTTGTGCCTGACAGATCTCAGCCATTCCACCAGCTGTGATTGTGTCCTCCGTTGCATTGACCATATACTCTTGACATGTCTTCCCTACATCTCTATTCTTATCCTTTTCTTGGCTTTAAAAAGTTGCTTAAAATCAACTTCTTAGACCATGCTCTTGGCTACCTGTCCTCATGCCTCCTGATGGAGCAATGTTATTCTATTAACATTACTTACAACGTTTTGCTGCAATAAAACTCTAAAACAAAAAGGCCAAGTTGTCATCTTTGTTACAAGTGACCAGGAAACAAAGTGAGTCAGATAATCAACAGGGAGCACTAGAAGAGCAATATAGAATATGTAGTCACTTTATAAATAAAAGTTCCAAACTTGGGAATATCTCTTCTCTCACAAATGTTTGATAAAGAAGGAAATCACACAAATTCGATTAATAATTTTTGTATATTTTTATTCACTTTAGTTCAGTTTACTTTTGAAGAAAGGTTAAAATTAATTTTCCTATTGAATACACATTAACTTGTTTACATCTGGGTAGTGAAAAATTTATTGATACCCAGTAGAAAGAAAAATATATAGTTTATTTGTTTCCTTCCTATTTTCTAAAGCATGATTATTTAAATTCCTTACCCTGACAGAACAACTTACTCTGTTCTGGAGGGGTGCATTTCCCCTCCAGCTATTCTGCTTTCAAACACTTCCCCTGCTCCATAACCCAGAATAATCTTTAACATTATGAATAATGTCACCATGAAGCAAAATTCTTGCAACAAACTTAATCATCTTTCACTCTCCCTCCCACTGCCCTTCTCCATCTCTCTCTCTCCTCCCCTCTCACTCCCCTCCCCTCCCCCTCCACTCTCCCCCCACCCCCTCTACCCCTTCCCCTCTTCATCTCCCCCTCCCCACTCCACTCTCCCCTTCCCTCTCCCTCCCCACCCCCTCTGCCCCTCCCCTCTTCTCCTCCCCTCTCCCCTCGCTCTCTACCCCTTCCCATTCTTCCTCTCCTCCCTCTCCCCCTTCTTCCTCTCCCCCTCTCCCCCTTCTTCCTTTCCCCCTCTCTCCTCTCCTCTTCCTCTCTCCCCCCCCCTCCCCCCTCACTCTCTCCTTCACTGTCCCCAAAATTAGGGATTGTCGTCCAGTACACCAATGATAACGGAGTAACTTGGCATGTTCTGCGTGAGCTGGACTACATGTCTTTCCTGCAGCCTCAGATAATCACCATTGAACTACTCCCTGAAGCCAAAACCATATCAACAGCGTTTCGCTGGTGGCAGCCACAGCACGGTAAGCTTAAAGCCACAGTTCAGAATCGGTTTATCAGTGGGTTGATCTCCTGAGGCAGCTGATCCTTTGCTGACCATCATCTAATGTTACATCCAGCAGGCCATGTAAATTACCTCATTTAAGATTATGTCGCACGAGAAGCAAGGAGGCTTTGCACTAATGAGATTGCAACCTGGAGCTAGTCCTAATTAAAATAGCATGTAAGAGCAAAGGCAACAAATAAAACACACGCAATTATAAAATGGCGTCAATATGTTTAGAAGTGACTGCTGATAATCAATATCTGGAAAATCACATGGACAGCAAAGTTGAACTCTAGCAATATTAACATGAGTGCTATTTCGTGGGATTGACTCACCACTGTAAACTGCCCCTGGTCAAGTTTGGTGACAGAATCTGAGGGTGTGAATGGAATGTGGGAAGGATAGGTTACAGGGGAAATCAATAGATGAATGAATTTGTCTATGAGCTGAATGGCTTAGTTGTAAGGAAATATAAAATATCTTAACAGTTAAATGAAGGGAATATTGTCTTTATGATAAGATCGTCACTGAGGAAAAAGTTCATCTACAATTTAATTTTTGCCCTGCAGGTAGTTCTGCAATGCATCAAAATGTCATTTAATGCTTCACACGATTTCAAGATGAGGAAATATTTGACTTTTTTTAAAGTCTGCATCAAAATTGATTACTCTCCCTGTCTGAATCATTGACAACCACAATCAAAGTTTGATCAGAATAGTTTATTGACTTCTGTTGCAAACAGGTCTAGAAGCTCCCTTATTTATTTAAGAATTGATTTGTTTCTTCTGAAATTAAATTAATTTAAAACTGATGTGTACCTGCAAATTACTTTTACTTATCTATAGACAGAAGTAAAGAATTCTTATTTAAAATTCTTTAAAATGTGTTTAATAATTGTTAAGGAATTAAAACATTAGCATTGTTTGTAATTGAATTTGTTGTAGCAATTTCTCTTATTTGGATGGATGTACAATATGTTGCTTGATTGATCTGTTGCAATGGGTTGAACATTCAGTCTAAGGTATATTTTTCCAGTGTACTTCTTAATATCCTCCTACATATTGTGTATTCACTCATCCTGTTGGTCCTCCCAAATATATTACCTCACAATTCTCAAGATTATGTTCTATATACCACTTATTTGTTTAGCTAAAGAGTATGCAGTTTTCTACCTGACCATAAAATTCTGGTATCAATGGCGAACTTTCTACTTGTGGCCCACGTTCAGATCTCTGCGACATGCCATGAGACATTAGGGCCTAATTTTGAACCCTGTGCATCACCTTTACAAACTGTTGTTCAGTCACCAGAAGTCCTGTCATCGAACACCAAACAGTACAACACAGGAACAGACTCTTTTGACCCATAATGTCCACTCTGACCATGGTACCGAGTGAAACTACCGTAATCCTACAGTATCTGCCTGCCTTTGTTAACTCTCCTCCTTTTCTTTTCACCTCTGAGCTAATTTTGGATGCAATCTACCAATTTGCATCGAATCTCGTAGACATTCACCTTTCTGCCAAGCCATGTATAAACAGCCAGGGATTTCTGTGGATTTGCCATAAATTTCTTCGGTTAGATCAGAAACTATGCTCCTTTAAGCTCTGTTACACACACCAAGAACGTGGGAGCTCCCTGGAAATCAGCACCTACATTAGTTCCTCTTCTTCCCCACACAGGGTAGCAGATGATAAGTTTAAGACTTTTAATTGTTATGATTAGATCACAGGTACAAACTAATTAATTTTTCATAAATTGTTCTGCATTTTAACATCTTTTGCACTAATATTTTATGAAATGGACATATGACCTGAATATGGAGCTCTGCAGTTCCTCTTGCTGCTTGCTCGATCTAACATTGACCGTATTCCTTTTCAGGAAAGCTCAGTGCACAGTGGGCCTTGGATGATATCTTGATTGGAATGAACGATAGCTCGCTTACTGACTTTCAAGATGCTTTCGATGACTCCTCTGACCTGCAGTTCAATTGGTATCGCATTCAAGGAGGCAATCCAGATACGTATTGTCTGTCGAAGGATACAGCACTGGTCTTTAATCAGAATATTGGTAGGTAATTGAACAGAACATTCAAACACAAGAACACCAAGTAAATAGCAGCTAGAATAGGGTATCTGACCCCTCAGGTCTGCCCTGTCTTTATGATAATATTCAGCCCAGGCCTTATCTCCTCTTGTGTGCCAGTTCCTTGTAGCCTTTAATTCCTCAATCTTTCAAAGATGTATCTACCTCCCCTTAAAATACGTCCAACGATCTAGTCTTCAAACCCAGCAGGGTGGAGAATTGCACAGATTCACCATCCTCATTACTAAAACTTAACAAAAGGTAGTGCAGGCAGTATTTTCCAGCATTATGGACATGGTCAATAAATAACCATAGCAATGTTTAATAATACTGACACCATAGTTAGCAGAGATGGGTGGTGGGGTGGAGATACGTCTCTACCAAAGGAGCTGTAAGGCACTCCTTCCCTCCGCTAGCCTGCAGGTCACCCTTGGACAAGCTGTAGCATCTTTTAGACCCCAAATCTGGGTCATGTGAAGCCATAGGAGCAGATGATGGGTGGCTATATGAGCAGCTGGTCTATGTCACACAGGTCCCGGTTTTGCGACCACTGATGCCAGGCAGACAATCTCTGAAGAGTATTAATAATGGCTGGGGTCACCCATCTTGTAAAGACACTGACTAGAAGAAGGCAATGGCAAACCATTTCTGTAGAAAAAATTTGCCGAGAACAATCATTCTCACAGACCACGATCGCCCTCGACGTACAACGCAGCATGTGAAGGTGATGGGGATGAGGAGTTACCAGGGAAATTTTTATCCATGAGAAATACATTCTCTCTTTCTCCTCAGGTACAAATTTGCTTTTGTCTCTTTTGTGTTCCAGGCAAGCCCCGGTTTGCAGAAACGTGGGACTTCCACGTTACTGCCTCCACATTCCTGCAGTTTGAGCTCAATATAGGCTGTGGTAGCCAGTCGCCAGACCTCTCCAGCATCCAGCTGCAGTACTCACTCAACACAGGCAAAGACTGGCACCTAGTGATAGAAGAGTGCGTTCCTCCCACCATTGGTTGTCTGCACTACACAGAGAGCTCCGTCTACACGGCACAGAGATTTCAAAGCTGGAAACGTGTCACAGTCTACCTGTCTCCAGGAACCATGTAAGTGTTTAGAGACAGAAGATTACAAAAGTGTGAGTGTAAGCCGGAAAGGAAGTGGCCAAGACCAATAAGGGCATTTGCCTCCTATATTAAATAATCACATTAAGGGCATGTATATATGTACATCAAATATGTTTAGCACAAATAGTTTAAATTTCTTCAGAAGGTCATTTGGGAAAAGCACGTTCAGCTCCTCTGTTCTGCCGGACAGTTAGATCACAACTGATACCGACTTCACCTTCATCTGCCATTGTTGGGTTCATTCCCTCATTATCACCACCTAACAAAAAATAATGAGCCAGTTTTTCAAGTTTTCACTTATCCATCCTGGCCAAAGCAAGATTCCACTGTGTGAAGAAATGCTTTCTGACATGGCCCCAATCTATTCGTAAGATTGCACCCGGAGACAGCGAGTAAACTTGTCCAAGGTTACAGCAGAATCTAGATCTACTGGGGAAGTGGGCAAAGGAATGGCAAATGGAATTTAACTCGGACAAGTGCAAAGTGATGCACTTTGGGAAGTTAATCCAAGGCAGGACTTTCACTGTAAATCGAAGTTCAAAGTAAAATTTATTATCAAAGGACATACATGTCACCATGTACAACCCTGAGATTATTTTCCTGTGGGCATACTCAACAAATAGTAACTGTAAACAGGATCAAAGAGAAAGCTAGTAGAGCACAGAAGACAACAAACTGTACGCAAAATAAATAAATAGCAATAAATCATGAGAGCATGAATTAGCAAGATTAAGAGTCTTAAAGTGGGATCATTGGTTGGGAACAACTCAATAGATGAGTGTAGTTATCCTCTTGTTCAAGAGCCTGCTGGTTGAGGGGTAGTAACTGTTCTTGACAGGGTCCTGGAGAGTGTTGTAGAACTGAAAGACATAGGGGTACAAATATATGGTTCCCTAAAAGTAGTAAGAGAGACAGATGATGTGGTGAAGAATGCATACGGTATGCTTGCCTCTTTCAGATGGGACATTGATAGACATACAAGCTGTACAAGATGTTGCTGAGATCATAGTGCACTGTTCCAATGGCCACATTATGGGAAGGATGTGATAAAGCTAGAGAGTGTGCAGAAAAATTTCACAAAGATATTTCTGGGAAATGGAGGCAGGATACGCTGGGGCTGTTTTCCCTGGAGCAAAAGAGGCTGAGGTTTAGAATATATAATATGGAGGTTTAGGCAATCATGAAGGGCCTAGATAAAATCACTGGTCACAGTCCTTTTCCCAGCCTAGGGAAGCCTGAAACTAGAGGGTATAGATTGAAGTGAAAGGGGAAAATTTTAAGGTGGATTTGAGGAGCAAGTTTTTAAAACACAGAGATTGGTGAATGCTCCCAGGGAAGGTATTAGAGTCAAGTACAGTTACAATGTGTAAAAGACATTTGGACAGGTTCGTGAATAGGAGCGATTTAGAGTGATATAGGACAAATGGGACTTGCTCAGGAATGTACCTTGGTCTGCATGAATGAGTTGGACCAAGGCTTTGTTTCTATGCAGCAGAGGAATTTCCCTGCCAGATGAAATACTTTCTTTCCCTATCAACTCCAATATTCATCTTGACCAATTTGCATTAGTGATATATTTGTCATGACATAGAAGGTGGCCATTCAGCCCATTGAACCTCTGGCAGCTCTCAGCAAACCTTGTTCCATGCTTATTTCCTGGTAGCCTTTTTGACGGCCATCAACACCCCCATCCCCCCTCATTCTTGTACCATCCTCCTTCTCCACCAAGGGCAATTTATCATCAGCAATTATACTATCCCATTTTGGGGATGCAGAAAGAAGCCAGCTTACCCAGGGGAAGCTCACACATGGTCACAAGGAGAAGATTCAAGTTCCACACCGACAGCAGCAGAGGTCAGGTTTGAAAACAGGTCGTGGTAACACTGAGGCATCAGCTAAACTCCACCGTTTTAACATTTGACAAATCTTATAAATGAAAGGAATATGTTTTGGTTGAACCTCGCCAAATCTGATTCTCTTTCCAGAATGGTGTAGGTGAAAATATCAAGCGGCGTACACTGCTGTGAGCCTTTTTGATGCCTCAATAATTGTGTAAAAATTTGTTTTGAAATTTGAAGTTGTTTTAATTAATATATTTCATTTCCCAAATGCGGAGAATGATTTATTTTTTAACCCAGTACCTTTCCTTTTGATACTGTTATTTATTCTTCTGCTGTCTAATTAGTTCCCCCAGGACCCGGTTCAGATGGATTCAGACTGAATACTCCTTTGGGACTGATAATTGGGCCATTGATAATGTGATCCTAGCCTCAGGGTGTCCCTGGATGTGTTCTGGTCATGGCATTTGTGACATGGGTCATTGTGTGTAAGTATGAAAGCATCGATTCTGTAATTGTCACTCTGATGTAAGGCAGGAAGCCATTTTCGACTGCTGACTAAAAATAATTAGAATTCATCCTGATGCAATATCAGGTCTAAAACAGATTGAGAAAAGTTTTCATTATTATTCATTACAGATTACAGTGTGATGTATATTAACTGTTGACTAATGTATCCCATGACAAACTAATCCCAAAAGGGCAACAGCCACTAATTAAAGTAACCCTGCCAGTTCATTTTTTGCTATTGAGCACCAACTTGCTCAGTCCAGCTCCAATTATAAAGAAAATGTTCACGGTTGACAAGGTTTTAGATGTAAATCATTAATGGGACCATCTGCTCTAATGCTGGCCTATTCAAAGCTCTCTAATACAGGATATTAGTCTGCTACCAAATGATTTTAATTACATCGCCTTTAGAGTGTTCTGAAATTGGTTCTTAATACTACATTTTGTGGCAAGCCAATAATTAGAAATTCAGTAAGTAACTGGGGGCAGAGTGTGATTAGGATTTGACGAGGAAAATGATGTTTGGCTACATTTCTACTTTCTCCTGTTCATTGTTGAAATTTTAAAAGTATTTTTTGTATCTACAAATGCCCATTAGTTAGAATGGAAGTAAATTAGATTTTCCCCCTTTGTGTTATTGGAATGACAATGAATTGGCTGCCCATTCAGTTCTGAAGTTATGAAGAAGGGGTCTAAAGGACTGTAAGTAAGAATTCCTTGATAGGTGGAAGTTGTTATGTTAGGCTAGGAAATCAATAGAATAGGACATCAAAGCTGACACAATTTGGAAGTGTTATATACTGCATAAATCAGGTCATTTGATTTGCTAGCTTCACTTGATCCTTTTTACCACAATCATTTTCATAAATGAACAGTGCCACTGCTGAACTTCCAGGAGCTGGGAGAATGGCTGCTGTGGTCTCAGTGCCAGCATTTCCCAAGGGTTTTGTGACATTGAATAACTGAATGCTTTTAAGAACGGAACGGATGAAAGGCAGATTTTTAATTGATACTTTTCTGTGAGTGAGGCTCACTTCATCTTTGTTAATGTGTCAGAACCGACAATAGCAAATATAACCAGTTTCATTCTCCTCATCCACAGGAATGCTTTGCAGTTGGAATAGGACAGTGGGAAAGTGCACACCCTTCACATACACTTTTCTTACACTTAATTTTTGGTGGGAATGCACAAGCTGTAGTTTGTTCCTCAGAGTCAAAAGTAAGCTTGATGCAAGGTTTGTTTTTCGGAGACCTCCTTAGAGATGTATTCATGAAAATTGTGAGGAAATTCATTGAAAACTTATGTGATCCTCAGGATTCAGGAGTCCAGTGAACTGCTGGAATCCAAGGCAGATAAATGAACTGAATACTTCCCTTCTCTGTCGGATTTTCTTAAATCTTGTCAAGCTCCACTTGGTATCCTGCAAAGGGAGGCGCTGTTGGAGTTCGGGTACTGGGCTGGAAGATGGGAGGCGTTCTCTACAATAATCCTGCACTGCAATTTACACTGTGAGGCACAAAGGGCGACTGCTTTCAGCTTGAAGAACACAAGTGAAAGGGTAGCTACTAATGGTACAGCGGAGGGAGCAGACAGTGAACAAATATAAGGAATGGAAAATGCACGTGGGATATGAGATTAAATGAATGTCTGAACGGTTTACAACAAGTGATTATAGTTACAATCTAATCTGGGTGTCAGGGTTTTATTATTGCAGTTTATGAGGTTCTCTGGGCTGTTTGATCTGACAGTGTCTTGCAAATGCACAAGCAGCAACGTGTCTGCACTGGATAGAAGAAAAAAACCATGAAGGAGATATTCAAATAGTTATCTGCAAAGCAATCATTGCAAGTTCATGTCTGCTGAAAATACCTATTTTTTAATTTGTTGGCATCAGACTCTTCCTTACATAGTTTTGATATCTGACTTTGAATGGGTTTGATTGGGAAAACCGTAAATCTAGTACAACAGAACCCGTCTTCACTCAGTGGACTCTGCCTTACTACTCACTGCCTCAGTAAAGTGGCCAGCATATTCAAAGACCCCACCCACCCCGGACTTTCTTTCTCTCCCCCCATCAGAAGGTAAAAAAGCCTGAAAACACGTGCGACCAGGCTTAAGGGCAGCTTCTATCCCACTGATTTCAGATTCTTGAATGGACTCTTGGCCTCTCAATCTACCTCGTTATGATCCAGCACTTTATCGTCTGCCTGCACTTTTTCAGTAGTTCTGCACATTATTTTGCTTTGTTATTGTTCTACCTTATTCGAGCTCAATGCACCGTGGAATGATTTGATCTGTATGAACAGTATGCAAGACAAGCTTTTCATTGGACGTTGATACAAGCGACAATAATAAACCAATGCCGATTTGTTTCTGCTGGATATTTTCCCTCCTATGTTCTACTGATCTCCTAGAGGAGGTTGCCTTGCTTGTTCTACTGCTCTGCTAAATGGCAACCTGAGGCAGAACTTCTCCAACCATCACCATTCCACAGATTCCTGTAACAACCTCTCCGCTGGTAAGCAGAGTGGAGTGTTTTCAGCAGCAAGGTCCTGAGAGAGAGAAAATGGAACTAGCTACCAGGACCTGCCTATTCTGCTTGCAGTGGTCCCAGGGAAACAGCAACTGGATCCAGGCCAACCTTTTAAGTGAGGAAGCTTCCTCAGTGAAGCTGCCAGATCTCCACAGGTGACTACAGCAAAGGGAAGAGAAAAACTTTTTTTTAATTGTTAATGCTGAGAGCTGTCATTAGTAACGCACCCTTCGAGACTGGCCTTTGACCTTGCTTAAGTGAGCAGTGTATTTTTTTAGATGGCCTCTCCTCAGATTGTGCTAAGCTGATGGCACAGCCCACTCCTCCAGCTCCTACTTTTTCTCTTGTTCACCGTGAGGACTTCCAACTTGAAAGAGAACTCTTTTCTGCCAAGCAAGGAAGTGAGAGGGCTAAATGAATAGGAATCCATGGACAAGATTAGTGTTAATTTACAGTGATTACAGTGACTGAGCAGTGATTTATAATTACTCCAAAGCTTATGTTTTGATGGCCTCTTTTTGTGTTACACAATTCTAAGTGAAGGCTGGTTAACTTTCTAATTGAACCATTGCAGTGCACATGACAAGGATTCTCCCACACTGCTGCCCAGCAGGAAGCTTTGGATATTTAATTCAGTGACAGTGAAACGACGACGGGATGCGTGCAAATTAGGACAGAGAGACTTGAAGACAATGCTGATCCATGCACCTGCTGACCATGAAATTTAAGATGGTGGAGGGTTCAAAGGTATTATTGACAAAGCCTTGGCCAGGGATGACACGGTAGCCTAAGAGCTGGCGTAATGCTTTACAGTGCTGGTTATCGGGTTTCAATTCCTGCAGCCAGCTGTAAAGAGTTTGTACGTTCTCCCCATAACCATGTGAGTTTCCTCCGGGTGCTCTGGTTTCCTCCCACGTTCCGAAGACGTATGGTTTCGGGTTACTAAGTTGTGGTCAGAAACATGGCAACACTGGCGGGCTGCCCCCGGCACATCATTGTTGACCCAAATGACGCATTTCTCTGTATGTTTCAATATACATGTGACAAATACAGTTAATCTTTAATCTAATCTCAGTTAATGTCGTTCTCTCTTGTGAACTTCTGGTTGAAGATGGCAGTACCCAACACGTATGGCAGCTCACTGGTAGTCCATAAGGCAAGAAATTCGACTAAAAACCTTACAAATAACACCTTTTCTGAAGTAAGTTATGGTAAACTGTCACCGCAAGCAATGAAGGAGCAAGTGGAGCTGGAGCTGATTCGAAGGATGAGCCATGTGGGTGCATCACAAAGACGAGGCACAACGTGCTCAGGACGGAGATGCGGACAGAGTTGGTATTGCTGTTGGAGTTGGAGTGAGCAATTTGGAGAGGAGTTGATGCGGAAGAGTTTTGATGCCTGACCACCTAACCTGGGTGCGAGGTTGGATCTCTCCGATTTGCTGGGATCGAGAACGGTTTCGGGCTGTGCGGCCCAAGAGTGTGGCAGCACCAGGATTTGGGTTGTAGACCAAGGCGCTACCTGGTGCTTAGGTAATTTAAACGCCAGCCCAGAAAGACTGGAAAGCCCGAGTGTTGGGACTGGAGGCGAGGGTTGGACTGATTTTGCTCACTCTGCCGCAACGTTCTTTCCCCCTCTTGGTGGCGCCTAGGCTGTGAACTGCTCCAGCGGCCATCTTCCCTGCGAGTTTTGTGCCGTCTTTGCCCCACTAATACGATGAACCGAGATCAAGGCTTGGGCCTGCTCCGGCTGCTCCTGGGAACAGATTCATGGACTCAATGCAGTTCAGAGTGCTGTCGTTTGGGGGGGTGGGGGGAGGGGAGGTGTGTGTGTGTGTGTCTGTGTGTCTGTGTCTGTATGTGTGTGTGTGTGTTTCCCTCTTTCTCAGCGCAGTGGCTATGGTCTTTTTTTAATTGGGTGCTTTGGGTTTCTTGTTTTGTGGCTGCCTGGAAGCAGACAAATCTCAAGATGTATAATTTAAGGAGGTATATTAATGTCATTTGATCAATTAAAGAATAAATATAAAGTATCAAACAACACTCTTTTTTGTTACTTTCAACTAAGGGCTTATTTAAGAGAAAAGCTAGGTCAAACAATGTTACTACCGAAACCCAATGAAATAGAAACTTTAATTCAAAAAGGAAAGATTAAAAAATTTATCTCTTGTATGTATAATTTGATTCAAAAACAGGCAATTAAACAAGGAGTCCATAAGTCAAGACAAAAATGGGAAAGTGATTTGAATATCAAAATTGAAGAAAAAAACTGGTCAAGACTATGTCTTGAGAGTATGACAAATACAATAAACGTTCGATTAAGATTAGTGCAATACAATTTTTTACATCAACTATATATTACACCACAAAAAATAAACAAATTAAACCCAAATCTATCTGATCAGTGTTTTCGATGTAACCAAGAAATTGGTACTTTTTTACATTCTACTTGGTCTTGCTCCAAAATTCAACCTTTTTGGACAAATTTAAGAGTTTTACTGGAACAAATCATTGGAATACAACTTCCACACAACCCAACATTACTTTTACTAGGTAATATTGAAGGGATAAAACCGATATCCAGATTGAATAAATATCAGAAAGAATTTATAAAAATTGCATTGGCAGTAGCCAAAAAAGCTATTGCAGTGACTTGGAAATCGGATACATATCTAAGTATAGATCGTTGGAAGAACGAAATTTATGGCTGTATTCCACTTGAAAAAATCACTTACAATTTAAGAGATAAATATGAAACATTTTTGAAAATTTGGCGCCCTTATTTACAAAAGACAGGATTAAATATATAGGTGCTCCGAAGATGAAATAATTGGTTACTTGGGGAAAGAAATAAATGCATACACCAAAGTTATTACGAACTCCGTGGAGCGTGTGGGGATCTTCCAATATCCAGGCATTCCTTTTTTTTTCTCTTTCTTTTTTTTTAGGGATGTTAGGGGGGAGGGGTTAAGGGGAGGGGGGCTGGGTAACATTTTTTTTTCTCATACACTTTTATTTTGTAACTATTTGAAAACAATAAAAAAAGTTTTAAAAAAAAAAAAAGATGTATAATTTATACATTCTTTGATAATAAATGTACCTTGAATCTTTGAACATGCATTGTGCATTGGTGGTGGAGGAGTATGATATTTTGCTGGAAAGCCAGCCCTTATGGTTCATCCTTAACTATCCTCAAAATGGGAAGACCCATAACACGCTTATTGCAGCTTCTAATTATCAGTGGATTGCTTCATACAAGCAGAAAACGTTTGTCACTCCTGTGATGTGTCTGCCTTGTCGTTGTGCTGTTCATTATTCTGCCTCGGACGTCCTCTTGAAGCAATTCTATTTATGTGGCTGGCCCAATTGAGTTTCTGGTCAATGGGAACTCCAGAAATGTTCAATAAGGAACTGTGTTACTACTAGCTGCCTGCAAAGTGTCTACCGCTCTCCGGCGCCATCTTAGCTCAAAGGCGTGAACAAGGTTTAAGGATCCATCAGTGAACCCAAATGAATGCGTCACAGTTGTCACCAACTTCATAAGGTCAAGTGTGTTCCTGCAAAAGTCATTCTGATTCTTACCCAGCCAGAATCTCTGGATGAACTAGGAGATTCATAATTTGCTGAGAGCTCGATCTGTTGTGACTCAAGAGTCACAGAGGAAGTCCAGGTATGATTTCTGGCTAGACCTCAATGTGTGACCATTGGTAAGAACGTCTCCCCACTCATCATCAACAAAGGTGCACCTCCAGGCGTGTCCCTAGTCCCCTGCTCTACTTGAGATGCACATATGACTGTGGTGAAGCACATGTACAATGCCATCTTCAAATCCACTGGCAACACTGCTGTTGCTGGACGAATCACAGATGGCGATGAGTCACTTACTAGAGCAAGACAGGACACCTGGCTGAGTGATGTCAACCTCCCGCTCAACATTGGAAAACGGAAGAGTTGATTGTTGACTTCGGAAAGGGGAAAGAGGGTGAACGTGTGCCAGTCCGTATCCGGCAATCAGAGAGAGAGAGTCAGAAGCTTCAAATTCCTGGTTGGTAACATAACTGTTGATCTGTCCTGTGCCCAGCGCATAGATAAAGAAACAACACCAGTGACTTCACATTTTTGGAGGTGAAGGAGGTTCAGTTTGTCACTGAGCACTTACAAAGTTCTACAGATGCACTGTTGAAAGTACACAGACTGGTTGCTTCATGATCTGATATGGCAATTCAAATGCACAGGAACGTAAGAAGCGGCAGAGGGTAGTGGACTCAGCCCAATAAATCATGGCCACATCCCTACCACCGCTGGCAGTATCTACGGAAGGTAACATCCATCATCAAAGATCAAAACTACCCGGGCCGTGCCATCTTTTTGCAGCTACAGTCAGGCAGGTAGTACAGAAGCCTGAAGTCTCATACCACTACATTCAACACAGCTACTTCCCTTCAATGATTCAGTTCCTGAACCAACTAGTAAAACTTCAGTGCTCCAGTTTAGTAACTCTGTGATCACTCTGCATTAAAATGGAGGGGTTTTTGTTCTAATTGTTCTGTTAATTTATGTTTTTCTTGTGAATGCTGCTTATATGATGCCCTGTGCCAGTGGTGCTGGTGCGAGTGAGATTTTCCTTGCACCTGTGCGTACATGTACTTGTGCAGTTGACAATGAGCTCAATTTGAACGTCACTGATGGGGGATTTGTTGATGGCACCATCAATGAATGCCAAGGCGAGGTGGTTGAGTTTTCACCTGATGGAGATGATCATTGCCTGCTGTTTGTCTGATGGAAATTTTATTTGTACTTTTCAGTTAAACCGTGTGCTTGGTCCTAATATTCTGTAGATCATGTGAAAATGACACTTATTGCCTACTTCAGATTATAGCTTTGCCTGCTTTTTTAAAGATTTGATTTAAATTCTTCATCAGCTATTGCACAGAAGGATGTAATACCACATTGCTGATGTCATTTGCAGAAAAGATTAGGGTCCAAGAGAACATAGTTTGGATGTTTGGGCCCATATTACACCATAAATATTGTGCTGATAATTAGTACATTGGCTGCACTGCTTTGTGGGTTTAGCTTGTGCTGCTCTTGGGAGTTCCACCATGCCATGCCTTTTACTGATGGGACCTTCTTTTGCTTGCAGGTGTGACAGTGGCTTTGGAGGGCGTAACTGTGTACCCATTCTTCCACTACCATCAATTCTCAAAGATGACTTTAATGAGAAACTCCACCCTGACATTTGGCCTGAGGTTCTTGGAGCAGAAAGAGGAAACTTAAATGGGGAAATCGTCAAATCTGGAACAGCACTGGAATTTAATGGGGTTAGGAATCTATTGTTGATATGTCGGTGCACAAAAGGTGTTGGAATTCACATTTGGCTTCACTTAGCAAGCTGGACATGTGAACCTGTCACTGATTACACTGGCAATGAGCGAGGCTGCGTACAGTAACCCCACTTTTGTAAGAGTGCACAATCTCCAAAAAATTATGGCAGCTGTAACTTTTACAAGCTAGAGTTTGGCACATACTTATTTTTATACCGCGTGGTTTCTAAGTACCTTTCGTATCACAATATGGCTTGAAAGTGGTATTTACCACTTAATCCCCTATTAATATCAGGAGCACCTGATTTAAACACAACACCACATTTCCAGGGTGGGTGAGTATGCTGCATCTCCATTAGCATGAACTTCTCTCCTCCAATAACCATTCTCTCCCTTTTGACAAAATGCTGCAGATGGCAGAAATCTGGAATACAATCAGAAAATGCTGGCAAGTGGCACCGGTGGAATTAATGTTTCAGCCGAATTGTCAATACTTAGAAATGTCTTTTGATCTGCTGAATACTTCCAGAATTTTCTATTTTAATTTCTCTCTCCCTCATTATTTGTTGATCTACAACTACATCTTTTTCTTCCAAATATGACACCATCAACGGTCAATATAACATAGAAATACAATTGTATCTGCATGAATTAAACAGTCTGATGGCCTGGTGGAAGATGCTGACTCGGAGCCTGTTGGTCCTGGTTTTTATGCTATGGTACCGCTTCCCGGATGGGAGCAGCTGGAACAGTTTGTGGTTGGGGTAACTTGAGTCCCCAATGATCCTTTGGGCCCTCTTTACACATCTATTTTTGTAAATGTCCTGAATAGTGGGAAGTTCACATCTACAGATGCGCTGGGCAGTCTGCACCACTCTCTGCAGAGTCCTGCGGTTAAGACAGGTACAATTCCCATACCAGGCAGTGATGCAGTCAGTCAGGATGCTCTCAATTGTGCCCCTGTAGAAAGTTCTTAGGATTAGGGGGCCCATACCAAACTTCTTCAACTGACTGAGGTGAAAGAAGTTAATATTCTTAACACAATGTATTAAGAATTGTGTTAAGTATATCAACTAAACATTAGGAATACAACAAACCATTCAGTGCTTTACAGTGTTAATATAACATGTATTCATACAGCAAAGCACAGCATGATTGGTTATATTAATTCACTGTCATACAGCAGTGTGTGTTGTGCTCATATTTTAACAAAGTACACTGTACATTCTGTTAATGATCTTACTACAATGAATTGTGTTAATGTTCAACATAACACACAGTTAACAGCATAACATACTACATGGTTTGTTATGCTAATATCTTCACTTCAAGGTTGTGTGCTGTGTTAAAACTGAAACATACTACACTGGGTGCTGTGCTAATATTATATTGCACTGCACAATGACTTGCGTCAATATTCCAACACGTATGTTAGTATTGTTAATACTTTAACTACAGTATACTAAGTGTGATATTATACTGTTTTGTTCACATTCTAATACATTGCACTGTGTGTTGTTAGAGACGCTTCTTTAGATTATTTCCTTCAAAATAGACATTTGGCTGTTAAGCAACACACACAGATTGCTGAAGGAACTCAGAAGGCCAGGCAGCATCTATGGAAAAGAGTAAACAATCGATGTTTCAGGCCGAAACCCTTCATCAGGGCTGGAAAGAAGGAGGAGAAGTCGTAGATGCTGCCCGGCCGGCTGAGTTCCTCCGGAATTTTGCGTGTGTTGCTCGGATTTCCAGCATCTGTAGATTTTCTTGTGTTTGTGATTTGGCTGTTAATTAAGGCATTTGCTCATGTCCAATTAATTGTACAATAATTGTGAAAGGAAAATACCCTCAGTCTTCATTTAAATCATATTTTGTGGTCATACTGTATGCTTTTCTGTACAACACATAATCTCATTGGTCCTAACCCTTTCCTCTTTCTATTTTGCAGGAAGGGCTGAGAATGCTGGTCTCCAGGGATCTGGAATGTACAAACACCTTGTACATTCAGTTCTCATTCAAGTTCATTGCTAAAGGTCTGCCTTTTTAAAAATCTTTCTTAACACACAACACCGAAAATATTTACCACCTAGACATTCCACAGAGAAAGTAGAAGATGTTGGTCAGAATACTTGTGTCTCACCGTGCAGAGATGAAAAATAATGTTCATAGCAAACATTTAACTTATATATAAATAAAACAAATGAAGGAAATTTGAAATCAAGCAGAAAGGATGGTTAGTGAGGGTAGAATTAGATACTGTTCCATGTCAATTCTGGGTTGCTACTGCAACTCAAGGAAATGCCAAAGGTTTTTGGCTGGAAGATAATTTGCTTTGCCAATTGATTGCATTGATTATTTTACTGGGGTACAGGCAATGGTGCGTGTTGCTTCCCCATAACTCACTCTAGTGACAAGGTTTCATGTGGAACAAATGCTCTGGATGGATCCTCAGGTAGGTGCTAAAATCCCATGTATCCACTTCACATTCCTCCCATTCCACGTGCCTGGACTGCAACTATCAAAGGCAGAGCAGAGCAACAAGTGGACGTGGCCTTGGAAGGGTTGGACAGAGGGAAGTCACTTGACCCACTTCTTGAGTTTTCTGACAATTTAATCAAGACCACATAGATTGTTCTACATAAGGTTAGTGTGGATTAACTCAGAAAGAGTAGAGAGAGAGAGAGAGAACATGAGAATCTGTGAGGGTACTGGCCATGATTAAATATTCAGCAACCAACCCTACACTTGAGTTACAGATTCTGAAAACGTCCTGAAAGACTCTCTGAAGTCAAAAATATTGTAATACTTCTGATGATAGCATATTAAGATGACAGAGGGATTAACAGCTTATGAGCTAAATATTTAACAGCTGAGTTACAAAGAGGGTGTATTTATGAAAATGCCAACCAGCCATTTCGATTAAACTATAATAATGGGAGCACTCAGCTTGAATGTAGATTTCAAAATTTACTTTGTGAATGCGTATTTTTGTCTCTGCTTAAAGGAGCTGCTTTGTTATGTGACAAATACAGTTGCTCCAGTGACTGGTTAATGTAGAGTCGGTGGAATTTTGACTAATATTCACTGTCAGAGTATGGCTCATACATTTAAATTGAATGTATCAGCATTAGGCTTCAACTCCAAAGGTAGTTTGTTGTTACTTTACATTTATATTTCAACAAAATGAAAGAAAATTCAATGATTTGTAGTATTTCTAGATCTAGAATACAAAAGTAATGACATTTATGTTGTTTTAATATTAAAATTCATTGCACTGTGAAACATTCTAAACCATTTTCATCAATTGTTGATAACTATTATAGCTTATGATTTTCTTACATTTTTGCTCCCCTTCATATTTATGCCCAATCCTGATGTTATTCATGAACTGGAATGATTCCATTATATTTATTATGCTCTGGGGTGATATATGTACAGGCTACTGCATCTAGTTGAAGAGGAAGGGAATTTCTTTTCACAGTGTCAGGGTTCATTGACTTCTGCACATCAAGGTTTCGGGAATATTGTAGGCCCTGACTATGAAAAGTGATGGGTTTCTAGGACATCCGACTGTGTGATGAACAATGCCCTCAAATAAATTCTTTGTTGCTGGTAAGCTGGTCAAGTTGGCTGGTATGTCATGGCAAATTTTTAAACACTGACTGCAACCTATATTTGTCGATCAAACATCTAGTGAGATTTTCCAGCCCTCAGTGGATCCATTAAATTCTCATTATGTTTATGCAAACTGAATTTTAGCAGAGTGCTTTTGAACTGAAATTAATTTATCAATATCTGCCGGTTCTGTGATAAATTGAAGATTATCTGCAAGTTTTCCTTTGTCTCAATAGCTACAATTGACCATCACACTGTCTCTTTGGCTCAGGTGCTCCTGACCGCTCGCATTCTATTCTGCTGCAGTATTCCATCAATGGCGGAATCACCTGGCACTTGATGGATGAATTCTACTTCCCTCAAACGACAGAAGTGCTCTTTATTAATGTTCCCTTACCACTAGCTGCCCAGACCAACGCAACCCGATTCCGCCTCTGGCAGCCCCACAATGAAGGTAACAAATTCGAACTGCGTTTATATTGCGTTACCGTGAAATAACTTGCACCTTTTAGAATTTAATCAGTTTGTTTTAAGTTTATAAAAGCAAAGTTGATTTGTTGATGAACTGTGCGACATAACGTTCAAGTTTTGTGCTGATATTTTTCAAGAGGATGGCTTGTTGTGAATGAAACCTCCAATATATTTCAGTCCTCTGTTTCCAGTCTGAGTTAGGAATATGCAAGTGTGGAAGAAATGGCTGGAATAGCTAGCACGAGAGGGCATAGTTTTAAGGTGCTTAGAAGTAGGCACAGAGGAGATGTCGGGAGTAAGTTTTTTACGCGGAGAGTGGTGAGTGCGTGGAATGGGCTGCCGGTGACGGTGGTGGAGGTGGATACGATAGGGTCTTTTAAGAGACTCCTGGATAGGTACATGGAGCTTAGAAAAATAGAGCGCTATGGGTGACCCTAGGTAATTTCTAAGGTAAGGACATGTTCAACACAGCATTGTGGGCCGAAGGGCCTGTATTGTGCTGTAGGTTTTCTATGTTTCTAAACTTCACTGGATACCCCTGACCTCATCAATATGCCTCAGTGCTAACTGTAAAGCTCTCCATCACATTTTCACTTCTTGAGCCAATGATGCACATGAAAGCACAAGTCTAGCAAAGATGGAATGGGATTTTGTAACACTGCACTGGAGGGTGAGGACTCCTGCAGGTCAACTTTAGTTCATCTCTTTTTGTTCATTCATAAAATTGGCAAGTACGGCATTTCCATTGCAATTTTTTTTCACGATAGCTGAGGGCTAATAAATGGTGTGTAACAGCTAATGTAGTTAACCCTTTGTTGCCTGTAGTGTGTGAAAGGCATGACCCATCCACACAATTAAGCTAGAAAATGTGTTGAATTTACAGTCTGACTTTCAGAGACTTTTGCCATCATTGAAAATGATAAGCCCAGGGAACTCTGATTCAGTGTCAACAACCTGCTTTTTGACTGTAGATGAAATCATTCCATTAATTAAAGTTTCAATTATTATTCAATGTGGCACCCAACTGCTATTCTTTCATCCTTTTACTTATGGTGGTGGTGGTGCGCTCAGTCACAGCAGTTTCTACGTCCAAAGGTGTTATTGTCTTTTGTAAATGTATCTGTTATGATTTCAAGACCTTGTTGGACATTAGGAACTTAAGGTACTGCAGGTCCACCCCATCAGCGAGTTGCTGCTTGGCAGAGACACTGAAGGAGCTGGACTTGGCTGTAGGTAGTGCAGCTGCCTGTGTCAGAGAGATGTCGGAGGATTCGGTGGACGAAGGTGGTGTGCGCTCCAACAGCGAGTGATCATCTCACTTGATTTTGATGTGATTGCGAGACCCTGCTAGACGTTGTGAATGTGCGATGCTGCATCCGATTCACTGATTTATTGGCGGACGGCCGGGGGGGTGGGGGGGCTGGTGGGAGCTGTGTGGCCTCAATCATAGTGAGGACCAGCCCTCGAGCCGCTGTGTGCCTGTTTGAAGCCACGCAGGAGAGGAGCATGGGAGTCGGTGGCTCCTCCAGAGTGCTGGGGGCATTGTGGTGCAGTGCCCAAGTTGGAGTCGGTGCTGCCCCTGCCCAGTGTTTGCTCGGCAGAAGCCAAGCCATATTGTGTTCAACTGCAGACTGCTGCAACATTCTTGGACTATATATATGTTTTTTTTTGTTTTACTGGTATCTTATATGTCCTGCTGTCTTGTCTTTGCTATTTATACCTTGTGCTCTGTGTGACTGTTGGTACTGTGTTTTGCACTTTGACCCTGGAGTGACAGTGTTTCATTTAGCTGAGATGGGAGAGACTGCACGTACAACAACTGTTGCCCAGTGCTTCACCAGTTGCAGCTTTATGGGAGAGTGGCAAAGAGAAAGCCACTGTTGAATAAAAAAGTCACAAGAAATCTCGACTGGAGTTTGCCAGAAGGCCTGTGGGAAACTCTGAAGGCAGTTGGAAGAAGGTTCTATGATCTGATGAAACCAAAATTGTGCTTTCTGGCCACCAGACTAAATGCTATGTTTGGCGTAAGCCAAACACCACACATAATCAAAAACACACCATCCCTACAGTGAAACATGGTGGTGGCTGCATCATGCTGTGGGGATGCTTCACTGCAGCAGGCTCTGGAAGGCTGTGAAGGTAGAAGGTAAAATGAGTGCATCAAAATACAGGGAACTCCTGGAGGAAAACCTGATGCAGTCTGCAAGAGAACTGCAACTTGGGAGAAGATTTGTTTTTCATCAAGACAAAGACTCCAAGCATGAAGCCAAAGCTACACAGGAATGGCTTAAAAACAACAAAGTTAATGTCCTGGAATGGCCAAGTCAGAGTCCAGACCTCAATCCAATTGAGAAATTGGGGCTGGACTTGAAAAGTGCTGTTCACTCATGATCCCCATGCAACCTGACAGAGCTTGAGCAGTTTTGTAAAGAAGAATGGGGAAAATTTAGTGTCAGATGTGCAAAGCTGTTAGAGACCCATCCACACAGAGTCAAGGTTGTAATTGCTAACAAAGATGTATCTACTAAATACAGACTTGAAGGGGGTGAATACTTGTGCATTCAATTATTTTTTGTTTTATGTGTAATTAATTTAGATCACTTTGTAGCGATCTGTTTTCACTTCAACATGAAAGAATCTTTTTCAATGTGATTCAATGTTGTAAAACAATATAACTTGTTGAAATCTTCTTGGGGGGGTGAATGCTTTTTATAGGCACTGTAAGTTGATATTGAACCTATTAAGCTGGAAAATACAAAAACAAACTTGTTAAATGCATTCATAGTGAATTAATAATGAACTCCTAAAGTAATTGCACAAAATAACAGTTTGTCTGTTAGGATGAGAAGCCGAGTTTATTCTAATTGTTTTTTGTTCAACAAAAAGGGCAAAAAGAAGAAATTTGGATCATTGATGATCTCATTATTGATGGGAATAATGTGAAAAATCCTGGTGTTTTGTTGGAGACATTCGACTTTGGACCAAAAGAGGACAACTGGTTCTTCTATCCTGGTGGAAACATTGGTCTTTATTGTCCCTATGTATCAAAGGGAACCACGTAAGAATAATGGTTTCTCCCATGCTTGGGGTATTGGTCTATAACAGGCTCTAAACTCTTCACCTCTTTGCACTTTTCTCCTTCTCCAAGATATTTCTTAAAATCTCCCTCCTACACCAACCACAATCAAGGCCCAGCATTTCCTTCCTGTCTACACTTATTATCAGTCTGCATGAAAGATCCATATTTAACCTTGTGCTGGACCTGACTGAGAGCTCCCAAGCCTCATTGGTGTAAACATCGAGAAAATCTGCTCTGACATTCAGAAACATTCAATATCATTCAAATCCATTGATCGTCAATTAGTGACTTTTAAAATACTATAAATATAAATAAATATACAATGCTGAACAGGTATCTTGCAGCTATTTCCCTCTGAAATGATTCTTCCTATACCCAGATGCAACTCTCAGCTTCCACGTTCAATGGGGATCCCTATTCCCAGCAGTGTGACCTTCTCAGCTTTCTTGGAGCAAAATTATATCTGATTTCTGTACATAATGTTTCTTTAAGTATTGGAAAAAGGTGTTGCATTAACACCTGGAATGGTTGCATTTACAATGGTGTCATGACCCAGAAATGTCTCAGCACCATCAGTTCAGATAATGTGTCGGGCTCCTTTTACAAAATACCTTGTAAGAAACTGTATTATATCCCATTTATTATCAGGTACATGTCAACCAAAGCAGATATCCTTTAAAAGACTTTCTGAAGTTAAATTGCCATGTTTTTACATCATGTCTATTTTGATATTTTATTTACATGATAGCTTTACATCACTGACAACAAAACTTAAACTAAGTGTCATTCTCATTACGAAGCCTCGTTCCAATCACAGTCAGTTACGTAGAACTGGAGGGAAAAGGGGAACTTTAATTTGTGGATGACATTTTCCTACAAAAAATGTTTCTAGAGATTTATTCAAGCATCATAGCATTGTTTCATTCAATGTGCACCCCTTGCTGGAGTGATTACTCCCTCTCATAAGATGTGGGTTTGTCTTCATTGTCACGGTACATTATCTCGGTTTTGTTTCTCTGTTAACAAGGGAGGAAGATTCCGCCATAGTCTTCGTGTCAAACATGGTTGGGGAACATTCCATCACTACGCGTGACCTGGATGTTAACGAGAACACCATTGTTCAATTTGAGGTAACGTAGTGATAGTTACCTGTCTGTCCTTTCTTTAGTCACGTGGAACTTTTGGACAATAGCTTCATGTGTTTAGAATTTAGACCACACAGCAGCCACTTCGGCTATTAATTGACACATTTAATTAAATTAGGCCCCTGAGTGTCCCGCTGGATGGGCTTTCAATTTCAAAATCCTTTTGTCCATCACTCACTTTGTACTGAAATTATACGCCACAACGCTGTGAGGTTTTGCAAATAAAAGGAAATTTGAGCCACTCATTTAAATAGGGTGGTACTAGGGCAACTGAATTCTGAAACAAAGCCCTAAAATTCCCTGGGTGAAACAGGGAAACAGAATATCTTAAATGGAACTTCAAGATTAACCTTTTAATCGTTTAAAATAGGCTAGTTTATTTCTTGAAAGGAGTAGCAACAATAATTAAAGTATTAATCCACTAATATAGCAAGTACTGATCGTTAGGCTTGAAGTAGAATAGTTGAAGCACTAGAGGGAATTAGTGGTTCATAGATCTGGTAAAATGTCTGCCAATATATCTACTTTGACAGCAGCACAGTTTCAAGAGAACTAGAAAGAAAAGAAATCTGTGTTAGATCAAAGAGGTCATACGAATATTTTCAATTTCCCAATATGTCTTTAAATTAAAACCTTGTTGCCTTGCTAATGTAAACCTTCCAAAGACAAATGCTTACACTTCGACAGCAACGTGTTCCGACATCACCGTGCTTCACCTATCGTTTCAGATCAATGTTGGATGTAACGTAGACAGTTCAGCTTCTGATCCCATTAGACTGGAGTTCTCCCGGGACTTTGGAGCTACGTGGCATTTGCTGCTGCCGCTCTGTTACAGCAGTGGGCACGTCAGCTCACTTTGCTCAACCGAGCTCCATCCCAGCAGCACCTATTACGCTGGGACCACCCATGGGTGGAAGAGGGAGGTCATCCATTTTGGCAGGCTCCATCTTTGCGGGTGAGTTCCGACTTGAGAACATTATATTTAGTTTTGGTTTTTACTTAAATGTTCCTTTCTTCTTTCCACACATTTGATTGGTAATCTTCGAACTTACAAGAGCTGACAGCCTTCCACCCCATTTGCACATTAATGGTCAAAAGTTTGTTGCCAGTGCAACTTACTCGGAAGCTTACAAGGGACGCACAGAGTTTGCAGAGATAGGTGACCTATTCTTAACCCGAGCTTCCTGGAAGAAATCTGTCTTGGTCAATGTCCAAAACACCTATCCGTCAGTTTAGATACGTACAAAGCTCTCGTTGATGCATCTCCTATCACCTGTTCAAAAGATCGTTTCCTTTGTTTCATCCATTGAAGTATTCCTTCTTATCCCCGCAGGTCAGTGAGGTTCCGATGGTATCAGGGCTTCTACAGACTAGGCTCTCAGCCAGTGACCTGGGCCATTGATAATGTGTATATTGGGCCTCAGTGTGAGGAGATGTGTCATGGCCACGGTAGCTGTGTCGGGGGAACCCGCTGCGTCTGTGACGCTAGGTATTCTGGACCCACCTGCAAAATCGGCTCCAAAAACCCCGACTTCTTGAAGGGAGATTTTAAAGGTAGGCTGGAAGAAAATTACATTTGCAGGGTTGGTGCAGACTGGGTTACAATGAAATAGAGCGACTCTTTCCACGGAAAATGGGTGATGTGTAATACCCACAATTTCCACTGAATGGAAGAGATGGAAGTACTTGAGGTTAGGCTGAAGATGGAAGGCTGGGCATGGTGGTATTAGGGGGGATTTGCATGTGGTGATAGGGGTTTGGGTATGTGCTGTGGGACAGGGGTTGATGGGTGTGAATGGGTGGGCAACGGATGCAGATAGAGCAGTGCGGGGGTGGAGTAGAGGTAGTGGGTAGTGACTGTGTTTGGTCAAGATTAGATGTGGATGAAGGTGGAGTTTATTTATTTATTGAGAAACCATGTGGATTAGGCCCTTCCATCCTTTCAAGCCATACCACCCAGCAATCCCTCGATTTAACCCTAGCCTAATCACAGGACTATTTACGATGACCAATTAACCTGCGAACTGGTACGTCTTTGGACTGTGGGAGGTAACTGGAGCACCTAGAGGAAACCCAGGTGGTCACGGGGAGAACGTACAAACTCCTCACAGGCAGTGGCGGGAATTGAACCAGGGTCACCTGTACTGTAAAGTGTTGTGCTAACCACTACGCCACCATGTTTGTGGGTAAGAGTGGTGTGGACAGAGCGGTGGCAGGATGTAGGGATTACGACTGGTGGTGACTTATTGGTCGCGATTAGATGTGGGAGAATGTGGAGTTTGTGGTAAGGATGGTGTGGGCAGGAATGATGGATACAGGCAGAGGTGGCATTCATGGTTAGAGGTAAGGGGCATACAGGGTGTTTGCAGTAGGAGGGTAGTGGGGTGGTGGATGTGAGTACAAATGGGACTGGGGATTGCTGGGACATGTTGGTCAAGGTTGGGAGCAGCCTGGGTGAAGGCTGCAGGTTTACTGGGGAAGAAGAAGAATTTGCTTCAGTTGCATCAGATGACCAATACAAGCATAAAATAGTGTGAAAATCTGTGGCTATTGAGATGGGATTCCTCTCAATTTCTATGCCAGCTTGTGGCTTTCTGTCTGTCAGAGAGACTGAGTGGAAGCTCACAAGCTAGTGGAACGTAAGTGACAATGGGTCCCCTGTGGGATAGAAACCTCTCCTCACCACCAACAGCCTGGAAACCAGTGTTTCAGATCAGACCGGGCTTGAGCGGTGGATAAGATTCAACTCGCTGAATTTGCTGAGGACACTATGATATTAAGACCAGTTGTCATACTTATAATCATCCGCAAAACATTTGTCTTCATAGAAGATTTTATTGTCGCTTCTGTTTCATCCAGTCTAAGTTATGACAGCTAATGTTGCAGCTTAAGGAAACGCAGCTGGGGGTTGTTTTTGGTTGTATTATTTAAAGGAGAGTAGGTCAGGAACCCCCTTCCTCCCCACAGAGCTTTGGCTGAGTATTTTACGTCAGAATGTGGCCCTAAGCCCAGGAAACGTTGACACCGTAAAGTGAGAACAACACTACCGATGGGCATTGGAAGCACCTCCCATTGTGGCAGCATCGACTGGGCACAATTATTGAAATATCAGGCTGCCAGAGGGTTTGCAGTGACCAGGCAGGTTGGTTACATAGCCACTGGAAGGAGTGGAGAGTAAGGGATCTGGTTAGGGGTCATTCATTTAATTTACATCAAGACTTTTATTTCCCACAAGGAATATTCAAGGGTTAAAAGGTCAGAGATCTCCAGGATGTGGAGATGTCATATTCATGCTTATCATTCACATTGGATTTATTATGGTCAATTGATGTAGCTACCACTTTATAACATTGCTGGATCATCAATTTTAACTAATCCTGAGTTACTTTAATTCTTAGGACCAGTGGACCCAGAGAAATTTTTGGTGGTCAGTGGTGGCAAACCATCCCGGAAATGTGGTTTAATGTCCAGTGGGAACAGCCTCTTCTTCAGTGAAGAGGGCCTCCGCATGCTGATGACTGTCGATATGGATTTGTCGCAAGCAAGGTATTCAGAACACATTCCTTCATAAGACACTTCTTCAGGGTTCTCCTCTTGTTAAAGCCTTTTGTAATGAGGCCTTCTGTGAAATTCTGTATTTAATATTCAGGTGTGATGTCAAAAAGTCCTTTCGGGGTATCAGACTTAGTATACCCAACCATATACTTTCAGCCCACCTCTTGTCTTGATACAGGCCTCCTCTGGTCATACTAATACAGCCACTAATGTTTGCAATACATCAGTATTTGCCGTACAAAGCCATGACACTTTCTAATTGTCAAATTGTTATTTCCTGAGTCAGTTTTAGCTTGAGATCCAATCTCTCAACGAACCTCACCTTGACTCATCGATATCTCTTTACTTCCAACGGCTTTCTCCTTCAATGTCAGGCACATATTTTGAAATATTTGTTCTTTTTCATCATGGGCAGAGATATTTCCTGATTTCTTAGGGCTTTGAGGTTTGGCGTTATAATCCCGACGTTTCGAAAAGACAATAACACAAAACCAGTTCCCTCCCACCAGCTCCCAGTTGCTTATTCCCCATTTGCCAGAACTGTGCCTTGAAGAATCATTTCAAACAGCGCACTGCGAACAGACAACCATGTTCAGCTGTCATGTTGAGAAGATAAGAGAAATTCCAGGCATCTCTTTTCTCCTCCTGATTTCTAAGAAACAGGCATTTTCATCTCGTTGTGTCAGAGTGCTCTTTAATCTCTTGTCAGTTAGGAATTCACTATTCCCTCCCCGAAGTGGTGGCGAAAATGCAAATTTGCGACCTGAAGATTGATAACACAAATATTCAAGATGATGCTGTGTGTTCATGTATTGCCTGGTGGTTTTCACAGCACGGTACCATCGGGCCTACTCTGATGCATGCCTGTGGGACAGTGGATGTTTTTAATGAGTTCTCATTAAGAGTCAGACCCTGCCAGTAACCAATAGAATTTACTTCAATATAACAAAGCCGACTCCACACTTTCCAGATGTAACAGCAAAAAATATCAAGTGTGCAGATTTAAAGTGGCAGCTCCATTTTTGCTGCTGAGTTTTCAATTTCCATTTGGAGTGTTTTGTTGTACCTGTTGCAAGTTTTGCACTCAAGGTTGTCAATCACACTTTGGAAACCATGGGTCCCGTGCCTCGTGCTGAAGAGGTATTCGATTACGAAGGGAAAAGAACTGACTTTTTTGGGGGGGGGGGGGATTTTCTGACCTTGAACAGGAATCTGCCCCTGGGGACAGGAATCAGATATTGATAAAGGACTGCCTGTTTGCAGACACCACCCCTGTAATTAACCTACAATAGATCTTAGATCAGGGGCTCCCAGCCTGTGGTCCATGGACCCCTCAGTTAATGGCAGGGGCCCAGGGCATGAAAATGGTTGTCATTATTTGGGTTGCTAACACAAGATGTACTGTACCTGACAACTGACTCTTAATAGAATAAGTCAGACTTCAGCACAGAATCACAGGAGTCCTGAAAAAGGGTCTCGGCACAAAATGTCAACTGTTTACTCTTTTCCATAGATGCTGCCTGCCCCCGCTGAGTTCCTCCAGCCCTTTGTGAGTGTTGCCCAGGAAGGTTGTAGCTTGAAAGGAGGCCATTTGGCCATTGAATGCTTACATGCCCTGTGCAAGAGCAATTCAGAAGGTCACTTCCCCCACTGCCCTCTTCCCATAACTCTCCATTTTCTGTTTTTCTCCATTTCTGTTTGAAAACTATGATTCCACATTCTGACTACTTGTTACATAATCCTTTTGATTCTTCTGTCGGATTTTCTTCATTTTGTCACATTTGGTTTGGGCTTGTCCGCCAGTGGAAAGTGCTCCTGGCCCTGTCTAGGCCCTTCACGAATACCTCTCTCCAAATCTTCTCACAACACACACAAAATGCTGGTGGAACACAGCAGGCCAGGCAGCATCTACAGGAAGAAGCACTGTCGATGTTTTGGGCCGAGACCCTTCGTCAGGACGAACTGAAAGGAAAGATAGTAAGAGATTTGAAAGTAGTGGGGGAGGGGGAAATGCGAAATGATAGGAGAATGATAGGGGGTGGGATGAAGCTAAGAGCTGGAAAGGTGATTGGCGAAAGTGATACAGAGCTGGAGAAGGGAAAGGATCATGGGATGGGAGGCCTCGGGAGAAAGAAAGGGGGAGGGGGGAACACCAGAGGGAGATGGAGAACAGGCAAAGTGATGGGGTAGAGAGACAGAAAAAAACAAACTAAATATATCAGGGATGGGGTAAGAAGGGGAGGAGGGGCATTAACGGAAGTTAGAGAAGTCAGTGTTCATGCCATCAGGTTGGAGATTACCCAGCCAGTATATAAGGTGTTGTATCTCCAACCTGAGTGTGGCTTCATCTTGACAGTAGAGGAGGCCATGGCAGAGAGGAATTTCCAGCATCTGTAGATTTCCTCGTGTTTGCTCCAAATCTTCTCAACTTTTTTCGTCCCAAGGCGACCAATCCCATTTCTTCAGACAATGCATATAACTAAAATCCATCATCTCACAGATCTCTCTGGTACCGTACAGGGAATTCACATCCTTCCAAAAACTTGGCACCCGATACTCCAATAAGGCTGAGTTCACTGTAACCTCTTTGCTCTTTTCCAAGTGACTGCTGATTCTGTCCCAAATTATTGCCTCTAGAACTTTCCCTATAACCAAAGATAAAGTGATGAATGTGTAATCTTGGGTTTACACTTAAAAGCTTTTTGAACAGCAGAGTAACATTTGCAATTCCCCGGTCCTCAAGCCCACCCCAGGATCTGTCAATCTGTTGACTGTGGCCAGGACTCTGCCATTTTCTCCCTAACTGTGACCAGTGGGGTACCGCAAGGTTCAGTGCTGGGACCGCAGCTGTTTACAATATACATTAATGATTTAGATGAAGGGATTAAAAGTAACATTAGCAAATTTGCCGATGACACAAAGCTGGGTGGCAGTGTGAAATGTCAGGAGGATGTTATGAGAATGCAGGGTGACTTAGACAGGTTGGGTGAGTGGGCAAATGTATGGCAGATGCAGTTTAATGTGGATAAATGTGAGGTTATCCACTTCGGTGGCAGGAACAGGAAGGCAGATTACTATCTAAATGAAGTCAAGTTAGGGAAAGGGGAAGTACAATGAGATCTAGGTGTACTTGTACATCAGTCAATGAAAGCAAGCATGCAGGTACAGCAGGCAGTGAAGAAAGCTAATGGCATGCTGGCCTTTATAACAAGAGGAATTGAGTATAGGAGTAAAGAGGTCCTTCTGCAGCTGTACAGGGCCCAGGTGAGACCCCACCTGGAGTAGTGTGTGCAGTTTTGGTCTCCAAATTTGAGGAAGGACATTCTTGCTATTGAGGGAGTGCAGCGTAGGTTCACAAGGTTAATTCCCGGAATGGCGGGACTGTCATATATTGAAAGATTGGAGCGACTGGGCTTGTATACACTGGAATTTAGAAGAATAAGAGGGGATCTGATTGAAACATATAAGATTATTAAGGGATTGGACACGCTGGAGGCAGGAAGCATGTTCCCGCTGATGGGTGAGTCCAGAACTAGAGGCCACAGTTTAAGAATAAGGGGTAGATCATTTGGAACAGAGATGTGGAAAAACTTTTTCACCCAGAGAGTGGTGGATATGTGGAATGCTCTGCCCCAGAAGGCAGTGGAGGCCAAGTCTCTGGATGCATTCAAGAGAGAGTTAGATAGAGCTCTTATAGATAGCAGGGTCAAGGTATATGGGGAGAGTGCAGGAGCGGGGTACTGATTGTGTATGATCAGCCCTGATCACAGTGAATGGCGGTGCTGGCTAGAAAGGCCGAATGGCCTACTCCTGCACCTACTGTCTATTGTCCATTGTCTATAATTCTCTCTGTAACATAGAATGCATCATAAGGTGATTTATTTACTTGATAAACAGCTAGCCTTGCTAGCATCTCCACCTTAGCAACTAGAAGCCAACCCATTATCTCAGTAACATCTTCCTTTGCTGAGATTTGAGCTGCACCTTCACATCTGGGAGTGGTGTTAATAGTCAAAATGCACCAGAAATAAATGAACAGCACCACCAATCAGCTAGTAATATTAAACATACAAAAAGCTTCCATCTAAATCCACAGCTTTTTCTCAAGACACTGAAACAGAGATATTTGTTTTCATTTCTGAGAAAAATTTTCAGCGTATGATCCCACAGGAACAGGATAGTGCTGCAGGTTGGAACGTGATTCACTCTGCCGTGAGATATGCTGACCAGTGTATCAGCTGGCATTCTAACATCAACCCAGAAATTTGTCACATAAATCTATTTCTTATGTGAGTGTTCACAGAGTCGGGAAGGGTATTTTAACAGTAAATCCCTAGTCCGGTGCCCGTGGCGCTGTGCAAGAGACTGTTTGTTGCACTTTTGCCTATTACTAAGCATTCGACTTTGACTTTGGGGGAGGATATTTCAAAGGTGACATGCCAGCTAATGTATGACATCTTCCACTCAGGTTCGTACAGTTCTTCCTGAGACTGGGCTGTGGGAAGGCATCACCTGACCCCAGGAGCCAGCCAATGCTCTTACAGTACTCCCTGAATGGTGGCCTGAGCTGGGGTGTCCTGCAGGAATTCCTCTTCAGCAACTCAAGTAACGTGGGCCGATACATCGCCTTGGAGATCCCTCTGAAGGCCCGGTCCTCGTCCACCCGGCTGCGCTGGTGGCAGCCCTCCGAAGACGGGCATTTTTACAGCCCCTGGGCAATTGATGAGGTGAGATTGTGCTGCTGAAGGCAGGCCCGGGACACTGAATGCGTGACGGCCAATGCTTCTTCCCTGTGACCTACAGACTCACTTCCAAGGACTCTTTACAACTCGCCCTCAGTATTATTTCTTATTTGCCCAGTTTGTCTTGCTTTTGCAGTTGGTTGCTTGTCAATCCTCATCTCCTTATATTTAGTTTTGTCGTAAATTATACAGAATTTCCTTTTTTTCCCTGCCTGCAAGAAAATGAATATCAAGGCAGTATATGGAAACATATGTGTACTTTGATAATAAATTTACTTTAAACTGCAACCTAGGAACGTTGTGAGCTGTTGGGACTGTAAGACTAGGGTAGATAAATAACAGCTGGAATTCCCTGGTTTGCCCGGTGGAAAGTAATCGCCGTTAGAGGTTGTACACGTCTGGTCTGGCGAAGACCACGTCCCACACTCGGTACCTCCATCCAGAGCAGGGGGGTGGCATTGGGTTGAAGCCCTTAGAGGTGCATTTTCCTCTGTAGGCTATACGGCAACCTGGGGATCTATCACCAGGAAAGAAGGACCTGGAGCAGATTAGACTGAGAAAGACTGCCCTTGAACAATCCGCTGGATGAGTGGTAACTCCCCTTCTCATCGGCCGCGAGTTACTTTCCCACAGATCTCCACAGCAAAACCGCCAGAGCAGAGTCAAAGGGAGGGGCAGCAAAGAAAAAGATCACAGGAGATTACAGCGACCATCAGCCCTCCCATCTACAGGAACTCTGCTCTAATCCCACATCCTCAGTGCCACGCAACACACACAAAATGCTGGAGGGACTCAGCAGGCCAGGCAGCGTCGATGGGATGAAAAGAGTAAACCGTCGACGTTTTGGGCCGAGCTCCTCCAGCGTTTTGTGTGTGTTGCTTGGATTTCCAGCACCTGCAGACTTCCTCATGTTCGTGGTCCTTAACACCACTCCCTGATTCTGTCCCTAACCCGAACACCAGCAACAGTTTATAATGGCCAATTAGCCTATAGCCCTGGAGTCTTTGGCATATGGGAGGGAATCAGTGTAAACCCATACATTCACAGGGAGAACGTGCGAGCAGCCTCGGTTCCGCAGACCGCACCTGAGGTCAGCATTAAACCCGGGTCCCTGGCATCGAGAGGCAGCTGTGCCACTGGCTGCCCCTTTATTCTCCTCGGCTTGGCTTCAAATCTCCAGAACTGAACTCCAGTGATATTTTTAACTTGGTATTGCTAGTGCTTATGATTTGCTGTGTTCTTTTCCCACATTTACTGTTGTCTCTCTGAATGAAACAGATCATAATTGGAGGGAGCATTCTGGGTAACACCGTGATGGAAGATAACTTCAACACCCTGGATAACAGGAAGTGGCTGCTTCACCCTGGCGGCACCAAGATGCCTGTCTGTGGCTCAAACGGGGACGCACTGGTGTTCATCGAGAAAGCCTACACCCGCTACGTTATCTCCACGGATGTGGTGATAAACGAAGATTCCTTCTTGCAGTTTGATTTTGCTGCCTCCTGCTCTGTCACGGACTCTTGTTACGGTAAATATCTCCCTGACGAGTAGACTTTGGGGGCTCCCCCCTCTGCCGGCTTTACGGCGGTGGAGCAGATCTCCCATTCCGACTTCAGCCCACGTTTCGGGATCAGGATCCTCTGCGCGGGCGGGCTAGGTATCCCCGCAGGATGCAGAATCAGGTTTAAAATCACTGGCATATATTGTGAAACGTGTTGCTTTTGCGGCAGCAGTGCGGGGAAAGGAGTGAGGCAGTGTTCACGGGTTTGACGTCCATTCAGAAGTCTGATGGCAGAGGGGAAGAAGCTGTTCCTGAACCGCTCCTGTACCTCCTCCCTGATGGTAACAATGAGAAGAGGGCACGTCCTGGGTGATGGGCGTCCTTAATGATGGATGCCGCCTTTTTGAGGGATCTCTCTTTGAAGATGTGCTGGATGCTGGGGAGGCTAGTGCCCATGATGGAGCTGACTGAGTTCACAATTTTCTGCAGCTTCTTTCAGTCCTCTGCAGTAGCCCTCCCCCCCCACCCGACTCCCCCTCGTACCAGACGGTGATGCAGCCAGTTAGAATGTTCTCCATGGTACCTCGAGAATTCTGAGTGTCTATGGTGACAAACCAAATCTCAAACTCCCAATGAAATGTAGCCACTGTCGCTCCTGCTTTGTAACCGCATCAATCTGTCGGGCCCAGCATCCTCAGAGAGACACCCAGGAACTTGGAATTGCTCAGTCTTGACGAGGTTTGGTTTATGTTCCTCGTCTTCTGAAGTCCAAAGTTCTTTGGTCTTACTGACGTTGAGTGCAAGGTTGTTGTTGCGACGTCACTCAGCCAGTGGATTGGCTACGTTTAGAGGCCTCTGCAGTGAAATAAATTTCATTTACAACATAGTTACCACAGAGCACCCAGAACCACTGCCATACTGGCCAGGGTGGGAGAGTATAGATTGTGAAAAACAGTGAACACTGAGCAGAATCTTGGTGAAATCAAACCAAGTTCCATGTTAGCACCCGGGAAATTCTGTTCCATCCGATCCAGAGTCGAGAAATTTTGGGGCCTGGGGGTTTAAACTGCCGTAGATGAAGGTCAGGCATTGGCCACAGGCCTTTCTGTGGCCAGTGGACTGCAGTTGGGAATCACAAACCAGGATGGAAAATCTATTCCCGTCTGGGTTTCACAAGTGTAGCTTTTTTGAGGGCCATGACACTGCAGGGTTACCCATTAGATGCACACGAATGTACATTGAACAGAATGCTGCCAGGTTCCTGTGCCTCAGTTAAAACTGGTTCATTGGCATCGGAACAAATATGTTACATATGCCTGTGTGGATAATTTTCACTGTTCCTTCCTTTAAAGTCGTTTTCTAGTGCTCAATTAGCCATTCGTTATTTTATCAGCTATTTGCTTAAACTGTTATAAATGAGAGTGAACACACAAGTCATTAAATGAGTCTGGTCATCCGGTTTAGCGAGACTGCCCCTTCCCTGGGCCACAGGCAGTCCGCATTAATGCCCAGGCGATCGCTGTGTGTAAGGCTGATTCTGCATTCTGGTCGCAGGGAAGCAGGAATTCTTGCTGCTGTTGCTTTTCCATTCATTGGCAGGTATCATGAGCAGTGCCGCCCCCATTTATGATGCTCTCTGTAGTGAAGTGGAAGCAACTCTCTCTTGTCCTGACGAAGCTCCTTGGACTGTAGAAGCAATTAGTGAAACATCAGTGGCTGTAATCCCTCCCCAATTCTCCTCTAAGTTTATGTCCATGCATGAAGATTTTTGAAACATATTTGGTGGGTTTGATAATGCAGTGGGTAATATCCGCCGTTTAAAGATGCTAAACTGGCCTATTCCTGCCTTATCACTCTGAAGCCTGGGGCCTTACAGGGCTCTGACCACCTATATTCAAATTTCAAATTATTTACTACGTTATTTTGCCTCTGGGCCCAGTCAGAGGACCTGAAGAGGGGAGGGTGTGTGTGTAAACTGTTGGTTGTAAACCTGTGGCTCTCTTCCATTCACCCAGCTGTGGAGATCCAGTACTCAGTGGATCTGGGGCTGACCTGGTTGCCTGTTCTGACTGACTGTCTTCCCAGCAATGTGGAGTGTAACAAGTACCACCTGCAGAAGATCCTGGTGTCGGACACGTTCAACAAGTGGACCAGACTCACCCTGCCACTGCCACCTTACACCAGGTACCTCCCGTGCCCTTCCTTTCAGTTTACTGGAGATCTTGTCAAAAGTAGGGGAGAGTATTTCAGCTTCTGTTGCTTTTGGTGGAAAAGGCTGTCAAAATGGGCAGGGGAGATTGTGTCAAAGGAGGGATCATTATTTCCGGGATCAAAACGTGTCTGAATTCTTAACACTGATCATCATTATATTTTAATGTAATCTGTATTCCCCAGGGAAGAATAAAAAGAGCTGTTTATATAATTTCTGCAAATGAGCTGCATTGCATAAATCAGCCTTGGCTGAAATGCCATACTTGGTCAAACAACCTGCCCACAACTGCTGTCTAGGGTTGTCCATGAGAATTTGTATTTGGAAAATTAACGGCTACCCTTTCCACAACAATATTGTTCCGGACCTGTGCCTCGCCACAGCCTCTATATTCAGAACATCGCCTCTGAGTCTCTATTGTGTGGGAAACACTGCCCTCTGGTGATCAATGTGAGCACTGCACAGCCCTGGTATGGCCTGAAAATGGGTTTCACCCAGATAATAGTGATTTGATTAATACTAATACTCAATTGCAAAAAAATATCCTGGCGCCCCCACAGCACAAAAAATTAAGTGGTTTATAAACGGCTTGTGTCTGCATACCTTGACTGCATTCTGTTCCCCTACATCTGCAACACTTCATATGCTCTCGATCTCAATAACCTTCAATTCCCTGGACCTGGTCACTCATTTTCACTATGGATATCCAATCCCTATACACTTCTACCCCCGTCAAGAAGGCCTTAAAGCTCTCCACTTCTTTCTCAACAAAAGACCCAACCAGTTCCCTCCACCACCACCTCCTCCGTCTGGCAAAACTGGTCCTCACCCGCAACAATTTCTCTTTTGGCTCTTCCCACTTTCTCCAAGCATAAGCTGTAGCTATGAGCACCCGCATGGGCCCTAGCTATGCCTGCCTTTTTGTTGGCTACGTGGAACAGTCCATGTTCCAAGCCTTCCCTGGTGATGCTCCCCAACTCTTTCTGCGCTGCATTAACGACTGCATTGGTGCTGCTTCATGCACCCATGCTGAGCTCGTCAATTTCATCAGTTTTGCCTAAAACTTTCACCCTCCCTTTAAATTCGCTCGGTCCATTTCTGAGATTTCTCACTTCTTTCTTGATCTCTCTGTCTCCGTCTCTGGAGACAAACTGTCTACAGCTATCTTTTATAAACCTACCAATTCCCATGGCTAACCATTGAACTATACCTCTTCCCACCCTGTCTCCTGTAAAAAGGCCATTCCCTTTTCTCAGCTCCTTCATCTCCACCGCAGCTGTTCCCAGAGTGAGGATTTCCTTACCAGAACATCAGAGATGTCCATCTTCTTCAAAGAAGGAGGTTTCTCTTCCTCCACCATTGATGCTGCCCTCATCCACATCTCCTCCACTCCTGGACATCTGCACTCAACTCATCTTCCTGCCACCTTAACAGGGATAGAGTTCCTCTTGTCCTCACCTACCTCTCCAGAAGCCTCTACGTCCAACACATCATTCTCTACAACATCTGAATCTTCAACAGAACCCTACCATCAAGCACATCTTTACCTCCCCTCCCCCTCTCTCCACTTTTCACAGGGAACACTCCCTCCATGATTTCCCTGTCCAATGGTCCCTCCCAACACTTACCCTTGCAGGTGGCCAAAGTGCTACTCCTGCCCATTCACCTCCTCCCTCACCTCCATTCAGGGCCCCAAACAGTCCTTACAGGTGAGGCAACAATTCACCTGTGAATCTGTTGAGATTGTCTGCTGTATCCAGTGCTCTTGATGCAGCCTCCTCTACATTGGAGAGACCCAGCATAGATTAGGGGCCCGCTTTATCAAGCACCTCCACTCCATCCTCAGAGAGTGAGATTTCCCAGTGGACAGCCATTTTAATTCCTATTCCCATTTCCTTTCTGATATGCTGGTTCATGACCTCCTCTTTTTGTCATGATGTGGCCATTCTCAGGTTGGAGGAGCAACTCCTCTGCCTAGGTAGCCTCCAACCTGATGGCATGAACATCAATTTTCCCCCTTCCCCCTTCCCTCCTCTTCAATTTCCCACTCTAGCCTCTTACCTCTTCTCACCTGTCTATCACCCCCCCACCTCATGCCCCTCTTCCTTCCCGTCCTCCCTCTTCTTGCCTTCCTCCCATGGTCCACTCTCCTCTTGTATCAGATTCCTTCTTCTCCAGCCCTTTACCATTTCCATCTATCACCTCCGAGTTTCATACTTCATCCCTCCCCCCCCCCCCCCCCCACCTGGATTCACCTCTCACCTAACTTGTTTTCTTCCTCCTCCTCCTACCTTTTATCTGGCATCTCCCCCCCCCCCCCCACCCCATCCTTTCCGGTCTTGGCCTGAAACGTGACTGTTTATTCATCTCCATAGATGCTGCCTGACCTGCTGAGTTCCTCCAGCATTTTGTGTGTGTCAATGTCTGAAAATATTCCACATTCACAATTTCTGGAGTGTTTGTGGCTGGCATGTGGCCCTGAAGATGACTGCAGGGTATGGCCCCTAAAAGGTTTATACTGTGGTTGTACAAGGGGAAAGTCCCATGTTTCAAGTACAGTGTATTTCCAGTAAATTCCCCCACCCGCACCTCGCTTGATCATTCTTACTAAATGAGCTGCATACCATGCAAGGCCCCTGGTACTGTGAGACCAGGGTCATAAGTGTAGATGCTGCAACATTATTAATGTTATGAACAACTACAAGTGATTTCTAAAACTCAGGCAGCACATCTGGGCCCTTCAATTCACATCCTTTGCTGACGTGTCTTTATAGATATTAAAATGAAGATCTGAGGTTGCAGATAATTGGTCCGATTTGTGTGGAGAAAGTCCAGAAATCAAAATACAAGTGTAGTGGATGTTAGATATACTGTCTTCAGCTCAATTTTACAAAGTGCTTCCAGGCCCACACTGTCTCCTGATCAACAGGGATAAAACAGAGTAAAAACTAACCTGCAACCACCGGATTCCCCACTGCCCTCTCACTTGCCTTGAGATGCGACCAGGCACCAGGGGGCAGAAATATAAGCCAGCTTCACTGGGGCCTAGAGAATGTTTTTTACAAGCAGGACCTCCCAGTTTTGCCACCAGGTGAATCTGCTAGAGAATCTGTGCGGCTGCTTTGATGTGTCGAAGACAACTTTCCTGGAGGAACTGGTCTACTCCAGCAAGCAAGTCCAGTCCTTTGCTGCGCTTCATCTGGACGGCCCCACCCGCTCACATGTTTGCTGGCCCAGCGGGCTCTTGAATTCCATTCAGAACCGATGGTACGGAACAACTACATTAAGTTCAAAACTCATGTGGTTTGCAAATTTGATACTTTTAAATCCAACAGAGCGAATATTCACACACATTCTGTCGAGCAGTATCTGAAGTAGGATCAGAGTCAGGTTTATCGTCACTGACACATGTCGTGAAATTTGTTGCTTTGCAGCAGCAGTACTGTACAATGCAAAAAGTAGTACAAGTTACAATAAGAAATATTTTTTAAAATCTAGTGCAAAAACTGAGCAATGTAGTGAGGTAGCGTCTGTGTGTTCATAAACTGTACAGAAATTTGATGGGGGGGTGGGTAGTTGAGAAGAAACTTCCTAAAACACTGATTGTGTGTCTTCAGGTTCCTGCACCTTTTCCCTGAATTGTAGTAATGAGACGAGGGTGTGTCCTGGGTGGTGGGAATCCTTGATAATGGATGCAAAATCCATTTATTGTTCTGTAATATTCATCTTTATTATTTAGTAATGTCCGTTTTGACCTCCACTGTGTGAAGTACTATCTACGTAGTTTAGTTTGCGATATTTATTGATAAAACTCAACATTTCACAGCATTTTGCATTCATTTAAATAGATATTTGCTGAGTAGTGTATATGAGAACTACTGGTACAAGCAGTCTGCTGGAGGAACTTGAGTAGCGTTTAGGGGAAGCAAGGAATTGGGACTGATGACGGGTTTGAACAATTCCTTTACACCCACAAATACTGCCTGACCCACTGAAGAACCAGATTCCAGCATCTCCTGTCTTTCGGAGTTATTGGCAGGTTTTGGTGCCCCAGCAGAGCCAATGGAGCATGCTATCATTACCATCCCTTATCAATCACTATTCGGCCCTCTTCCACACACGCCTACCGTCAGCATCTGCAGGGCGGTGGTGGGATTTTCCGCTGCACCTTCAGCTGCCGTCCAGCTAAAAATACAAACAAACAAATGAATGACAGAAACCAACAGCCAGAGGTGCAAGTGATCACCGTATCCACTGAGCCGTGCTTGTGATCTAGCCATGTAGACCCGCCTGCTCGGCTTGGTAGAGCGATTATCCAAAATTTAAGCATAAAGTAAGTGAACTGAAGATCTTATTTGAATCTGTTCTCCCTTCAAGGTCCCAGGCCACTCGTTTCCGTTGGTATCAGCCAGCACCCTTTGAGAAGCAGCAGACGTGGGCCATCGATAACGTTTACATCGGGGACAGCTGCCTGGACATGTGTAACGGTCATGGGCGGTGCTCACACGATTCCTGCATGTAAGTGAATGGCTTTGATGCACCATCAATAACTCTCGGAGACGGGAGGCGAACGATAGGCTTCTATTAGCTGCAAGAGACCACCACACAACATCCTGGAGACTGAGGGGGGAGCAGTGCCTCCAATCACCTTTATACAGGGGTCTGTGGGAGGAGCCACAGGAGCAGTCAGCGGGGGGGGGGGTCTGTGGGAGGAGCCACAGGAGCAGTCAGCAGGGGTCTGTGGGAGGAGCCACAGGATCAGTCAGCAGGGTCTGTGGGAGGAGCCACAGGAGCTGTCAGCAGGGGGTCTGTGGGAGGAGCCACAGGAGCAGTCAGCAGGGGTCTGTGGGAGGAGCCACAGGAGCTGTCAGCAGAGGGGCGTGTATAGACAGGTAAATGTAGTTCACCACAGTCTTCAACTGGTTCAAACTGCTTTTCTTGAACTTTTTGATTCTGCCCCTCCACTTGCTCCTTTGGTAACCCTCCAAAGGTATATATATTTATACACATATTTACAAATATGTGTAAATTTGCATTTTCATTAACCAGTCACTACTCCCCATCGTACTCACCTCAGGGCTAAACTGGCCCTGTGACTCTGAAGTCGCTTCAGGGACTCTGCACTTCATGTTCTGTCTGTTATTTGTTTATTCTCTTTTGCACACCGGATGTATGGCCGTCTTAGTGATCCGGGGTTCTTCATGGATTCTATACTGTTTCTTGGTTTTGTGGCTGCCTGCAAGAAGACGTATCTCAAGGTTAACAAGTTAGATAATAAACGTACATTGAACTTTGAACCATTACCTAGAAAACGCCCATTCAGAAGTACAGGGAATAGATGTTATTAAATGCGGTATCAGTAACAAGGTCAGATGTGAGCAGATAAGATAAGCTATAAAATGCTTTAAACACATGAGGAGACAAGTGTCAGGTAAAATTAATGCAATAAAAAACCTAGCAAGGAACAGTGCTAAAACAAGTTAAAGAACGTGCCCAGAAAATGAAAGCAATCCGTCGATAAATTAACTTAATCACGTTTGATGACAACACGCTGCTGGAATGCATTCAATACTGCGGTGAAATTCTGTGGCAATCCTGCGCTCTGCAGAAATTTGGTTTCACTGTGTTTATAATCTGTGTGGAGTTATGGTCACCTCCACCACCTTAAAAGGACTTTCTGGTGTGGAAAAGATAAAGAAGAGATCGATAAATAAGGAAATGAAGGAGGGAGTGTTTTGGATTATGAGGAGCAATGACGTACTGTAGGTTACGTTTGATCTCAGTGGCAAAGAGTAGTATGATTGCTAGTATTTGGATTCTAAAGGGGCTTGGCAATGAGTCACAGAACAGAGCTTGGAAACAGGCCCAGTTTGTCCCTGTTGATCTGTAATGATCCCATCTGTACCCTTCTGTGTCTAGGTGAGTCAGGTGCTCATGTATCAGTGACTCCGCTCCAGGCACTCTCTCAAGCTGTGCGACCCAGGACCCTTCCCCATTTCCCCTTTAAATCTCTCCCTCATGCCCTAAGTTTATGTCCTCTTGTTTTATCTTCCTCATGTAGGGGGAAACGTTTCCTGCAGTGCACCCCATCCTTGTTGCTTCTGATCCATTCCGCCCCTTCTGGCTTGCCGTTTCTTTTAGCACTTTTTACAAGCTCGACGCTCAACCCAGCACAGACGGAAAGCGTGCAAGGAGCCGGCCGGATTCGAACCCGGGACCACTCGCTTCAAAGTCCAGTGCGGATGCCACCACACCACCGGATTTTACCCCTCATAATTTCATGTTCCTGGGGAGAATGGACCTAATTTCCCCATCTCTCCTCATAACTGAACTGTTCCATCGCAGGCAACATTCTGGTGAATCCCCTTTAGCACGATCACATTCTCCCTGCCGTACGGTGGCCAGTACTATACACAAATCACCAACAGAGGCCTGACCAAGGTAAATAATATTTGATGCCCTGACTAATGAAGACCAACATCCCACATTCCTTCCCAACCATGTTACCTAACTTTTTGTCACCTTCAAGTCGATGGATTTAGAATCCAAGGGCCCTCTGTTCCTCAGGCCTCCATGGTGAATGCCCTCACCTCACTGAATTATCAAGCTACAACATCTGTTTCCTTTATGAATACCAATGGAAAGTGTTCATTGGGGTCATCATCGATACACTGATTGCCCATGTTGACCCAAGCTTTTACCCTGAATATACTTATAGAATGTCTTTGGATTTACCTTAATCCTGTCTGCCAGTGATCTTAATTTTCCTAATTTCCTTTTTAAGTGCCTCCCTGCACATTTTAGTTCTCAGTGGGCCTCCCGCCGCTGTACTTCTCTGAACCTACCATATGAACCTACACATTTTAATTTTATTTTCTCTGAACCTACCATATGCTCCCTGCCACAAACAGGAGAAAATCTGTAGATGCTGGAAATCCGAGCAACACACACAAAATGCTGGAGGAACTCCCCAGCCGAGGCAGGAAAAGAGCAAACAGTCGATGTTTTGGGCCAAGACCCTTTGGCAGGACCTTCCTGCTGAAGGGTCTTGGCCCAAAATGTCAACTGCACTTTTTTCCCCACAGACACTGCCTGGCCTGCTGAGCTCATCCAGCATTTTGTGTGTACTCCCTGTTTTCCTTTTCTCCAGCCTTCAATATCCCTCAGCATACAGGGTTCCCACCACTTGTTACCACTGGCTTTCATCCTGACGGGATCTTGTTAGACTTGAACTCTTGCTGTTTCTCCATTGAGTGCTTTTCAGCGTGAAGATGTAAGCCCACCTGCAAGTAGATGCTCCCAATCTACCACATGTAACTGGAAATGGCTTTCTCCCAGTTTAGGACACTTTTTACTGGTCTATTCCTATGCCTTTGCATGACCACTTTAAGATGTAGGATAGAGTAATGGTCTTCATCTCCATTTCCTCACTGACATGCTCTCCACTTGACCAGCTGTACTCCTGAGATAATGTTAGTGCCAAACTGTTATCAGAAACAGTGGAGACAGAGATCCTGCCCTGTAAGAGAGCAAATTAAGCTATGAAGAATTAGCGCAAGGTAGATTTCTACTAGATGTACTACCATTAACCACAGGAGTAATTCAGCCCATGACAAAAGTATAGAGCGTTTGGAAAGAGAAGATGGTTTTAAATCAGTGGTTTATGAAGTCCTGCACTACTGGGCTTGGCCCTACACCTTGAGAGGGCCTATTGAAGACTAATTAATTGCTGGGATTATCATGGCTGTATGTGACCACTGGGATAACAGGACGGGAACAAAATGGATGCTGATATTGTTTTTTCGGCAAGCAGTTTCTGAGTTCCTTTGTTTTGGTGTTAGAGTGATAAACGTAAAAGCCATGGATTGAGGAGTAGTGGTGCTGGATGCATAGCGGAATAATGGGACTGTGGCTCCAACCTTCAGAGACTCTGCACAGGGTTAAACAATAACCTGTATATATGATTTATTTACTTATTTAGAGATGCAGCTTGGAATAAGCCCTTCCTGCCCTTTGAGCCACACTGCCCAGCAATCCCCGATTTCACCCTAACCTGATCACGGGACAATTTACAGCGACTGATTAACCTACTAACTAGTACGTCTTTGGTCTGTGGGAAGAAACCGGAGCACCCGGAGAAAACCAATGCACTCCACAGGAAGGACATACATACATACTCCTTACAGAGGACGGTGGGGTTGAAGGCTGCCACCATTCTACATCAGAAGCCTAGTGGTCCCTTAAACAATTGGCCAAGGGCCATCTTCAGTCACTTAAAACTTGCAACAGATACCTAGGAAGGTTGCAGCTTCTTCACTGAAACAAGATTTTTTCAGTACTCAAGTTTCCTGTTGTGGCTGTGTATTTTTCACCTCTGAATAACTTCATTCAGTATCACAGCAGTAGATCTCCCCTTTCATCAAGCCTAGTGTCTCTCGGTCTCCCAACAAAATGCTTGAACATTTTCCTCAGTGCCATAATTACAGACAGTGCCCAAAACTCCTTGGCGTCTCCGGGAATTAATGAGTAACCTGGGATGAAGTTCACGGGGCATTCGATTAAATGAGCCTAGTTAGTATTTCTTAAAATATGTTTATTAATTTTAAAGCTTTTTAAGGGGAATACATTTGCTTAACCTTTTCTACCTGAAGAGGAAGGAAAGTGTGCCGTAATGGACAAATCAGGTGACTAACAGTATGAAGATGGGCTGGTGGGATGACAAGAGGTCGTGTGATAGAATGTCCTGGATTGCAAACAACTACAATTGCTAATCCCAGTTCCACCCCCCCCCCCCCACCCACCGTTCTGGAACTTTGGTAAAGGGAAGCCCAATGAGACTTTTCTCCCCCATTTTACATCAAGTACTTTTTCATTTCTGTACAAGCTGAAGATTAGCAAAGATTGCTTCCTGCACTCATGCTGAGCTCATCAACCTTACCTCCAACTTTCACCCTGCCCTCAAATCTACATGACCCATTTCTGACACTTCTCTCCCCTTTCTCAACTTCTCTGTCTCAATCTCTTGAGACTGACTATCTACTGACATCTTGTACAAACCGAATGACTCACAGTTATCTGGATTACACCTCTTCCTACCCTGTCATTGGTAAAAATGTTATTCCCTTCTCTCAGTTCTTCAGTCTCTGCCACATCTGTCCTCGGGATGGGGTTTTCCATTCTAGAACATCTGAAATGTCCTCCTTTTTCAAAGAACAGTGTGTCCCTTCCACCACGATCGCTGCTGCCCTATTCCCCATCTCCTCCATCTCCCACATATGCTCTCACCTCATCCTCCCACTGTCATAACAGGGATGGTGTTAGCTTTGACCTCACCTACCACCCCATGAGCACATCATTCTCCATAACCTTTGCCATCTCCAATGGGATCCTACCACTAAGCACATCTTCCCCTCTCCCTGCTTTCAACAGGGATCACTCTCTCCATGACAAGTACTACACCTCCACCCTGGATAACTTCCAACCTGATGGATGAACATTGATTTCCTTATCATGTCCCTCTCCCCTTCATTTTTTCCATTTCTCATTCTGGCTACCCTTCTCTTCTCCTCTCCCGCCCATCACTTCCCTTCTCTTTTCCTTTCTTCCAAGGTACACTGACCTCTCCACCTATCACTCCCAGTTCCTTACTTTATTTCCCCCTCCCCCACCCATTCACCTTCCCCCTCATCTACTCTCACCTATCACCTACCAGCTTACGCTCCTTTCCCTCCCCTCCCCTCACCAACTTATTCTGGCTTCTGCCCACTTCTTTTCCAGTCCTGATGAAGAGTCTCGACCCAAAACTCTGAGTGTGTATTCCCCTCCATAGGTGCTGCCTGACATGCTGAGTTCTTCCAGCATTTAGTGTGCATTGCTCAAGATTTCCCATGTCTGCAGAATCTCTTGTGTTTGTCAGAGTCATGGTTAAGTACAGCTCAGAAGCAGGCCCTTCAGCCCATCTAGTCCATGCCAAACCATTTAAGCTGCCTATTCCCATTGACCTGCACCAGGACCAAAGCCCTCCATATCCCTACCATCCATGTACCTATCTGAACTTCTCTTAAACATTTAACTTGAGCTCGCATGGACCACTTGTGCTGGCAACTCATTCCACACTCTCACCACCCTCTGAGTGAAGAAATTTCCCCTGATGTTCCCCTTAAACTTTTCACCTTTCACTCTTAGCCCATGACCTCTAGTTGTAGTCCCACCCAACCTCAGTGCAGAAAACCTGGTTGCATTTACCCCTCATAATTTTCTATATCTCTATCAAATCTCCTTTCAATCTTCCACATTGCATGGAGTGAAGTGCTAACCTATTCGTTATAACTCAGGTCCTCCTGACCCAGCAACATCCTTGTAAATTTTCTCTGTACTCTTTCATCCTTATTTACATCTTTCCTGTTTTGCTTAATTCCTGAATGAAGTTTAAAACGGCCCCTGTTCACTCAGGGTAATAGAAATCAGTGCAGAATGTCAAAGACACTTTGGTAAATATCCCATTCCGGCCTTAACAGGAAGTGACCAATCTGCCTTCTCCACTATTGAATGCTAATCTGATATTACCTTACAAATAAATATTTCAATAATTGAGAGCCACTGGAATCTGGAATGCAAAGGAGAAAAGACAAAGATAGGAGAGGTATATTAGTTGATGCAAGAATTGAAACAGAAAAATTGACATGTTGGTATCAGTAATGCGGCATTGTGGCCAGGAGCTGAGGCCAACCCTTTATGTTCCAAAACGCTGAGAGGCAAGTGGTGATATTGAATTGGATACAACCACCATCGCAGAGTAATGGCCTACAATATCCATGCTTACAGATGTAGGCTTTCCTCTTGCAAATGTGGGATGCTTTCATAGTTTGCAGTCATCTCTCTACTCCTTTTGTCATTATGAAAATAACCTTTGCGTTGGCTTTTCCTTGATCCCAGCTGCGACGAGGAGTGGTCTGGCACGTACTGTGATGAACCGAAGACAAGTCTCCCCCGGCAGCTCAAGGACAACTTCAACAGATCCCCCTCCAGCAACAACTGGCTGACCGTAAATGGTGGCAAACTCACCACCATCTGTGGCGTCGTGGCCTCTGGCATGGCTCTTCACTTTAGCGGAGTGAGTGTGATCTTCAGGTTCAGATGCTAGCCAGCGTATCAGTGCGTGAGTCTGCTTGAGATGTCTGATTGTAAGAAATTGGGTTCAGATATAGAATTACAGAAAATTTGCAGCTCAGAAGGCCATTCTGCCTTTCATATCTGTGCTGTTTGAAAAAGAGCTACCCAATGTAATGCCACGTTCCAGCATTTGATCCACATCCTGGCAGGTCACCGCCCTTCAAGTACACAACCAGATTCTAGTCACAGTCTTTCTTTCCAAGGGTAGGGAAATCTAAAACTAATGTTTAAGATGGGGGGATGGGGGGGGGAATTTAAAGGGGTCCTGAGGTCCAGGTTTTTCACACAGTGGGTGGTGGCTATATGAAATGAACTGCCTGTCGGAGTGGTTCCTGTAGTGGGATTCCGAGAGCAAGGTGCATAGTTTCAGGGAAAGGGGTCACCCACTTGAGGAAGAAATGAAGTTCTTCCGTCAGAGGGTCTCTGGAATTCTCTACCCAGAGTACTGAACTGCGAATACTGGTATTTGGCCCCTCAGCTACACTCACCCGTGCCAACCAACATGCTGATCCCATTGGTCTGTGTTTGGCACACATCCCTCTAAACCTTTCCTATCCATGTACCCGTCCATATCCCTCTAAACCTTTCCTATCCATGTACCTGTCCATATCCCCCTACACCCTTCCTATCCATGTACCTGTCCATATCCCCCTACACCTTTCCTATCCATGTACCCGTCCATATCCCTCTAAACCTTTCCTATCCATGTACCCGTCCATATCCCCCTATACCCTTCCTATCCATGTACCTATCCATATCCCTCTAAACCCTTCCTATCCATGTACCTGACCATATCCCTCTAAACCCTTCCTATCCATGTACCTGTCCATATCCCCCTACACCCTTCCTATCCATGTACCTGTCCATATCCCTCTAAACCCTTCCTATCCATGTACCTGTCTGTATCCCTCTAAACCCTTCCTATCCAGGTACCTGTCCATATCCCCCTATACCCTTCCTATCCATGTACCTGTCCATATCCCCCTACACCCTTCCTATCCATGTACCTGTCCATATCCCCCTACACCCTTCCTATCCATGTACCTGTCCATATCCCTCTAAACCCTTCCCATCCATGTACCCATCCATATCCCTCTAAACCCTTCCTATCCATGTACCTGGCCAAATGTTTTAATTGTTAAAATTGTCACAGATGAAGGATCTGTTCCCGTTCTGTATAACTCTATGGATCTCTGAGACCATTGCTGAACTACACTTGCCCTCAGCACCTTTAACTTGCTCCCTCACCATACTCAAGGCTCCCCTATAGCTTAAATATCTGCCAGACCCTTGTTGCATGTATTGAAGCTTCACCTCCGCAATACTCTAGGTAGAGAATTTCAGAGAGCCTCTGAGGGAAGATCGTTGTCACTGCCTTAAAAAGGGTGACCCCTTGCCCTGAAACTTTGCACCTCATTCTCAACACCCCACTGCAGCTCATTCCATATAGCCACCACCCATTGTGTGAAAAACTTGCCCCTCGGATTCCTTTTAACTACCCCGCCCCCCCCATCTTAAACTCTAGTTTTTGATTCCTCTACTTTTGAAAAGAAGACTGTGATGATCTACCCTGTCTATTCCCCCCGTAATTTCATAAACCTCTATAAGGTCACTCATAGGACTCCTTCAGTCCAGGGTTACATTTCCAGCCTCTCCAATCTATCCTTGTAATTCAAACCTTCCAGTTGTCTGCTCACCGTTCACCAAGAGAAGCTGATTATAGATACAGAAAAGTCTTCATATTCTGGAATTCCGAAGCAAAGCGCACAAGATGCTGGAGGAACTCAGCAGGTCAGGCAGCATCTATAGAATTGAATGAACAGTCAACATTTCAGGCCGAGACCCTTCTTCAGGGCTGAAAAGGAAAAGGGGGAAAACACCAGAATAAAAAAGTGGGGTGAGGGAAGGAGCAGCCAGGTGAGTAGGAAAGATAAAGGGCTGGAGAGGAAGGATTCTGATAGGAGAGGAGAGTGGAGCATGGGAGAAAGGGCCTTACCTTACCCTTCACCCGCACCTCAGTGAATTCTGGGCCCACCATGACGCCAAGCTCTTCTTTCATCACTTCCATCTCCGAGCCCACTTCTTTTGCAGGAATTCCACACCCTGCACTAGTCGACCCTTTCTCCAATCTCCAATTGGATCTTCTTCCTCTTCTTGGACTCCTCACTCTGGTCCCCTGCCTACTCTGGATCCTTTCATTTCAAATTACCGATGAGACAACAACCGACTCAACTTCAGAACTCCCCTCTGCTCCTCAAACCTTATCCCACTGAACACACTACCCTCCGTCCTTTTCTCCCATGGACCACTCTCCTCTCCTATCAGATTCCTTCTTCTCCAGCCCTTTATCTTTCCAACCCTTCTGGCTTCTCCTACCACCCTCCAGCTATCCTCCTTCACCTCCCCCAGTCTCTTAATTCTGGTGTCTTCCCCCTTCCTTTTCAGTCTTGAAGAAGGATCTTGGCCCAGAATGTTGACTGTTTATTCACTTCCATAGATGCTGCCTGACCTGCTGGGTTCCTCCAGCATTTTGTGTGTGTTGCCAGAGGAGATGATCAATCAGCTTGCTCCTGGTTCTTTTGTTTTTAATTTCCTTGGTTCATGATCACGAGCTGGCATTGTCGAAGGCCCTCATTTTTTTAAATACATTTTCTCAAGAAAAACATGATATGTTACTGGAGAAATGCAAGGGCAATTTTGCCTTCACATCATCTGTAAATCCTTTCAACTACATTACACAGCCTCTGGTTTACAGCATTATCACATCACAAGCATGACAAGGAGATGGGAATAGATATTGCAGAAGAGTAGGTGAGGGGAAACATCTGTTCTCCCATTCTTCCTCACTATCATTCGTCATCCTCTTTCCTTCTTGGAAAACAACAATTTTAGATTATCAGACAGTGCTTGGTTTGGAAGCTTCCATGGCTGTGCATGTAAAAGTTGTGCAAACTTGATTTCCAGGTTGTTTTTTCACTGTTTGCCAGTACGCTTGTCCGTAGCACATTACAAATTGATTGCAGGAAAGCAATAACTGGAATGATGTTCCAATTAACCCCACCCAGCTCCACCCACAAAGATTACAGACTCTTTGTTAAACCTGTCTTCACAATTTAATTATCTATTGGAAGAATCAGTGATCATTGCAATTCATCTAAATTCAATTTCCATCATCTTCAGCAAAGATTAATGAAACAATCTGAGATTATCGGAAGGCACTGATAGGCCACTGAAGTGCTCGTGCAATAAACTGTTATTATGGACTTGAATTGGTGTTAATATCTAAATGATACTGAATTACTCGTAAAGAGGATGGAACGAAACCCTTAGGTGATACCTGGAATGGCTGATAACTAGGCTTAATTATCAAACATTTGGCTCACCTTTCTGCTGTGAATTTGCATTTTAATTATTATCCTAATCTTATCTGTACAGCAGTCATAGCAATTCAATCTGCAGCCTATCAGAATTAAAGTAAATCGAAATGTTGTGGATTTGTATCCCACTGAAAGTTTGCTCCTGTCCCAATACTGTTCATAGCCCCGCTGTGGGATCCAGCTCGCTTAGATGGGTGACTGATTGCTTGTTCAATCCCCTTTCACGTGTGTAGTAAAGCAAGTTCCTGTTGGCATTGTGCAATGTGCACGTGTACTCTAAATGTAATCCAGTTTACAGTTCAAAATACAGTCCTGACAATAAAGGACAGATGGACTCCATGTCTTTTTTAATTTAGCAGTTGCTATCTTGGTGCCACACCTGTTGGGAGTGCATTCAAACAGTTTTAACAGCGCACATGTGGCTACTGAACCCATTTTCTCAATAATAGCAGATCTGAGATTTATTCTTGTCACTCAGAATGCACATTTTACCTACTGTCTTTCTCTCTCTCTCCCCCATGTCAGCTTTCTGAGGTGATTGTTAGTTCCTTTCAATGAAAATCAGAACAGAAACTGCAGTGGCTAGAAATCTGAAATAAGAATAAGAATAATCAATCAGTCGGGCATCATCTATGGAAGGAGAAACAGGATTAACAAAGGGACAATAGATTTTAAAATAATTTGCATTGATGTCAAATAAACTTTTATCTTCTCTCTCTATAATTGTCCTATTTAAATCAATGAACCTGATGACATCATCAACAGCTTGGCCCCACCTAGTCAAAGAAATTCCCTTTATCCATCTTTGCCTGCTCTCTTTGAAATTTACAAGTTGTTCTCTCTCCAAGTTCTGCTGAAGTATCTTTGAAATGAAACTTTAATTCTCTTTCTTTTCACACTGATACTGCCTGACCTATTGCCTGTTTCCAGTACTTCCTTTTTTTCCCCAATGTTAATTCCTTTACTTCCACAAGGATACAGCATTTTAATCTAACAACAAAAGTTGAAGTGCAGGTTTCAACCCTTCAACGTCAGAACCCTTTCATCATTAGAAGCTTCAAACAAGCCCACATTCATACCAAAGTCTTTAATTAGGAACAAAACAGTGCTGGAAATACTGAGCTCCTCCTGTGCAGAGAAAAACAATCATTTAAAGGGGATCTGAGAGGCAGGTTATTCACACAATGGGTAATGGATTTACGTATACCATTGACATTTTGGTCAAAAGCCCTATATAATATGATCCTGCCTAAGAGTTTCGGCCTGAAACGTCGACTGTACTCTTTTCCATAGATGCTGCCTGGCCTGCTGAGTTCCTCCAGCATTTTGTGTGTGTTACTTAGATTATGGCACTTTCGCCTTTGAGTATTAAATATTAACAACATTGTGTCAGTTTTCTCAAAATAGAGAACCCTGAAGAACATAAATTCTCCAAAAGCACAAGAATGCTGCGATGTGAATCTGTGTTCCAAGTCTCTTTGCATTAAGTTGCACAACTGTTCACTTTACAACAACGTTATAAATATTGTGCTAAGATAAATTGGCATCCAACATACTTAAAACCTGATGAAAATATTCCTCTGCTTTAGGGTTGCACACGTCAGTTGGTGACAGTAGATCTGGATCTCACAGATGCTGAGTTTATTCAGTTTTACTTCATGTACGGCTGCCTTGTTCCCCCAACCAATCGTAATCAGGGTGTCTTTCTGGATTACTCTAACAATGGAGGCATCACATGGAATATCTTAATGGAAATCTTCTTTGACCAATACAATAAGCCAAGGTGAGTGTCTCAAGTACTCAACTACATCGGCTTTCTTAAAGAGCCACCAAAATGAAAGATGTGTTAAACACTCTGTGGGTACAAGAGCAAGGCGCTGCAGCTGAGGTGCGAATGGAGCCTCACTTGACACAGAGAAGGAGGAATAAAATGTCCTGCAAGATGTTTCTTCAATCTGCTCTGTTTGGGCCTCTACAGCCGATCTGCAATCCAAATTACATTAGCTCCTTCCTGTTCATTCATAAAAGAGGGGAGACTGAGAATGGGAAACCTACAGGCCTTAACATCTATCATGAGGAAGTACATAGAATTGTTTCTAAAAGCATCAGAGATGGCTTTTACTTTAGTCATTAAAGAAGGAAATTATTCAAGGTAATTGGGCAAAGTCAACATGTAATCACAATTCACCAATTATTGGAGTTCTTTGAAGATGTACAATGCAATAAGGAAAACCAGGGTTGCATTATACAGAGAGTTCCAGAAGGCATTTGATAAAGTGTCATGTCCAAAGTTACTGAGGAAAATAGAAGTTCAGGGTGCAGGAATGGAAAGAAAATTGGCTGGCTAACAGGAAGCAGAAATTAGGACACATGGGTGAATGACCCGTTCGGCTTGATGTAACTGGTCGATATTATAGATTAATGCTAATGTGTGTAGGCGGATGGCGGGGATGGGTTGAGGAGAACACGAGCAATAATGGGTTATTGAGAAATAATGTAAACTCAGTGACTCAAATGGCTTCCTGTGTCATAACGCGAAAGAGGTAAGGAGTGGTATGCCACAGGGATCTGTGCCAGGGCCTCAAAGTTTTATCAGTTACTTTACTTTATTACTTTATTGTCGCCAAACAATTGATACTGGAGTGTACAGTCATCACACCGTTATTTGATTCTGTGCTTGACGCTTTATATCAATGACTTGGAAGAAGTCACCAAATGTATGGTTGCTGAAGTTGCTAATGGCATAAAGATGGGTAGGAAATCATTTTACGATTCTGAGACATTTTGTCAGAGTGAATGTGGGAAGGAAGCTTAATCTTGTACGAGAGTCTAGAACTATGCATTGCTGTTTAAAACTGATTTAAGATTGTTGAGTCAAGATGCTTTTTTTCAGAGGGTTGGGAATGTTTGGAACTGTCCCTCAAAGGATGGCACTAGCAGAGTGTTTAAACATTTAAAGCAAAGGAAGGTATATTCTTTGTAAGTTGTACAGGGTGAGCAGGAATATAGCGTGAGGTTACAGAACAATCTTGTTAAATGGTGAGGAACGTGTGAGTACAACAGAACAGAGTTCCGATGAAGGGTCCTGGCCCGAAGCATCAACTGTTTATTCCCCTCCGTGAGCGCTGCCTCACCTGCTGAGTTCCTCCAGCATTTTGTGCGTGTTCCTCAAGGTTTCCAACATCTGCCAGAATCTCGTGTTTTTGTTAAAACGGGGAGCAGATTAAGCAGCTGAACGGCCAGTCTTCTCTGTGTTTACATGCTGAGAATTTTCTGTTGTGGGTCTAGATCATGCTAAAGGACAAATTTTCAGTTCATAATTTTAGCAAAATAAATGTGGGTCAGAGTACTGTTAAGGTCATCTGGCTTCTGGGTCCCGAATTGTGGGAAGGGAAGGGTTAAAGGGACAGACGTAATCTGCTGAGATTACATGGGGAGTGCTGTAAGTGGCTCGATGGTTGACGTGGGTGGAAGAGCAGGAAGGGAACTGACCTTCAAAATGCTGGAAGTATGTTGTGGAGTGGGAAGGGAAGATATGGTCTGCTGATGGACCTGGTGAAACCGTGGACATTGACTTGGAGAACTCTGACTTAGCTCTGTCCAGTGAGGCAGGAAGTGAATGCAGAAGGACAGGAAGTAGATATAATAGGGTTGAGAACTGTGTCAACTATGCTCGAGAGGAAACCATGCTCAAATATGAACACCTTAGTGGCACCATATGAAAAATCTCTCTATCCGTGCAAGTACGATGGAAATGAAACTGTGTCCTTGTAGGGTGGGAGGAAATATAGTTGAAGTAGCTGAGGAAGTATGTGGGTTTGTAATGGTTTATCACTAACATATCCCCTGAGATGGCGAGATAATACAGAAAAGGAAGGAAAGTTCCCTTGTTTGTATTCCCACTCTCTGATCACTCTTATTTCATAGTTCTTATTCATTTTCTCTGTCTCGACCTGCCCTCATTAACCAATCAGCTGGAAGGTCTTTACCTGTCATCATTAACCAATCAGCTGGAAGGTCTCCACCTGCCCTCATTAACCAATCAGTTGGAAGGTCTCCACAATTTATCTCCATGGCAACTCTGACAACACATTCCCTCACCCTCTACATAACTTAAACTAACTCAGCTTCTCTCTTCCCCAGTTCTGACAACAGATCCTTGGTCTGGAACACTAACTCTGTTTCTCCTGTCACAGATTCTGTCTGACCTTTATAAATTTTCTAGCATTTTCTGTTTTACTTTAGATTTCCAGCATATGCAATTACATGATTTTCCTGATATTGAACTTGTTCCTTATCAAAACATCCTCACCAGTTGCCACTGCAAAATATCTTTTAAATAAAATGGAGAAAATTTGACCATTTTCTCACATGATTTGCTTTTATTTCAAATTCTGAGTATATTTTTATGGCCTGTATTTAAGCCCTGCACTCTGCGCTTGCGGAGAGTACTACTTTTATATTAGCACCCTCTCTCCTCCTCAGGGGATAACCGATCTCTTCTTGTAGGGTCCTTAGCTTCCTCTGCAGAGATCAGGAGCTAACAATCCCAGGAATCTCAAATGATGCCTGTTAGGAGTAAGTGTTTAAAGTGAAAGAGGGAAAATTAGCAGCATAATTGGAGAGAATAGCAACACACACAAGATGCTGCCTGGCCTGGTGAGTTCCTCCAGCATCGTGTGCGTGTGTGTGTGTTGCTCGGATTTCCAGCATCTGCAGATTTTCTCTTGTTTGTGGAGAGAATAGCTCCAATTGACCTCAATTTAACCGATTTTATTCACAATTGCTGACAAGGCCAGTATTCATTGTCCCTCCTTGATTATTTTTGAACTAAATAGCTTGTAGTTAGAAGTCAAACGCATCACTGCTGGTCTAGAGTTGTGTACAAGCCATAAACACCAAGAGATTCTGCAGACGCCGGAAATCTTGAACAACACACACACAAAATGCTGGAGGAACTCAGCAAGTCAAGCAGCATCTATGCAGGAAATAAACAGTTGACGTTGCGGGCTGAGACCCTGTCCTGATACATGCTGCTGACTTGCTGAGTTCCCAGGTATTCTGTGTGTGTACAAGTCAATTGGATAAGTAAAGTGGGTTGCTTTTCCAGAAGACCAAACAGGATGTCAGTCTGCTAGTGTCATGATGAGCGAATTACTAATAGTAGATTTTTAATTCCAGTTGTATGTAACAATTTATATTCTCTGCTGCAATGATGGAATTTGAACCCAAGGCTTCATATCACTCATCCAGGCCCTTGGATTCCTCTTCCAGGAACACAGATTTTTTAATTTATTCATTTACGCAATGTGGGCGTCGCCAGCTAAGCCAGCATTTATTGCCCATCCCCGGTTGCCCTTGAGAAGGTGGTGATGATCTGCCTTCTTGAACCATTATAGTCCTGTGCTGTTAGGAATGGAATTCCATGATTTTGACCCAGTGACAATGAAGGAATGGCGATATACTTCCAAGTCTGGCTGGGGAGTGACTTGGAGGGGGATTTCCAAGTGGTGGTGTTCCCAGGAATCTGCTGTTTTTGTCCTTCTAGATGGTAGTGTTCGTGGGTCCACTATTCTTCATTATATTACATGGCTGTGTCAACTGTATATGTTTGAAATTAAAACTAACTAAACCTTATTTATGTTTGCGATTTATTTATAGCTTTGTAAGTATTCTCCTGCCATCTGAGGCAAAAGTAGTTGGCACCCGTTTCCGATGGTGGCAACCTACCCATGACGGGCATGAGCAGAGCGACTGGGCGATTGATAATGTATTGATAGCAGGCTCAGCCAGTGACCGAACCTTCATGTTAGATACCTTCAGCAGTACTCCTGTCCCGCCACACGACCGAAGCCCCGCTGACAGTGGACCTGTGGGCAGGATCAGCTTTGACCTATTTCAAGAAAGACCCGCAGGTAAATTATAGTTCAATTGTCACTAAGATACCTAACAAGTCAGGTTTACCGTATAGCTCTTAAGTGATTGACTCTGAAAAGTTTAACTCGTGGTTATCTGAATGTAATTTTGTCACCTTGAATCAATATAATCATAGTCAACAAAATATGCTGGACCACACCTTAGAAACATGATTATCTGTGATGTTAACTTTCTGATTTCAATACTTAGTTTGTTGAAAATATAATTATACCAAAACAGATCATCAATATTACAACTCACAGCAAATTTCTGGCTCCAGTTTACCAGTTGGGTTAGGTAATGATGCGAGATTCATTTATTATCAAAGAATGTATAAATTGTACAACCTTGAGATTTGCTTGCTCACAGGAGGCCACAAAGCATAAAACCTGAAAGAACCCAATTAAAGAAGAAAAGGAAAAAAATAAAAGACCAACACTTGATGCTCAAGAGAAAGAAAAAAAATACCAATCAAGCAAACAATTGAAGCAAACAACAGCAATCCAAACCAAAATTGAGTCCTCAGGTCTGAACCCCGGAGCAGCCCAGAGTAGGCCCAAAGCCTCACTTATCAGTTCATCATATTAGCAGGCATGGAGCCCAGCAGCCAGGGCAGTCTTCATAGCCTCAGTACAATGGAGGGAGGAGTGACCATCGTGGAGATCGAGTGAAATTCCTCCAGGGAAGTTACCAAAGTAACTTTATTTATCCAGTCTTGAGACCCAATCTCCCAAGCTTCTAGCTGAAATCTCAGGAGGTAGTCTTGTAAACTAATTGCAATCATGATGTTTCCTGCAACCTTCTAATTATGTCCTGTGATGCAGACACTTTTTGCTAATTACATTCCGAAGGCGGGCATTCAACGCTCAGAGACAAATATTCAGTGGGGAAAAGATTTAGAGGATTGCTCCAGTGGTCCAGTCAGGTAGTTCCTTCCTCTCAAATGCTGCTATTATGTGCTTTAGTAGCAAATTTCTATCCTCAAAGGCTTGAGCTTCTAACATACATTTTATTTTTATTGCTGAACCACAATAACACTGCAAATCCTAATAAAGCTTTTTCAGGCTAAAAGTAATATTAGTAGATAAGAAACTTGAAACAAGCAAGCCTCTAAGTCAACATAGAGGTTAATTTAGGAGCTTTTGCCAGAGTATCTTTTAGCTGTGTGCAACTTGTAATGTTTCACTAAAAACACGCTCTTATCTTGTTGGAAACATTTTGGCAGCTTATAAACTAAACAAGTACTGGATGTTCCACGATGAGTGCTCTGTGGAGAGATTCTGCAATTCGCCAGATGGAGTGATGCTGTGCGGAAGCCATGACGGTCGGGAAGTTGATGCTACGACCCATGACCTCACACCTAGCAAGGACTGGATTGTACAGTTCAAGGTGAAGCTCCTTGTCACATCGCAAAGTAAAACTTTATATAGCAATTACTATTCTATTGCGTGTCTTGAATGAAAAATGCTAATCATGTTTAGAGTTAAAATTCCAAAGGCAGTTGATAATGCTGTATAGGTCTAGACTACGCTGATACCGCGTTGCCAAAAGAGAGCTGTGTTTTCCATGTTTTGATCCAACTTCAGTTTTCAGGAAGTCTGTAATATCAAAATTGAAACAAAGAAAGTCATTACCTAACACAGAGAGATTAGTATTTTAGTCATTAGATGGTAGTCTTGTGACTGGTGTTAGCGGATTTCTCAAGAATGGAGCTGACTCCTCTGTGAAGAGCTGCCAACACAACATTTTTGTCGATTTCCAGATTCCTGCTTTTGTCTCCTTTATTTTCAGGATCAGCTGAAGTCATTTGAAATGAATGTCAGCAGGCTGAGCAAGGAGCACATTGAGAAATGCTCATTTCATTTCTAGACATCACACTGAATTGTTCAGGATATTTTTTGATTGAAGAGTAGTCACTTATTTGTAAAAAAAAAAGAAAACTTAGCAACAAGTTAATCCACAAGAATCACCACAAACAATAATGTGATTGTAATCAAATAACCTGTTTCTAGTGATATTATTCAGCTATATATAATGGTAAAGATACGTAGAATAATTCCCATGCTCTTAATTGCAATAGTGGCATGCATTTTTATATGTACATACATTTCCAGAAAGAGGAAATGGGCAAGCCCAGCATTTATTGCCCATGGAAGAATAAACTGTCGACGTTTTGGGCCTAGACCCTTCTCCAGGACTTAAAGGAAAGGGAGAAGTCAGAGTCCCTCTTTTCCATAGCCTGGCCTACTGAGTTCTCCCAGCATTTTGTGTGTGTTGCTTTGCATTTCCAGCATTTGCAGATTTACTGCCCATTCTTAATTTCCTTTGAGAAAGTTCATCTGGTACAAGATACATCCACAGAGTTGAGATTAGACCCAATGATATTGTCAATGGGTTTAATATCATCATTGGATCTAACCCCATGTATGTGAGTAGCACAGCCTACAGATTCTCCCCCAAGCCACACAATAATATGACTTGAAAGATGACAGTCTATTCTCAAGTCATATCGTCGTGTGACTTGGAGGAGAAACTGTCAGCTGTGCCACTCCTGCGCACTTACAGACACTGACCTTTTATAGAAATAAATATCGCGGGTTTGGGACCCCTGACTTTTGTGAGAAAGACTTTTCCACATTGATGTGTGATACATTTTTGATGGATAGTTAATCAACCACGTTACAATGGAGCTGAAGTTATACATGGGCTCACTGGGTGAGGCAAGCTGATTTCCTTCCTGCACTTCCCTAATCACTGCAATTTAGTTCTTTATTTTCAGGTTACTTGATTAACTGAATTTAAATTCCCCATGATGAATTTTGAACAGTTCTCCAAATCAAATTCTTCATCGATAATTTAACCATTACACCTCTGTTCCAAATAAGGGAGGAGACAAAGCCCCAGCTTAATATCGCACGTGAAAGCTCAGAACCAGAGAGACGGTGCTCCAGTATTGATATAGCTCAATACTTTAATCTTTCAAAATAGTCTATTATTATTATTTTATAGAAATGCAAATGGAAAACAATACACGCCTCAGATTTAATATGTCAATTAAAAATACTGCACTGCATCACAGGTCGTTGGTACTTCACTGAAGCATCGGCCTAAGTAATGCACCTGAAAGTTAACTTTGTAAACCATCAGCTCATGTTAATGAAAATCAAAAAGAAAGCTGCAGATGTGAGAAATCTGAAATAAAAGCAGAAAAATACCAGAAATGCTCAGCAGGTCAGGCAGCATCTATGGAAAGAGAAACAGTTCCAGACCGGAAATGAGAGATATGCTTCTGTTTCCACAGATGTTGCCTGGCATCCTGAGTGTCTTCAATATTTTCTCTTTATATATCAGCTTCTGCTATACCTGTAGATGGAAGGTAATACGTATCCAGCATTGGTTTGGAGCTTTTGAAAGTCAGATCATCATTTTTGCAAATGAAATGGAACATCATTATAACTTGGGTAAATTAAAATACTAATCAGAGGGAAACATCAGTGATTCTGATTTTAAGCAATTAATTCAGGCTTTCTTTTTAGATTTCAGTGGGCTGCAAGACAACAGAAAAAATAATTCAGAACCAGGTCCATGTTCAGTACTCAACTGACTTTGGTATGAACTGGCGGTACCTGATGCCCCAGTGCCTCCCAGCTGACTCACAATGCTCTGGTGACATTACTCAGCCGTCAGTGTTCTTCCCTGCCAAGGAATGGAAGAGAGCCATCTACCCACTGCCTGACAATCTGGTGGGCAAGTGAGTAAGAGAAGCCTTTGGAGTGAGGATTGTGTTGTATTGATCTGCTCACCACAGATTTATGTTAAAGCTTTTTAGTGTGTAGAAAACAAATTCTGCTCAACTTGAACATCAGATGAGATCTGGTGAGGCAACATATACCACCTCCCATTGAGCATTAATGAAATACAGAGTATCACAGGGCAATGAAATAACAGGGCATGTTCTCCCCTTCTCCCCATTTCTCTCCCCTTCACCCCAATATTACTTCTTTATCTATCACCTAAATCAAAGATTTATTTATTTATTGAAATACAGCACGGAATAGGCTGTTACGGCACTTCAAGCCATGATGGCCAGCAATCCAATGATTTAATCCCAGCTGAATCATGGGAGAATTTACAATGACCAATTACCCTACCAACTCGTACATCTTTGAACTGTGGGAGAAGGGGAACTCACACGGTCACAGGGAGAATGTCCAAACTCCTTACAGGCAGCAGCGGGAATTGAACCTGGATCGTCTGTACTGTAAAGTGTTGTGCTAACCACTACACTACTCTACCACCCTAAATAATCTTCCTATATAAAACGAGCTTTTCACCATTTTCAAGTGATGCTCTCTCTTCCCTGCACCGCCTCCTCGCCAGGCACCCATGTTACTCAATTCTAAAGCAACATTAAGAAGTTTATATACAATGAAAGTAAAAACATCTAGACTGGCATCTTTAGAATTATGTTGCAGGTTAATAACCTCTTTCTGAACTCCTGACCTGCAGAATATTGCCCCCATTTTCCTGTTTGCTCTCAAAAATTTAAACAAAGGACCTTATTTATTTTTTCTCTGCATGTGGCTTATTCATTAAAGTAGCATTTTGGTTTTGTCCTTTTATAGGTGAAATTAAAATTAATGTTCCATTTTATTACAGCCCTGTGAGATTCCGATTCTATCAAAAGTATTCGGATATTCAGTGGGCCATTGATAATTTCTATGTGGGGCCTGCCTGCCCAAATAATTGTGGAGGACATGGAGACTGCCTAAACAAACAGTGCTTCTGTGACCCTGGCTTCTCTGGGCCAAATTGCTACTTGAGTCATTCTCTGAAGGTATGACCAGATTATATGAGGTAGCTTATCAAATGTGATCGTGGAATACTCATTACAAGTTTCACAAGTCTCCTGAATCCTGGAGCAGCAAAGTGCAACTCCAGAACTTGACTTTCAGACTCTGAATTGTATTAATACTGAATGTTTTGGTCATTCTTATAGATTGCACTCGGAGTTATATATATATATAAAATTACTTTTGTCCAGTCTTTTGTTTAGCAATGGGTCTCCCCCTAATGCAGGTGGATAAAATGACATGTCTCTCCTGGATGTTACATAGAACGTGGAGGAGTACAGTACAGGGAAGGGCCCTGAACACACTGACAAATTAAAATAAGTCTCTTCTGACTGTACATGACCAACTTCCCAGCTTTCCCTGCATGTTCTTGTGTCTGTTTTAAACACCATTATCGCATCTGTTTCCATTAATACCCTGACAACCCATTCCCTTCACCCACCATTCTCAGTGTGAAAAATGCTTGCTCCGCACATCTCCTTTAAACTCGCCCTCCCCCTCCTTAAATGCATGTCCTCTGATATTTGACATTTTTACTCTGGGTGGAAGACTTTGACTGTCATAATTTTATGAACTTCTATAGGAACCCTTTCGCCTGTGTTGCTCTAGAGAAAAGTTTGTCCAACCTCTCTTTTTAGCTCTTACCCTCTAATCCATTCAGCCTCCTGATAACCTTCTACACCCTTTCCAAAGTCTCCACATCCTTCCTGCAATAGGACAACCAGAATTATCTGTAATATTCCAAGTGTGACTTCACCAAAGTTTTATATAACTGATTCCTGAATCTTATGCTCAGTGTCAACACTGTTGAAGGCAAGCATACCATATGTCTTCTTAACCACCCTATCTACCTGCATGGCAACTTTCATGAAACTAAACTTTATTTTTTTATTTATTTGTTTATTTTTGTTGAGATACGGCACAAAATAGGTTCTTCCAGTCCTTTGTGCCACACTGCCCAGCAATCTCCTGATTTAATCCTAGCCTAATCACACGACAATTTACAATGACCTACCAACCTACCAACTGGTACGTTTTTGGATCCCAAGCACCCTCTGTACGTTAATCTTTAAGCACAATGTAATGAAAGCACTGTTTATTATGTAAGAAAAATATTTTATCAAGTACCTCATGGATAAAGGCCCAGACTGGTCCCCATCTAAATAGTGTGATTCTGTGAAGTTTCATTCTGATGATCTTGGGTGAGACCTTTCTTTAGTAAGGGTTGAAAAGTTTAGGAGACCGAAAAGCAATCTACTGAAATACAAGATTCTTAGTGGGCTAGAAGGAAACCTCTGAAAGGATGTTTCCCCTCGAGAGAGAACCCAGGACCAGGGGGTTTGGTCTCCAAATAAGGAGGCAGTTATTTAAAACTCAAATGTTGAAGAATATCTTCTCTTCAGAAGGTTGAGTTTTTGCATCAGAATTGTGGGGACAGAATACTTGGATTTTTTTTAAGGCTTAGTTAGATAGATTTCCGATCTGTTGGGCAATCAAAGGTTATGGGGAAATGGCAGGAAAGCAGACTTCTGAAACATTGAGTCAAGGGGCTGAGTGCCTACTGCTATTACTTTTTGTACAGTATTGAAATGTCCAAACCAGGATGTTTAAAATTTATTTCCTATTTCAGGCACGTTAGCTGACCTTAGGCAATCAGCATTTGAAGTGTTTGTGGCCCCAGGACTAACCTTCCCACTTCTGATCACTACCCAGTAACTTGTGTTGGGAAATGTGAAGCAATAGTTAAGAATGGGGTGAGCTGCGGTTTTAAAGAATGGTTGGAGTTGAAGCACACACAGAGCAAATATCAAGAAACAGAAATGCTTTCAAGGTGCATCGGAGCTGAGTGTGGGGCAGGAATGAAAACATTGCCTCCATTTTGACAATGCAATATGAGAGCGTTTGGTTCAAAAATAAACTTGCAGTACTACTGGAACTTCCATGTTCCCTTCAAGACATCCACAATGAAATAAATTTAGTGTTGCAGCTACAGTGAAACAGGCAGACAATTTACTTAGTTAAAACCTTCAAGAAGCAACCCAGTCAGCTTCTCACCAAGATGCACCTAAATGTAGGTCTGTGAAACACTTCTGTGATAAAATCAGTCCACTAATAATATATAATGTTACATTTGGCCATATTTTTGGATGGCAACATTTCAAGAATGGCACAAACCTGCCAACTGGAGGAGGGTTAGTAAAAAAGAGAACTTGGAGCTCCAGAATTCTCTAGTTCAACTGGAACTTTTGTCTCCTCTTCCACAGCAGGTCACGTCGCTCAACATAATAGTGTTTTGTAACCTGAAGGTTAGAGAATTGGAAATGGTATGAGCACAGGTTAACCATTTGGATATTAGCACCCAGATGAAAACTGATATATTGCGTTGGTCTTTCAAATCAAGTAAATGGTACATTTTTATGTGTTACAGACTTCATTGAAAGAACGTTTTGAGGTTGATGATATGACATCCGACACATGGATTTCTCTGGATGGTGGAAAGGCTTGCACAGACTGTGGTGTTCTGGTGGAAGATTTGCCCCTCTATTTCAGTGGAGTAGGCATGAGACAGGCAATAACCCAGGACCTTGATCTCAGGGGTACAAAGTGAGTTTGACACAATTGTTTATATGCAAAATTCTCTTGAAGGACAAATCAAAACCGCATTAATGGGGTTTTTGGTTGTGATTTGATGGTCACCACTTAATAATTTGAATTTGTTACTTCACTGGCAATCTGGCTTCAAGGGGTCAAAAAATTTTTGGTGTGGGAAAATGAGAAATTAAGAAATGTCACCGTAAATTGTTGTGAAATTAGCAATGAGGCTTCTTATTTGGCAGATTAAAGGGCGCAACATCTCCACTGGAACCGTTCCTGGCCATGGCTGATTTCCTTACACTATGTTTGGAGATTATTATTTGGACAGAAAAATGGTCAAGATTGTAAATCTATGATGAGGAAATAAACCATTTGATAGTGCCATATCTTGGATATTTGATTGGAAGAAGACTTCACTTTCAAATGAATCTTTCAATTCTTCTTTAGGAGAAACTACAACAAAGTATCACTCGTCTGGCTGTTATTGTGTTCTGTCTGTTAATATGGTTGTTTGCACTCAAGTGAAAATAAGAAATATCTACTCTTTAAAGTCATAGAACCATACAGCTCAGTAACAGACCCTTTGGCCCATCATATTCACAAGTGTCTTGTGTGGGTTCTGACAGGGAAAGAGCTTTCATCCAGCCCACATAAAGACATTGATGTGGCCAAAATTCAGGGATCGGTGAAGCTGCTTCTGATTAGAATTCCTTGAAATTCTAGTCTCAGTTTCTTCTCTCTAGCAACTTGAACAGCAGGGAAAAAAACAAAAGAGAACTCAGTGGAAAATCCAGAAAGAGAATCAGATTCCCAAGAAAGTCTGCAGATGCTGAAATCCAAAGGAATCAGTTTCCTGGACAGAATCAGGCAGAACATTAGGCTAGCGGGGAGGTTGGAAGTCTCCAAGATGTTGGGCACTTTTAATCACTACCTTAGTGAACAGGGTGCAGTTAGACCTTTTCAGGATACTTTGACAGATAAAAAGAGTTGGGACAAAGTGTCTTGTGGATGTGTGGGAGAAGTGACTGGTGCAAGAAGATTAAACTTTCCCACTGTGGCTACAGGTCCATCTTGTCCACCTTTACTGATACAGGAGCCTAATGATATAGGCTGTTTGATTCCATTCATTCAGAGAGGTCATGAATGACAATTGCAAACAGAGTAGGGTTTGAGCTAAGTGAAAAAACCAACATTTGTTATGTAACGCTCACGCGATTAGCTGGTGTATGTCTAGGGGAAAATTCGTCCACCCGCCAAACCGCGCCTCCCGTATACGTGGATGCTGTGAAATGCACACTGGTACAAACTCGCACACACAATATCAAACCGCGCACCATGTACGCTTACAGAATACACTTTATAAATCTTACTAGAACTAAGTGATTAATAGCGATACAATATATATGAAAGGAAAGAAAAGGCACCAGAACTTATCAGGGTTCAGTCAATCAGTGCACAATCATTGGAGCTCAACCATCGAAGTCTTCGGTCCACTATTCGATCTTCTCCGAGCTCCACAACCCACACGTCTGGGACCAACCTCGGTGGTCGAGCAGAGCGCATCCAGCACCGTCTGCCTTCCTCGAGATCTCCTCTCCAACTCCCCCAAAAGTCCGCGCAACAACAGCTCACAGACCCACAAGGAAGAATAACATCTTTCCCAATTGGTTAACAAATGAATACAATCCTCATTATCAGTAATTATAACCCAAGCAAGCTGCGAGAGAAAGCGCTCCCTCACCAGTTAACTTAACAAAGGAGCATTCCTACTTTTACTTAACAAAGAAGCCATTTTGATTAACATATGCAGTAAAATAAGAAACCCTTTACAGTTAGTTTAATGGAACAGACAGAATTCCAGACAAGCTGAATCACAAATGGGAAAGGCCTTTCTGAGAGAGCAATGAAATATTCCAATATTGAGCTTCTCGAGGTGTAGCAGCTGAGGGTAAGCAGTGTCTGCCAGCGAGGTAACACTTTAAACCTCATTGGAAAAGAAAGCAGCAAGAAAGTCCTCTTTCCTAGAAATCAGTTCCTAATCAGGAATAGTGACAACATTTAAAAGGAGTCATGAGACCGCAGATGCTGGAATCAGGAACATCAAAACCAACGGCTTGAGACAAGAGATGTTTCCCAACTGTTTCTAAGTGCCTAATGTATCCTATTTACAAATTAATGTAGATTTTTATTTTTTGCTAGATTTGTGCAGTATTGGGCCAGAATTGGCAGTGAGAACAACATGACAACATGTCATCAACCCATCTGTCGGAAGGAGGGGGTTTTGTTGGACTATTCAACTGATGGAGGTGAGGCTTATTCCCTTCCTTGCTAACTGCGTGATTATCTGCAATACTTCTTAATCATCTACAAATGAATAATCAATGAGGCTTTCAGAAGGAGAAAGATTAACTCATCCAAATGAAGACTCAGGAGTGGAAGAACAAGAGAGCAACAAAGATGATCCAGACTTGATGAAGGGTCTCAATCCAAATTGTCAGCTCCATAGATGCTTCCAGTCCTGCTGAGTTCCTCCAGTATTTTGTGGGTTAACTCATCAGGAGGTAGCAATTCACCAAAATGCACCACACCGGTAGCATTTCATTGCCATACTTGGAGTGAGCCCCTTTCTTCGGGGAATTTAGAGGGAGAAAACTCATAAAATTGTGTGGATCATTACTCGAGAAAGAGAAGAACTGAAGGACATGCTGATAGGGAAAGGTGAGGTCATTTGGAAGGAGGCTTGTGTGGTGATCCAGACAGGTCCTTTTTTCACACAAGCCGTAGCAGTTAGTTGTCAAAGGAGGTTTTGGAGGCAGGAATGGTAGAGGAGACGTGAGAGTGCAGATGCTGGAATCAGCACAAAACAAACTGCTCATTCCAGAGCTCTCTGGACAGGTACTTGAATAAGCAAGCCATGGGTGGCAATGGAATTAACACGGGCAAATGGGATTAGCAGAGGTAGATATAGCGGTCAGCACAGGAACAGTGTTTGGAAGAGCCTCTTTCTATGCTGTACAACTCTCTGACGAGCATAGATCTGGTGCTTGACTGGCTGCTAAAATACTGTGTAGAAAGTCATCAGTCTTTTTCAGAGAGTAGCATTGATTGAAACCATTGACATGTTGAACTTCATTTAAAAGAAAACCTTTTCAACTTCCTTTCCATTGAAATGCTAAATCTCGTTGCTGGTTCATCCTTCTGATGTGCTGTAGGAATTACCTGGCACCTGCTGCATGAAATGGATTACCAGAAATATATTTCTGTGCGTCAGGATTATGTCCTGCTCCCGGAGGAGGCCCACACCAACACGACCCGTCTGCGGTGGTGGCAACCCTTTTTTGTTCTCAATGGCCTGATGGTGGCGAGCTCAGACCGTGCTCAGTGGGCACTGGACAACATCCTGGTTGGAGGATCTGAGATCAACCCAAGTCAACTAATGGATTCTTTTGACGATGGTAAGATAGAAACATTAGGCTCGTTAATGGCACTGTTTGACATCAATAATTATGAATGGAAGAATTTAATTATGTTATGTTGGATCATCAGAAATGCACAGAAGCTATTTTGCAGTGCCCAGCGACTGTTACATATGCATCAGTTTGCCACTAGAATGTCTAAAAGTCCAATTAGGTTTAATGCCTAAGCAGAACTGGAACTAAAGAGTGCATGATTATCATTCACTGCTGTAGTTATGTCTGGCACAAACTCAGTAGAGGTTTAAACATCATACAACTGCAGGAAGGATGTCACTGCCCTCCAACGTACATCTTTTGTCCCAAATAAACATTACCGGAAATCTTAGTTTCTGAAATTTTCAATGTAGCTTTTCTGACTGACTTCACGTGTTTTGGGAGAGGCTTTCATTTTTTGTCTTTTCTTTTGCTTTTCATATTTGGTTTTTGATATTTTTGATCTCTTTCTACTTAATTTCACTACCTTGTAAGGAGCTTAACTCCGCTTTTCCACAATCTAAATCCCAAATGTTTTAGCATTTCCCTTGGAATTCCTGGGAGCTGGAGAATGAGGAGTCATTTAGTAGGATTACAGAAAGCAAGCTCCACCTACCCTTGTGGTAATCTGGTTTGACAGAGGGTGGCCAGTTCAGCTATTAATATTTATGTCCAGTACAGCTATTGGTTCATGCAACAAATAAACACCTTCACTAATCCTTCAACCGAGAGACAAGTCAGTATATTATATTATTCTTGTATAAGGCAATAAAATATATCAGTGTATTGAAGTGGAAGCAACATGTTTTTAATGGCAAACGTGTCCAATTTACAAGTCAGCCTGGTGCCAGTAAGACGCCAAGCATCATTATCTGACTAGGTTGTGTTAAAAGTAACAGCAGGACTCATGCCCTCAGGAGATGTGAATGTGGTGAGACTTGCAATTGTATTTTGTTTCATAAATGAGTGCTGTATATTGAGGAATGGATGTAGTTTACCGCAAAGAAAAAGAAATATATATTTTGTGTGAAGGCTAACAAAAGGTGAGCACAATAAATATAGAACAGATTATAACATTCATTATTGGATCATATATCTAAAGACACTTCTGATAGGCAGTGTTACATCCCAGTTTCTGCATCGCCTCTCCTTTAGTGATACTTCTGAGGCAACCTTATAATTATTGCTTCACTCTAATTAAACCCATTGTATCTGCCTTATGTCTTCACACGTATTAAGCTTTGAAAACAAAACAATTCTATCAAGCATATATACGGGCCCTCATTATAAATGCTAGACCAATGGACTCTGGTACATAGGAGTGAGCTCCCATAAATATTATTAAATTTAAACAAGAACCGGTATTGAAAAACAACCTGCTTACAGTAAGACCATCAACACACACAAAATGCTGGTGGAACACAGCAGGCCAGGCAGCATCTATAGGAGAAGCACTGTTGATGTTTCGGGCCGAGACCCTTCGTCAGGACAGTTTGATTAGAGCCATCCAATTACCATCTTGCTCAGAATTGAATGAAACAGTAAGACCATAACATGTAACCTTGCCGCATTAATCAGACACCATAGTTTCTTACGAACACAGACTGGCAGTTTCATCACAGGAGGCCACTTAAAAGAGTGGCTTTGCAAATTGACAAGCAATCACTTCTATCAGAATCAGGTTTAATGTCACTGATGTAATACCAAGAAATTTAATGCTATGAAGCCTGTGTAGTGATCCTCTATCAAACAATGTAACCTGCACTGATTCTTCAAACCAGCCATGGAGCGTGGGGTATCCTGATTCTGTAACATCGTAACTAGGCAGGGGAAAAATGATAAATAATATTCATGTTAATTGGCCCTCATCAATAACATTCATAGAACACAGGACAGGCCCTTCGGCCCATGATGTTATGCTGACCTTTTAACCTGCTCCAAAATAAATCTAACCCCTCCCTCCTAACCAGTCCTCCATTTCTCTTTCATCCATTTTTTTTTTACCTTTAAGAGACTTTTAGATAGGCTCATGAATGGAAAAAAAATGGAGAGCCACGAGTGAGGATTGATCTTGGAGTAGGTTAAAGGTTGGCTCAACATTGTGGGCCAAAGACCCTGCACTGTGCTGGAATGTTCTATGTGCCTAATTAGGAGTCTTAAATGTCCGTAATGCCTCCACCCCCCACAGTGTGTTCCATGTACTTAACACTCTCTGCAACTGCTCCCGTCATCCCCTTTGTACTTTCCTCCAATCACCTTAAAAGTATGTCTTCTCATAGAAAGCATCGCTGCCCTGCATTAAAGGTGCTGGCTGTCCACTCTATCTACGCCTCTCATCATTTTTTACACCTCTATCAAGTTGCCTCATAATATTCATCATAATACTGTGGAGGTATAGTTTCCACATTGAGTGATTTTGTGTATTTTCTGACTGATGGACAAAATCAACCAGATGCACCCAGTTTTCCTTTAAATGGTGAGGAGATTTTCCTTGTTCCCATCAGACTAGCTCACGAGAAGATGCTAACAGGCGGCCACGAATAAATATTCAGGTGAACTAAGTTGCACCACGGACTCCCTCTGTGCTAAAGTAACTGAGCCTGAGCTTTAAGCTATGCTTTCAATCCGTAAAATATAGATTGATGGTGCAAGTTCATTCCAGAGGGATGTATTTTTCTCCTACAGAAGGTGTTAACCATGATGGAAACTGGATCTTCTACCCTAATGCAGTCCGTACAGCTGGTTTCTGCGGGAATCCCTCATTCCATCTCTATTGGCCTAATAAAAAGAAAGACAAGACGCACAATTTCTTAGCTTCACGGGAACTTATTGTAGCACCAGGATATGTTCTACAATTCAGAGTAAGCTTCTATCTGAGTTATTTAATAATCTCCTCTTCCCCTATCCCCTCTCTCCTCTTCCACCCCCTCTCCTGTTCCACCCCTCCTCCCCTCTTCCACCCCTCCTCCCCTCTACCACCTCTCCTCCCCTCTTTCACACCCTCCCCTCTTCCACCCCTACCCCTCTTTCACTCCTCTCTCTTCTTCCCCACTCCCTCTCTCTTCTTCCCCACTCTCTCTCTCTTCTTTCCCCCACTCCCTCTCCCTCTGGATGTTCTCTGGGTGAAATACCTTGGCTATGAGGTTATGTGATGTGACACTGACCATTTTCGGCCAATCTAACCCTTCCTGTGACACCCATCTGTCAAGGACTGGAAATCCACTGGATCCTCCACTTTTTATGAATGAGCATTAGTTCAGTGTTTACCTGTACAAATGTGGGATGCTTTGTAATTGATGATAGGCGAGGTAACTGGGAAGTGTTATGATATGAAGGAAATCAAACACACAAAGCAAACTGTCTTGTTTGAATAATTTTGAGTTGATTGTCTGTAGTTTCAGCCAGTGAGCATTTAACCAAGAAATGGCGTGAAGCCTGCCTTTGGAGTGACTCCTGGAGATCCCTTGGTAGGAATGTTGCAGGGCCAACGTGTAAGTGACTACTTAAGAGTGATCGAATAATGTGTAGCATATGTCAGCCATATCAAACTTTGCATAATGCTCGAGGGCAATCACAGTTACAGCAGCTATGTATCATTGCAACTTCACCTAGTTTGTTTGGTGCAGTGAGAAGACTGGAAGTTATTGGGGGCTGGTTAGAGCTGTGACATTTGAAGGGTCACAATATTGCACTTCAGCACCAGAGGGTTCAAAGATGGATGCTGATTTAAGGTGACAAGTGAAGAGGGCAGATTGTCTTCAGGACCAGCCACTCTTCATTTGCCACAGTGTCAAGGGCTTGCACCTAAAGTACAGGATTCTGTTGATTTCCTGCTAAAACTGTTCAGAAACACGTCAAACTAAAAGTGAACAATTCTCCAAGTTACGTTTTCTTCTGTAATTTTGTAACATTCTAATTTGTAATTTATTCATTATTATATTCTCTTTCACTCTCTTTTCTCCTGCTTCTTATTTAATATCCCATGTTCTGCAAGGAGTTTCTTCCCTGCACTGAATTTACTTTGTCCCTGGATCTTTCCCATCTTGTCTCTTTGTACTGAATCTAACACACCCTACTGATTCACTGTGACATCAAAGAGCCACTGCTTTAAAAAAAGGGACAAAGGAATGTGCTGCCTTTTAGCTGGACAATTCATTGGAGCTTTGTTGGATTTTCTCTTCTGTAATGTCTTTCAGATTGTAGTTGGTTGTGAAGCTGATTCCTGTGGGAACTTCCAGCCCGTATTGTTGGAGTATAGTAAGGATCAGAGGTAAGTGGTACCCTATGAACAACAGATGAGTATCTTTGCCATCAGAATGTTCTGTGAATTAGCAGCCTGCACGGTAGAAAGTCCCTATTGTACCCTTAACAAAATCTTATACTGTGATTTTTAGAAATTCCAAATACTTTTTAATTATATTCTATGGCATAGAATACATTCTGGTATTTGTGTATTTAAGCACATTTTCTTCCATATCCATACTTTAACCTCTATCTTTATTTTTTATATAATATTCTCATAATTGTTGAAGGTGGTTGTTTTCAGTTGCATGTTGTGCCAACACACCACAGCAAGTTCCTGTACATGGCGAATAAAGCTTAGCCTTGATCCATATTGGGTGGACTCTGTGTGCAGTGCTGGGTTGAGCGGTGCACTCTATATTATGTTCACCCTCTGACTCACAGACGAAGGAATTAACTACATCCTTAAGAAGAAATCTTCCCTTTCTCTGTCATCATTGTAATAGCTTATAAAATTTAGGCAAGGGATTACTAACCTACAATCTTGAACAATATATTCTATTGCATGAATGATTTAATTTGTATTCATCCTCCCACTACAAAAAGCTCAATGTAAATTTATTATCAAAGTCCATACATGTCACTGTATACAACCCTGGGACTCATTTTCTTGCAGGCATACTCAGTAAATTCATAATAGAATATTCACCATAATGGAATTGATGGAAGACCGCAGCAACTTGGGGTGTTCAACCAGTCTGCAAAAGACAACAAACTGTGCAAATACAAAAAGAAAGAAATAATAATAGCAAAAAAATAAGCAATAAATGTTGAGAACATGAGATGAAGGGTCCTTGAAATAAGACGTATAAGGTGATGAGTGGCATTGACCGTGTGGATAGCCAGAAGCTTTTTCCCAGGGCTGAAATGGCTATCACAAGGGAGCATAGTTTTAAGGAAGTAGGTACAGGGGATGTCAGAGGTAAGTTTTTCACACTGAGAATGGTGGGTGCATGGAATGCACTGCGAGCGAAGGTGGTGGAGGCAGATACAATAGGGTATTTTAAGAGACTCTTAGATAGGTACATGGAGCTTAGAAAAATAGAGGGCTACGCGGTAGGGAAATTGTAGGCAGCTTCTCGAGTAGGTTACATGGTCGGCACAACACTGTGGGCCGAAGGGCCTGTAATGCGCTGTAGATTTTCTATGTTCTAAGTGAGTCTATCGATTGTGGAAACATTTCAATAATGGGGCAAGTGAAGTCATCCCTTTTGGTTTGCGAGCCTGATGGCCGAGGGGTAATAACTGTTCCTGAACCTGGTGATGTGAGTCCTGTAGCTCCTGTACCTTCTTTCTGGTGGCAGCAGCGAGAAGAGAGCATGTCCTGGGTGGTGGGGGTCCCTGATGGTGGACGCTGTTTTCCTGTGACAGTGCTTTGTGTCTGGTGTTACCTAATGGTGTGCTGACAACAGTGGAGCCTAGGCAGCTATTACCGTCATGGAGCAGTTGTGGCAAGCTTCATAAACGTGTAGTGCCTTAGATAAAAACAAGTGATTCAGCAGCTGCTCTTGAACAGGCATCGGATATGCATCAGTTGGAACAGGAGGATGGCAGTGAACCACTTTGGGATGGTTGGAAATCAGGAAAGTGGCTGAGTTTGTTGTCAAAGTACATATATGGTATAAATCGCTCCTTCCCTCCCTTGGGCAAGGTGGAGCACCTGCTTAGCCCCTCCCGCCATCTGTTTACGGTCATGTGAAGCCATGGGAGCAGGTGGTGGATGGTCATATCACAAGTCCTGTTTATTCAACCACTGAAGCCAGACAGACAATCTCTGAGCATATTGATAATGGCTGGGGTCAGAAGAAGGCAATGGCAAACTACCACAGTAGATAAATTTTGCCGAGAACAATCATGGTTAGAGACCGTCATCGTCCACGTCATATGACACATATGTCGCCATATAATAAATTAGCTTCACACTTTAGGGAGGATGTGTTATTGACTGGCTGAACAGCTGAAGGAGTGAAAATGCAGACAGGCTTCAGACCCTCCATTGGCAGCTTTGGGGAAATTGGTGGGCAGGTGAGATTTAGAAGTTGGGACCTGACCTGTAAGGTTGCAGTGGGTGCTCGCGATGGAATTGATGTCATTCTGGAACGGGAAGGAGGCTGAAGACTGAGGGCTTGCTCTTTAGGAACAGAATTCCCAATGAATGTTTCATCCTTGGACAATTTGGTCTAATTTTTCCTTCAATTGCACTGGAAAAGATGTAATTTGAAATATGAAGGTATCTAGTTGACTGCAAGTGAGGAAGTAGCTGGACTATTTTCTAGAGTAATATTAAATGACCCTGATGTGATGGTTGTCACATTGTAATTCTGAAAAATGAGGCACTTGAAATACAGAGAATTAAGAGATCTAATTTTTAGGCATAAAATGAAAATCTAGAATATCTTTGCAAGTCAGGCAGTATCTCTGGAAACAGTTAATATTTCAGATTTGCAACCTTCAGTAGTACTGTGGTTTAGACATAGAATATGCAATTGGCTTTATTCTGAATAAGTGAATATACTATTCTGTGTATTTTGTCAAACAGTAAGATGCAACAGATCACAATGATAAGTTTATAACAATACTTTGATAACTCTGAGTCATACAGATTAATAATTGTTTTGAATCTGTGTATCTTCCCAACATCAGAATGGGTGATTCAAAAACTTATATTCATCTGGGTGTTTATTCCTGTGCTTATTATTTTTCTACTCAAGTTATTCTAGTGAATGGAGAATTGTAGATTAATATGACAATACTTCTATGGCAAGTCTTTTTCATATTCCAGGTTCCAGAATCACACCCTCAGAGAGTTAAGGATGTAATATTAAAATTCTATCTCCAACTATTATGCATGTCCTTCTGGGAAGGCAGAATAGAATTCTTTAGCCCTGCATCTGCTCGTATTTTCTCCAAAACTGTTATGTGTGGTCAGGTCAGTGAACAGTGGTGTGCCTCAGAGATCTGTTCTGGGACCCCTATTCTTCGTGATTTTTATAAATGACCTGGATGAGGAAGTGAAAGGATGGGTTAATAAATTTACTGATGACACAAAGGTTGGAGGTGTTGTGGATAGTGTGGAGGGCTGTCAGAGGTTACAGTGGAACATTGATAGGATGCAATTCTGGGCTGAAAAATGGCAGATGGAGTTCAACCCAGATAAATGTGAGGTGGTTCATTTTGGTAGGTCAAGTAGGATGGCAGAATATAGCATTAATGGTAAGACTCTTGGCAGTGTGGAGGATCAGAGGGATCTTGGGGTCAGAGTACATAGGATACTCAAAGCTGCTAAGCAGATTGACTCTGCGGTTAAGAAGGCATACGATGTATTGGCCTTCATCAATCATGGAACTGAATTTAGGAGCCGAGAGGTAATGTTGCAGCTATATAGGACCCTGGTTAGACCCCATTTGGAATACTGTGCTCAATTCTGCTCGCCTCACTACAGGAAGGATGTGGAAACCGTAGAAAGGGTGCAGAGGAGATTTACAAGGATGTTGCCTGGATTGGGGAGCATGCCTTATGAGAATAGGTTGAGTGAGCTCGGCCTTTTCTCCTCGGAGCGACGGCGGATAAGAGGTGACCTGATAGAGGTGTATAAGATGATGAGAGGCATTGATTGTGTGGATTATCAGAGGCTTTTTCCAAGGGTTGAAATGTCTAACACAAGAGGATACAGGTTTAAGGGCATGGAAGTAGGTACAGAGGAGATGTCAGGGGTAAGTTTTTTTTTACACAGAGAGTGGTGAATGCGTGGAATGAACTGCCAGCGATGGTGGTGGAGGCGGATACGATAGGGTCGTTTAAGAGACATCTGGATAGGTATATGGAGCTTAGAAAAATAGAGCGCTATGGGTAACCCTAGGTAAATTCTAAGATAAGGACATCTGCGGCACAGCTTTGTGAGCTGAAGGGCCTGTATTGTGCTCTAGGTGTTCTATGTTTCTAGGAGAATGTTTGTATTGATGATACATATGCCCAGCCTGTATTTCTGGTCTCATCCTCCCTTCTGTTTGTTTTATACTTGAATACTGAGGCAGAGTGGCTGCAGAACATAATTACATTCATCAGGGAACAACAGTTGTGAGCAGTTATTACCAGAATGCTATGCATTTGCAATCAATTTGGAGTATCAGTTATGACAATGCATCGGTGAGCCAGTCTCTTTGTCCTTGGTGCAGGAAGGACTCCTGGTCACTTGTCCAAACAGAGTGTCTTCCTTCTGCAAGCAGCAACCTCGGCTGCTCGCCGTTCCAGTTCCACGAGGCCAGTATTTACACTTCCGTCAACTGCTCCAGCTGGAACCGCGTCACCATTCAACTGCCTGAATACGTTGCATCCAGGTACAGTTCAGAAAGGGGAGTGGTCAATTTACGGCATGGTGTTACTAACTTTTTATTGCCCTTGCACTTTGCTTTCACCTTGTTGCTTATCTTTTTAAAAGTTGAATGCTAATTTTAGGAAAGATATGTTTTTTTCAATGCTTTTGACATTCCAGATGGTGGTGAGAATACCTGCTTACCATTCAACCCAGAGGAAGTTACATAAACATTCAGCAGATAAAAGCTAACAGTTACACCCATCCCCTGTCCATTGCCGTAGGCTAAACCTAGTTGCATCCAATCTTAGTGTGTTATTTGCTTCTGAGCTGTCATATCCAATCCGGCTGACAGAACCTCGGGCCATCTGCAGCTGAAGCCCTTGATCAAGCCTTTCTTACCTGCAGACAAACTGTTGCAATTATCTCCAGGGCATCCAGCCATTCTCAATGGAACAGAACTCAACCTGAACAACTGCCAACTTCCATACCAGGTTCAGACTCAGCAGTGCCCCACCCCTTCACATTTTTGTCAGGCATGTTGATTTATAATCCATCAAAACTTTGATTTTTAAATTCTTATTCTTGCATTCAAATTCCTCTCCCTTTCTCCAGAGCTGCAACCACCCATGAACTCCACACTCTTTCACCTCTGGCCTCCAATACAATTTCTTTTTGTTTCAGTGTTAGTAGCCATAAGTAACTAGCCTGAGTTTTGTTGCCGGATCTACATCTTATTAAACCTATTTGACCATCGTTGCTGTTTTCAGTGCTACTCAGTTCCGATGGATTCAGAAGGAGGGTGTCATAGAGAAACAAAGCTGGGGAATTGACAATGTCTACATCGGCGAGGCCTGTCCCAGGCTGTGCAGTGGGCATGGATACTGTAGAACTGGAACTGTCTGCATCTGCGATGAAGGTTATCAAGGTATGAGTGCTGCAGTGAGGCAAAAACCTAGCATACCTGATTGTGATAGCTCCTAAACGTGCAACTTGAAGAAGTAGTGTTATTTCTTCACATCTTTCAAATCTGATAAAAGACTCATTTTTTTTAAAGTGATACCATTGCTGGAATGAGATTGCATGGTTAGAAACAGAAAGCGCAAAGCAGAAGAAATATTTTGGAGCAAGGGCTAGGGGTTGAGGTAGGATGAAGGTAGGTAGGTGATTTGTGTTTTGAGGAAATGTTACTGATGCACCATCAATAACTCTTGGAGACGTGAGGCAAGATATAGGCTTTTATTGGCTGGAAGAAAGAACAAGCAGCAATTGACCACCACACAGCATCCTGGAGACTGAGGCCGGGGCGGTGTCCCCAATCGCCTTTATACCAGGGTCCGTGGGAGGAGCCACGGTCAGTGGGAGGAGCCACAGGAGCAGTCAGCGGGGGGGGGGGGGGGGGGCGTGTCCAGACAGGTATATGTAGTTCACCACATTCACCCCCACTTTGTTTTAAAAGAGAGTCCCCATGGGGCAAAGTTTCTTACAAGTATATTTACAGGTTAAGTCTATCAGGTGGTCGAATCAGTCGCTGCGATCTACGTAGCACCGGCTGTGATTGCACAGGTGCCGGTGGTGATTGCACCGGAGATGGTGGTTGTGCTGGTCCCGGCCTAACTGGAGGTGTCAGCCCACTAGGCATCAGTGATCTCTCATGCGTGTGCGAGGCACCTGGTATATGCGTGTGCGAGATGCCCGGTATAGGAGTGTCGTGAGGAGTCTGTGTAGGGCTCGGTGTGCGCGGTGTCACCTCGGGGTTCATAGGGTTCATAGTTACCGTGGAGTGTTCGGGGTAGTGGTCTGCTGCTCCGGCGGGTGCCAGGTCGCGGACGGAGACCGTGTCCTCCCGCCCATCAGGTAAGACCACGTAAGCATACTGGGGGTTCGCATGTAGAAGGTGAACCCTCTCGACCAGTGGGGAGTATTTATTGCTCCTCACATGTTTCCGGAGCAACACTGGCCCTGGGGATGTCAGCCAAGCTGGTAGGGTGGTCCCAGTGGCAGACTTCCTGGGAAAAGAGAATAGGCGCTCGTGAGGGGTGGCATTGGTGGACGTACATAACAGGGAGTGGATGGAGTGGAGTGCCTCGGGGAGGACCTCCTGCCAGTGAGAGTCTGGCAATCCCTTTGACTTAAGGGCTAAAAGTGTGGCCTTCCACACTGTGGCATTCTCCCTCTCCACCTGGCCATTTCCCCGGGGATTATAACTCGTGGTCCTACTAGTAGCAATGTGGTGAACTACATATACCTGTCTGGACACGCCCCCCCTGCTGACTGCAACTGTGGCTCCTCCCACTGACCGTGGCTCCTCCCACGGACCCCGGTATAAAGGCGATTGGAGCCTGAGCCCTGGCCTCAGTCTCCAGGATGCAGTGTGGTGGTCAATTGCTGCTTGTTCTTTCTTCCAGCCAATAAAACCCTACATCTCGCCTCACGTCTCCAAGAGTTATTGATGGTGCATCCGGCGCTTGACTCGCCGGGTCGCTGTCGCCGTGTCGCTAAGCGATGTCTTGCGTAGACGGTGTTCACCGACGGCAGGTACTGTCTTTTGAGGGCATCCAGTGCCACTTGGTAGGTCGGCAGGTCCCTGATAAGTGAGTAAACTTTGGGGCTGACCCTCGAAAGGAGGATTCTGTGCATAATAGTGGGCTCAGTCACATGAACCTCCTGCAAGTATGATTGGAAGCATGCAAGCCAGAGTTCAAAGGCAAGAGCTGCTTCTGAGTCTTGAGGATCAAGGTCTAATTTTTCCAGACGTAAAATGCTTTCCATGTTTTAAAACATCCAGCCAATAAAATTGATGCACCATCAATAACTCTTGGAGACGTGAGGTGAGATATAGGCTTTTATTGGCTGGAAGAAAGAACAAGCAGCAATTGACCACCACACTGCATCCTGGAGACTGAGGCCGGGGCGGTGTCCCCAGTCGCCTTTATACCAGGGTCCGTGGGAGGAGCCACAGGAGCAGTCAGCGGGGGGGGGGGGGGGGGGGTGTCCAGACAGGTATATGTAGTTCACCACAGTTACTAAATAGCACATCTCAAAATCTGGCTCTTTTAAAGATTTGGTGATTGATCTGATGAGAATATTCTCCAGAAAAATATCAGAGCCAGATGTTCATTACTTTTTTCCTGTTCAGAAATTGAGCTTGGAAGAGAACAGAAAAAGTGGGGAGGTAGTTCAGAGGAGAGAATGAAACACAGGCAATGATTGAAAAAGCAAATTGGTGAATTGGGCAAAAACTGGAAGCCATCTTGGTAGTTGAATCGTACGGGATGGAGATTCAGAAAGCAAGATTGAAATGGGTCTGATTAAATAGAAAGGGAGTGAAGAGGGATCAGGGACAGGAGGTTCCTGTGGTGAACTAGATATACCTGTCTGACTGCTCCTGTGGCTCCTCCCACAGACCCTGCTGACTGCTCCTGCGGCTCCTCCCACAGACCCCTGTATAAAGGCGACTGTGGGCTGCTGCTCTCCCTCATTTTCCCCAGGATGTAGTGTTGTTTATTCTTCCAGTCAATAAAAGCTGATATCTCGTTTCCTAAGTCTCAGCGTGAGTTATTGATGGTGCATCAGTTCCATAAGTAGGAGAGATGGAAGAAGGGAATGACTAAAAAGACCTATATTTGGGGATTGCTTGTAGAGGTAGGTCTGATGGCTGTAAAATCAGAAACAGTTACAGAGATAAAGGGATCAACATGCAGAACCGGAGTTTTAAATTATGTCCCAGGAGTTTAGAGGGCTAAATTTTTCCTTTGGAATATTTATTTGCAATTTATTACTGTTTAATAGTATCAATAAAATGTGATTAACTTGGAGTTAATTAGTTTATAAATGGTTGGCAGTCTTCATTAAAATGAAACATGGTTTAAAAGGAAAGTCACTTCTTTATAAAATAACCGATCTTGATTCCTGAGTGTGGATGATCCACATATGAAAATTAGAAGCTTAGGTGCTTTCAGAGTCTTGAATGTTTTAACCTCCCATCTCCCACTGGAGCTTAAAAAAAAATTACTTCTGTTATTTCGGGCATTGAGTGCCTTGGCTTTCAGAGGAGATGGCCTTGAGCAAACTATATTGAAATCTTTGAAAATATGCAAGCAATTTGATATGAGGTAAGTAGTGAACTTTGCATGATTTGGAGGAGCTAATATCTTTGGACTTGCTGTTCAAAGTTATTAGCTCCTATCGTTATCAATTTTCATAAGGAGTTATGTCTGCTTATGCCTATGTCTGGTGCAGTCTCGCCAGTGAACACTAATTGCTATGATTAGTCACCAGTTTTTATCTCAGTAGACTACTGGAATGGGGAAGTTGAACTGGAGAGGCCTTGGTGTCACTGCTCACAATGTCAACTGTTCCAAAAGATATATTTTTAAAAAACTAATGTGTGGAAAGTGCAACATTTTCCATTGCTTTGTAACAGAAGTGTATTACCACAGATGTGTATTCATAGGCATTTATCCATTCTTTAGGTACAATCACTTTATACTTCTTTGTTCAATGATAGCTAAAAAGCTGTTTATGTTCCATCTGCAGGAGATGACTGTTCCGTTCCAGTTAATGACCTGCCAAGTTACATCAAAGACAACTTTGAATCATCCCGTGTAACAGAAATAAACTGGCAGGTGATCCAGGGAGGTGCGATTGGCAGTGGATGTGGTCAGCTAGCACCCTATGCCCACGGGGAGTCTCTGTACTTTAATGGCTGTCAGACAAGACAGGCCGTAACCAAACTTCTGGATCTGACCAGGGCCAGGTACACTTCCTTTAACAAACACCTGTGAGCTTTTGCTTTGCTGGGAGTGTTAAAGCCTCTGTGACTTTCTGTGAAGTACAGCAGAAACTTTTCAAAACTACATTCAAAGGGAAAACATATTCCTGTGGTCATGATGATTTCAAAAGAAGCTTCCTTGTCTGTCTCTTGCACAAGAAAAGAACATTGAGAAACAGAATATTGCATTAGTTTTTGTGAACATTCCATGTGAAGGACAACCTGATTGGTTGACACTTACTAATGGTTATTCAGATAAATGGGCTGTCTAGGGGACTGTGTTAAGTTGAAATCAGGAAAGTAAGTTATAATATAAAATTGATATCAAGATGATTATTCCACTTCTGTGCTACAATCACTTATGGTTTGTGAACATAATATCTAAGAGTTGTTTTTAACATATGGAAGGTGGGTGGGGGGGAATCTCAGTCAAGCTGTAGAGCAACGGATCAAGTGAGTCTTGAATCTCCGTGTCCTAAATTGTATTACGGTGCTTAAGGGTGTATTAACATGTGTAGGAGATGGATATTTGGAATTGCACTGTGAGTTTTCCATTCTAGCGACAAGCCATTTGCTGAAGGAGTGATTGTGGGTGACCACCTGGGATCTGGAGCTCTCGGCTCTGACAGATCATCCTAGAACAGCCAGTAATCTGGCTCCGACTCACAGCCTGGGCTGCTCTGATGTCACCCCTTCTACTATAATGAACAGAGCTGTTCTAGGAAGCAAAGCTAGTCGCAGATGCTGGAAATACTCAGCAGAACGTGCCAACATCTGTGGGAGGAGATGCAGTGCTGATGCTTGGTTCACTAACTCCTCAGTGATAAAAAGGTTATCACCTGAAACATAAACATTATCTCTCCATCTCCAGAGATGCAATACTTGCTAAATATTCAAATCAGAGATTGATAGGCTCTTGATTAGTAAGTTGGTCAAAGATTGTGGGGAGAAGGCAGAAGGGTTGAGGGGAATAAAAAGTTAGCCATGATATTATGATGGAGCAGACTCAAAGGACCATAAGGGTTAATCCTGCTCCCATGTCTTATGGTCTTAATATTTTAGCACATTTTGCATGCTTTTAAAAATAGAGATCTGTATTTGATTTGGGCTGCTATTCTAAAAATGTTACTGAAACACCTTTTAAAACTGGTGTAATTTTATGTGTGAATACGGGCAATGAGTGAACTATTTTACAAAAGAAATTCCTTCAAACTTTTCTACTTTGTAGAACTCTATTCATATAAAATTACTTTGTAAATAAGATTGGGTAAATATGTTAAGTATGCCTTGGGTTTAAGTACTTTTCTGAACTTTGAATTCCATAATGAATGGTTCTGAGGTGTAATTACTAAATAAAAACTATTTTCTTTGCTTCTTAGCAAAATCATGTTTGTGATGCAGATTGGCAGCTTGTCACGTACAGCAAGCTGCAATATTGACCTGACAGACCCCAACATTGCAGACAAAGCCATCTTGCTACAGTACAGTTTGAACGGTGGAATTATATGGCATGTTATTGCTCAGCACCAACCAAAGGATTTCATACATGCCCAGAGGATATCTTACAACATCCCACTGTAAGTGTCCATTTTTTTGAAATCACTGCGTATAATGGTTTATGAAAGAATGCTTAATCAACAACACACTTAGATTACTTAAGTATTACTGAAATATGAAATACACAACAGTAACCAGTCTAAAATCTACATGTGACAATCATCAGCATTACCATCACGTCCCCCGCCATCAACATCCCAAGGATCACTGTTAACCGGAAACTTAATTAGCTTAACCATATAAATACTGTGGCTACAAAAGCAGGCTGGAGACTGGGGAGCCTGTGGCAAGTGACTCACTTCCTGACATCCTGAGTCTTTCCACCATCTCCCAGGCAAGACAGAAATGTGACAGAACGCTCTGCGGTTGCCTGGGTAACTGCAACTCCTGCAATGTTCAAGATGGTCAACAGTATCTCGGACAAAGTAGGCCACGTTTCCTTTACTCCCTGTACACCCGTGACTGTGTCGCCGCTCACAGCTCCAATCCGCTAATTAAATTTGCCGATGACACTACATTGATTGGCCTTATCTCAAACAATAACGAGGTGGCCTACAGGGAAGAAGTCATCACCCTGACACAGTGGTGTCAAGAAAACAACCTCTCCCGCAGTGTCGCAAAAACAAAGGAGCTGGTTGTGGATTACAGGAGGAATGGAGACGGGCTAACCCTTAATGACATCAATGGATTTAGGGTTGAGAGGGTAATCAGCTTTAAGTTCCTCAGCATCCACATCACCGAGGACCTCATGTGGTCTGTACATACTGGCTGTGTGGTGAAAAAGGCACAACAGCGCCTCTTTCACATCAGACGGTTGAGGAAGTTTGGTATGGGCCCCCAGATTCTAAGAACTTTCAACAGAGGCACAATTGAGAGCATCCTGACTGGCTGCAACACTGCCTGGTATGGGAACTGTACCTCCCTTAATCGCAGGACTCTGCAGAGAGTGGTGCGAACAGCACAGCGCATCTGTAATTGTGAACTTCCCATGATTCAGGACATTTACAAGGACAGGTGTCTAAAAAGGGCCTGTAGGATCACTGGGGACCTGAGTCACCCCAACCACAATCTATTCCAACTGCTACCATCCAGGAAGCTGTACCACAGCAAAAAAGCCAGGACCAACAGGCTCTGGGACAGCTTCTTCCACCAGGCCATCAGACTGATGAACTCACACTGATTTGAGTGTAATCTATATTATATTGACTGTTCTATTTATTATAAATTACTATGATTGCACATGGCACATTTAGATGGAGGTGTAATGTAAAGATTTTTACCCCTCACGTATGTGTAGGATGTAAGAAATAAAGTCAAATCAATTCAATTCAATATAGCTGTTCTCTACCCTAAATATTTAATTCCTCCTTCACCAGCGCAAATGGCTGTCGTGCTTAGCCAATCTATAACATGCGCTGTGGTTATTCAACCCGGCCACTCTATCAACACCACCTGGAGAATGTCCCTGTAGTTCCTAATCCAAGTCGCACACTATCCACACTTAGAAACGTGACACTGGAGCTCGCTCCCTAACAGGAGTACCTTTGCTTGAAGGACCACAGCTGTCCCAGAAGCTAGCTCACCACCAGTAGATCCCAACCATGCAACTCATGCCTGTACTCCATGCAGGAGGTATTTAAGTTTAAATTATTCATTAGCAGACCAAGGTTATGAAGGGAACCGCATTTAATTTATACCTTCTGTACATTTTCTAAACTTCATTCAGTTTAGAGCTGCTTATCACTGCTTCATTTTGTACTTTAGCTCGTTAGCACAATTTTTCCACCAGTTTGCATTGATGAAATGGCAATTGTTTTGACCAAAGCAAAGTTTAACATCAACACATCACGCTGCACCTATTATTGCCATTTTATCCGCAGTCAGAATCAGCACCACATTTTTTAATTGGATCCAATGAACAACATGTCATTGTTACTTCAATGAATTCCAGCTTTGACCCAGTTTTTCCTTTGTTTAACCCACTGGACTATAAAACAGTAAAAATATTATTTTTCTTATTAAGGTAATCGACCATTCTCCAACCATATCCAAATTTTCCACTTGCCAAGAAATAAGATTTCACATTTTGTTTTCAGTCTGGTAAAAATGTGCTGTGTTTTCTCCGAAAATGAGGTGGGTTTTCTCAATCAAATCGTGAAATTGTCAGACTTTTGGAAGCTATTAGCATGGTTTACACTCAGAAATGTGTGTTAACCCAGGACGTGGGCAGTTCCTGAGGTAAGTAGGCTCACTTGACAACAATTTATTGCACAGCTTTGTCAGGAACGCTTGAGCCCCCTAAAGGCACCCTCTCCCTGGCAGCTAGACACCGACAATTGAAGTCTGTGGTGGAGCAAAAAGTTGTTGCAGAGGAAGAGGAGGGAACCCCTAGATTTGATGAAAAACAGGTGGCAACCTTGCTTGCAACATAGGTGCCAGGAGGAAGGTGCTGTGGGCTGGGGGCAGGGTGGCAGGAGGCACACTGGAGCCTCTGTCACAAAGCTCTGGTCGGATGCTGCTCCAGCAGTAACAATCTCCACTCAAGCAAGCAGTGGCAAACAAGTTATACATTTTTACAAAACATGTCAGGGCAAGCTGCAGACTATTGAAATGGATCAAGGATTCATTCACTGATGCATGTTGATCAGCACAGGTGATTCTGCAAAGGAGAATACAAGAGTTTATTTTTGACTGGATCAACCAAGCCAACAGTTGCGACTGTAATGTCAGCTTCTCAGGAATTAGAAACAAAAGAAAACCTACAGCACAATACAGGCCCTTTGGCCCACGAAGTTGTGCCGAACATGTCCCTACCTTAGAAATTACTAGGCTTACCCATAGCCCTCTATTTTTCTAAGCTCCATGTACCTATCCAAAAGTCTCTTAAAAGACCCTATCATATCCGCCTCCACCACCGTTGCCGGCAGCCCATTCCATGCACTCACCACTCTCTGAGTAAAAAACTTACCGGTGAAATCTCCTTTGTACCTACTCCCCAGCACCTTAAACCTGTGTCCTCTTGTGGCAACCATTTCAGCCCTGGGAAAAAGCCTCTGACTATCCACACGATCAATGCCTCTCACCATCTTATATACCTCTATCAGGTCACCTCTCATCCTCTGTAGCTCCAAGGAGAAAAGGCCGAGTTCACTCAACCTATTCTCATAAGGCACGCTCTCCAATCCAGGGAACATCCTTTGTAAATTTCCTCTGCACCTTTTCTATGGCTTCCACATCCTTCCTGTAGTGAGACGACCAGAAATGAGCACAGTACTCCAAGTGGGGTCTGACCAGGGTCCTATATAGCAGCAACATTACCTCTCGGCTCCTAAATTCAGTTCCATGATTGATGAAGGCCAATACACCGTACGCCTTCTTAACCACAGAGTCAACCTGCCAGCTGCTTTGAGTGTCCTATGGACTCGGACCCCAAGATCCCTCTGATCCTCCACACTGGCAAGAGTCTTACCATTAATACTATATTCTGCCATCATATTTGACCTACCAAAATGAATCACTTCACACTTATCTGGGTTGAACACCATCTGCCACTTCTCAGTCCAGTTTTGCATCCTATCAATGTCCCGCTGTAACCTCTGACAGCCCTCCACACTATCCACAACACCCCCAACCTTTGTGTCATCAGCAAACTTACTAACCCAGGTCCCTCCATTTCCTCATCCAGGTCATTTATAAAAATTACTAAGAGTAAGGGTCCCAGAACAAATCCCTGAAGTACTCCACTGGTGACAGACCTCCATTCAGAATATGACCCGTCTACAACCACTCTTTGCCTTCTGTGGGCAAGCCAGTTCTGGATCCACAAATCAATGTCCCCTCGGATCCCATGCCTCCTTACTTTCTCAATAAGCCTTGTACGGGGTACCTTATCAAATGCCTTGCTGAAATCCATATACACTACATCTACTTCTCTTCCTTCATCATTGTGTTTAGTCACATCCTCAAAAAATTCAATCAGGCTCGTAAGGCACGACCTGCCCTTGACAAAGCCATGCTGACTATTCCTAATCATATTATACCTCTCCAAATGTTCATAAATCCTGCCTCTCAGGATCTTCTCCATCAACTTACCAACCACTGGGGTAAGACTCACTGGTCTATAATTTCCTGGGCTATCTCTACTCCCTTTCTTGAGTAAAGGAACAACATTCACAACCCTCCAGTCCTCCGGAACCTCTCCTTTCCCCATTGATGATGCAAAGATCATCACCAGAGGCTCAGCAATCTCCTCCCTCACCTCCCACAGTAGCCTGGGGTACATTTCATCAGGTCCTGGCGACTTATCCAACTTGATGCTTTCCAAAAGCTCCAGCACATCCTCTTTTTTAATAGATAGATAGATAGATACTTTATTCATCCCCATGGGGAAATTCAACTTTTTTCCAATGTCCCATACACTTGTTGTAGCAAAACTAATTACATACAATACTTAACTCAGTAAAAAATATGATATGCATCTAAATCACTATCTCAAAAAGCATTAATAATAGCTTTTAAAAAGTTCTTAAGTCCTGGCGGTTGAATTGTAAAGCCTAATGGCATTGGGGAGTATTGACCTCTTCATCCTGTCTGAGGAGCATTGCATCGATAGTAACCTGTCACTGAAACTGCTTCTCTGTCTCTGGATGGTGCTATGTAGAGGATGTTCAGAGTTATCCATAATTGACCGTAGCCTACTCAGCGCCCTTCGCTCAGCTACCGATGTTAAACTCTCCAGTACTTTGCCCACGACAGAGCCCGCCTTCCTTACCAGCTTATTAAGACGTGAGGCGTCCCTCTTCTTAATGCTTCCTCCCCAACACGCCACCACAAAGAAGAGGGCGCTCTCCATGCTCCAACTTTTCAGTCTGCTGCAAGTCATCCCTACTATCACCAAGATCCTTTTCCATAGTGAACTCTGCTATTTCCTCCGGTTCCATACACACTTTTCCACTGTCACACTTGGTAGGTCCTATTCTCTCACGTCTTATCCTCCTGCTTTTCGCATACTTGTTCATAAACCAGCTGAATGTTTGACTGAGTTTTGCAGGCACTCGCTGTTGATCCTCAGTGTCACATGGCCGGCCGTTGCACACACTGACGCCTTGCCACCTTTGTTTCACATATCATAGTTGTGAAAACCCTCACTGATGCCCTCTGCCAGCCTCCCACCCCCAAATCAATGACACAGCTGACAAACATTCGGGCTTTCAACTGAATCATCTGGAGGATTTTTTTTAATTAAAAGTAATTCGATCCATCTTTTGAGCTCATTTAATTGATAAAATACCTCTGCATTCATAACTTTTTTGCCCAAAATGCCAGTCCACAAGGCAACATTCCTCCAGTTTAGTTCTCCCTCAGCTGTTCTGGATTGAGTCAGATACCCCGGGAAAGGTTGGGTTTCCACTTAGATAGAGACCCTCACCTTTCTGCAGGGCAGTTAATCAGCAGCATTGGATCACGGTATGACAGGAGCCTCTCACCAGCTGGGGCCTGGGAGAGCCCAGCAGTGTGGGCCAGGGAGCAGTGAGCTGGCTGATCTGCCAGTTGCTCTGTAGAAACATGGGTAAGCACCAGTTGTTATTACAGTGACTACAGACGAGCACTTCAGATGTTCTGGCCCTGAGAGCCATCCAGGCTCTCCCATCTGATGAATGCAGAGACTGACCTCTTTGTCTGGGCTGCTGACTGTGATTTTAGTACAAAGGAGATTTACAAGGATGTTGTCCGGATTGGAGGGCGTACCTTATGAGAATAGGCTGAGTGAATTTGGCTTTTTCTCCTTGAAGTGATGGAGAATGAGAGGTAACCTGATAGAGGTGTATAAGATGATGAGGGGCATCAATTGTGTGGATAGCCAGAGGCTTTTTCCCAGGGCTGAAATGGCTAACACTAGGGGGCATGGTTTTAAGGTGCTTGGAAGTAGGTACTACTGAGGGGATGTCAGAGGTAATTTTTTTCACACAGAGAGTGGTGCGTGCATGGAATACACTGCCAGAAAAGGTGGTAGAGGCGGGTACAATAGGGTCTTTTAAGAGTGTCTTAGATAGATACATGGAGCTTAGAAAAATAGAGGGCTAAGTGCTAGGGAAATTCTAGGCAGTTTCTAGAGTAAGTTACATGGTCAGCACAACATTGTGGGCCGAAGGGCCTGTAATGTGCTGTAAATTTCTATATTCTATATACATACATGGAAACTTCTGAATTTAATAATGTTATGAGAGCTTGCTGGTGTAGGAGAGTCAATATACTGTGTGTTTTTAATCCAGTGGATAGTCTGCGTGGGTAATTTATACCCGTGTAGTAAAAACTACAAAGGAAATCACTTTTCATGAAAGTTGAAACAAAATATCCTCAAATATTTTGAAATTACACTAAGTAACATCTAGATCTTTGTTGCCACAGAGAGGCACGAGTTAAAGGGGTACTACTAAGATGGTGGCAACCACGTCACAATGGAGCAGGCCATGACCAGTGGGCTTTAGATCATGTGGAAGTGGTCTTGTAAGTATCTGAGTTCTGTGTTGTTATTTATCCCTTTTTATTTGTCTGCCGTCACAGACAATCTGAGTGTCGGTGCTTTATTCAGCTCATTTCCTTTCATTGCAGGACACGTAAACAAAACTACATGATGAACTTTTCAAGGCAGCACATGCTCAGGCATTACTACAACAGAAGGCGAAGGTCCCTCAGACGAAACATTTAAAGAATTACAATACATTTCTGTCATGCTTCATAATTTTAATAAACAAAGCACTGTTTTTAATGAGGGGCCAATATTAGATATAGGAATGTAATGAAATAAATTAGTTTGAAGAATATATGACATCTTTTACACACTGTGAATTGATGAATGAAGTGGCTTATATTCTTAAATGTATTGTCCTTTATTCTTTTTTGTGGTTGTGTGCTATGTGGTCTGTTGCAATGTCAGTTTCTGTGGCAGTATATTAATTAAATGTAGAAGTACTATTTACTTTGCAATGTATTTGTCCTTATGGTCTAATGGCTCAACGATTCAAACAATATCAAATGGTGCTCATCACATACAAAGCTGTGTAAGTTAAATACGTTTATATAAGAGGGTTGTTAAGTTAAATGTGGATTGCTGAATTCTTTTGAAACAGTATCTAGGCGTGAAAATAAATTTCAAACTGAGCCTGTTAAAAATATATTGAAAACACTTTCACACCAAGATGTAAAAAATTGGTATGCAATATTCCAAATAACTATAAATGCAGAATTAATGCTCTAAAGCAATTGAGAATTTTAGGAAACTAAAAATAAGGAAAAATGAAAGATGTTGGGTGGATATGCCATGGTTAACAAGATTGCAAATGATGAGGTGTTTCTGTTTGTATATTATCAGTAAAACTTAACAAAAATATTTAAAAAACTTCCATGTTCAAAAAAAGAATTTCAGAGTTGGAAATTTTAATAAAAGGTGGTGAATTTTTTGTGAAATTGAGTAGTTTGCCTTTTAAAGCCTTCAACACCATTAGGAATAACCGTGTATTGCAGTTTAAGTGTGTATATCCTAGTTGAACATTAATATTGTTTTAATGTAATTCCTTACTCCAGCTGTCATTTGTGTTCTCTGGCAGTAATTCCTTGGTGATGATGTTTATTGAGTATGATAAATTGGTGTTAATTGTGTTCATTTTGAACAGTTTCGACTGATTGAAAGCTGGGTCATGTTTGTAACTTCTGAGTGGAATTGTGTTGTACTGACCTAGCATAGCTATAACTGCAACGTGACATTATCTAAAATTAGATAGAGTGACTTAATATATCACTATATTATTTACTGAAATAGATCAAAACTTCCCTTCAATAAAGCTATTATCACTGATATTAATTGCTTTATGGTGATCATTTTGCAGTTAGTTTTTAAACTACTTTATAATAGTGACTGTACTTAAAAGATACTATATTGGTTGTAAAGCACTTTGGAGCATGCTGAGGTTTTACAGAAATTAAATTTCTTTGCGTTTTTTTAAATTTTTCTATGTATTTTTTGTAAGCAGTTTAAAGATCCTGACTCTTTTCAGTAGAATAATTAATGTCAGAAGGAGTTCTGAATTGTATCACTCATGTGTCAATTGTATTGTAACCATTATGACACCATTTTCTTCAGAAATAGCTGCTGATGTGTTGCCTAATCACTTGAAAAATAAACCAAAGAACTCTCAAGCAATGCTGGGAAACTAGTATCTTTTGATAAATATGAATTGCATTGCCAACTGTATCAGCGAGGGAATTGAAGTTGGTGACCTTCAAGTGGCTGTTAAAGATTTTGCTAACAGAAAATACCTGAAGTACTCTATGTAACAGTTCAGGCAGAGCATATGGAGCAAGAAAAGTTAATGGTTCAAGTCAAATCTCTCTGCCCACACATACTGCTTAACTAGATGAGCATTTCCAGCAATTTCTGTGTCTATTTCAGACAGACCACTAGCGTAACATGTTAACCTCGCTAAGGCCCTTATTTACTTTATTAAAGTAAAGATATTATTCATTTCAGAATCTGTTTTAATCCAGGAAGCAGGTACACATCTGTAAATTAAAATGGATCTTAGAAATGACAATTTATTGTACTACATATATGTAACCTGGCTACAGTAAATTATCATGATTGTAGAGAAGTGACAGGAGTTGATGCTCCTGGGAGAGAGAAAAGATTAAGGCAAGATGGGTGGAATGGGACATCTCTAAGAGCTGACATATATTTGATGGAGTGAATGGCCTAGGAAGTCTTGTGAAAATCACAGTAACCTCTAAAATAGAAATTTATTTGATGTTTTCTATCATTTGTTTCAAATTGAAATACAGTTAGATGTAATATATGTAGTATTTCTTCTGACTGCCAACATACCTTTGGCAAAAGTAACCCAGAAATCTGAGAAGATACTATAAATAGCCACTTGTACAATTTGACCCAGAGGTTCTACAAAACATTTTCCAATATTGATGCAGAAAATTAGGAGAAAACATGTGAAAACTCTTTCTCACAATGCTTCGGTTAAAAAATATTAACAAGAGAATTTTAATTCTAAATTTAAGCTGAGGATTTTGAACACTTAAAACCTAATACCGTAGGTTACAGCCATTCTACTCTCCTGCACATTTACTCTCCAGTATTGCAGGCCACAATTATAGTGCAATATCAGTGGCATCAACATGAGTGATATTCATATTACAAAAACACACAGGCAACAGAACGAGCTGTTTACTAATTATATTTATTGAATGTATTTAAAACCTTTTGAAATATGTATATAGAAAATATTGAAATCTTAACCCTTCCACTCTCTTCCAAATACAAAGATTTCTTATGTATTTCAAATGTTATTGATCGTATATTTTCAGAAAACTAAATGCCACCATGACATTTAAATCAGTGTAAAGTTTCAACAGTCTGTGAGCGCACTTGCACAATCTAACCAAGAGATCTAAACTTGCACAATCTAACCGGAAGATGTATCTGAAAATTTAGAATGTCCACTTACTTTCTATACCCTTTCTGGTTTTACTCATCTGTTATTTCAGAATCGGTGATTTTAGTTGCTGCAGTGCACCTGCACTCTTCCAGCAAGATTATTGGTTCTTCTCAGCTTTGGGGTCTTGGAGGAGGCTTAGCTGAGTGCTATGCTTCAGGTTCAACAGAAGTTTTGTTGTCCATTCAGATATTGCTGATTCCTTGGGCTGCAAATTGTTCAAGTAATTGGTTTCATTGCTGGAGGCTTCCTATATAATGGATGGTAAGTAACAATAATAATAACAGGGGTAAATAACCCTTTTGCAAAGCTTTCTTTATTGCATTACTGACGTACATTCTTAATCAGATGATCCGTGCAAAGAGTAGCTTTGAAACATGATATACAATGCATTAAGTCAGTCATTTGACAATCTAGTAATAACCGGATTATAAATGTCATTGATCGTGATAAGGCAGCTGATATGGCAGGTGCACACCATTTAATGCATGTTGTTCTACTGCAACTGTATTTAAATAGACATGCTTTTTAAGCCATAAACCATTAAGAAGTCTAATTGCTTGGACAGAAGACCTTAACATGAATTGGAGACTGATGTTCGTGAGCAAAACATGAAAATTAGAAACTATTTGTACATTTCCAATTTCAGGTCACAGGAAACAAGCAAAAGCTGCTATATTTTATTGATAATTTTTGTTAAAGGGAATCTCTGCTGTTTCTGGGACAACTAGCACAACAAACACAGCAGAAAAATATAATGAAACAATATGCAAATATTTCCTCAGTGGAAATATAGTAGCCCCTCCGCTAATTACAGATTCATGGATGTCAATGTGAAATACCTGCTTCATGCACTGTACAGCTTATTCTCGCTTTTACAGAATTTATTACGTTCAGAAAATAACCTTCCAGATAGACTGGAAAGCTGAGTGTGGAGGCTAGGGTCAGGTTGGTTTCACTCGTTCTCTCATCATGTTCATTCCTCTCTCCTGTGGCTGTTACCTCTGCGATTTTCGTGGTGGTTTTGCCCGCAAATATGATGAACTGAGATCGAGGCTTAGAACTACTCTGACTGCTCCAGGGAGCAGATCTAAGGACTTAATGTGGTTTGGAATGCTGTCGTTTCCTCCTATTATTTGCATGATGTGTTTTCTCCCCTCTTTCTCTCCACACTGGTTATGGTCTCACTGTTTGTTTAAAATTGGGTTCTTTGGGTTTCTTGCTTTGTAGCTGCCTATAGGCAAACATATCTCAAGGTGTATAATTTACACATTCTTTGATAATAAATGTACTTTGATGTTGATATCAGTGACATTTTTAAGAGAATTATCTTACCAAGATATAAGATAGCTCTCACCTCTGGTAGAGAAATTAATAGCAAGAGGAAATAATCTTAAAATGCAACCAAGTCTGGGACTCAACACCTCCCTTCGCAATTGTACCCTTGACTTCTGGACCAACAGCGTGCAATCAGCAAGGATATGCATCAGCACCTCTGCCATGATTATTCTGAACACTGGGACTCCCACAAGGCTACACCCTCAGCCCGCCCACCGTCACCACACTACTCCTGTATACTCAGTTGAGTGGCCAGATTCTGCTCTAACTCCATCTACAAGTTTGCAAATTGATACCACTGTAGTGGTCTGTGTCTCAGAGAACGTGAAGGAGGTAGAGAAAGCCTCAGTAAAACAGCAGAGCTGGTCATTGACTTCAGGAAGTGGGTGGCACACATACTCCTGTTTATGTCAATGGCGCTGTGGCTGAGACAGCTGAGAGCTTCAAGTTCTGAGGAGTGAACATCACCGACAGCCTGTCCTGGTCCAGCTATGACCAAGAAAGCTTATACTTTTTCAGGAGACTAAAGGAATTTGATCTATCCCATTTAACCTCCACCATTTATATCGCTGCGCCATTCTATCTGGATGTACCATGGATCACTATGGTAACTGCTCTGCTATGATTGCACAAAACTGCAGAGTCGTGGATGCAGCTCAGTACATCAAAGAAACTACTCTGTCTACACTTCCTGCTGCCTTGGTGAAGCTGCAAGCATAATCAAAGATCCTACCCAGCCTAAATATTCACTTCTTCCCTCTCCCACTGGGCAGAGATTTAAAAAAAACCTGAAAGCAAATGCCAGCAGGCTCAAGGACAGCTTCTATCATGCTGTAAAATACAGTTGAATGTTTCCCCAGTACAATAAGATGGAATCTTAACTTCACTGTCTAACTTATTAACTTGTACCTTACTGTCTACGTGTTCTCTGCACCGGTTACACTTTGTTCTGCATTCTGTTATTGTTTTCACTTGTGCTACCTCCAAGCACCAGTGGAAATATCAGGAAGTAGTTTGCAAACAAAGGGCTGTTTACCCCATTGTTACTCATTTCTTTTTAAGGCTTTGATGCTGAGTCAATAGAACTTTAAATTTTTAAGAGATTGTTAAGGGCATTTAGTCACAAAAATAGATTTTTCACGGATTAAATATATTGGCTTCACTAGTAGATTTTTTTGTAGGGTTTAAAAAGAAAATATTCATATCTTAATCCATTTGTCTCCAATCCAAAGCATGGAAGAACCATCACTAACTCCCACAGTCCCTGATGATCCTGTGATTTCAGTCGCTGAGGCCAGCATGCGAGCAGCCTTCAGGAGGGTGAACCCACGGAAAGTATTCTGGCCAAGTACAAAAGACCTGTGCTCATCAACTGGCTGGAGTGTTCACTGAGATCTTTAACCCCTCGTTTCGGCAGTCTGAGGGACCACTTATACCAGTGCCTTAGAAGAAAGTGGTAACTTGCCTCAATGACTATCATCCAGTAGCACTTACATCCACAGTGACGAAGTGTTTTGAGAGGTTGATGATGAAACGTATCAACTCCTGCATGAGAAATGACATGGATCTGCGCCAGTTTGCCTACTGGCACAACAGGTCTACAGCAGATACCACCTCATTGGCTCTTCACTCAACCCTGAACATCTGGACAGCAAAGATACATACATCTGGATGCTCTTTATCGATTACAGCTCAGCATTCAACACCATCATCCCCTCAAAACCAATCAATAAATTTCAAGACCTTGGTCTCAATACCTCCCTGTGCAATTGGATCCATGATTTCTTCACTTGCAGACTTCAGTTTGGATTGGCAACAACATCTCCTCCACAATTTCCATCAACACAGATGCACAAGGCTGAGTGCATAGCCCTCTATTCTACTCACTTTACACTTAAGACTGTGAGGCTGAGCACAGCTCCAATGCCTTATTCAACTTTGCTGATGACACCACTGTCATAGGCTAAATCAGAGATGGTGATGAATTAGTAAATAGAAGGGAGATTGAAAATCTGGCTGAGTGGTGCCACAACAATAACCTGTCACCCAAATGTCAGCAAGACCAAGGAGCTGATTATTGACTTCAGGAGGAAAAAAACAGGAGTCCCTCAGCCAGTCCTAATAGGATGAAAGGTGGAGAGGGCCAGCAACCTTAAATTCCTCAGTGTTATTATTTTGGACCTGCCTGAGCCCAGCACACAAGTGCAATTATGAAGAAAGCACAGCAGCTTCCTTAGGAGTTTGCAAAGATTTGGCATGGCATCTAAAACTATGACAAACTTCTACAGCTGTGTGGTGTGACTGGCTGCATCACAGCCTGTTATGGACACACCAATGCCCTTGAAAGGAAAATCCTACAAAAAGTAGTGGATACTGTCCAGCCCGTCACAGGTAAAACCCTCCTTACCACTGAACACATCCACATGGAGCGTTGTCGCGGGAAAGCAGCATCCATCATCAGGAACTGCTGCCAGCCAGGTCATGCTCACAGCTCTCTGTTGCCATTAAGAAGGTGGCACAGGAACCTCAGGAATCACACCATCAGATTCAGGAACAGTTATTACCCCTCAGCCATCAGGCTCTTGAACCAAAGGCGATAGTTTAACTTCACAGCCTATGGACTCACCTTCAGTGTTTAATGCTTGTTCGTTTATTTATTTATTTATGTTTGTACGTATGCATTTGCACATTGGTATTTGTTGTCTTTTGCACACTGGTTCAATGCCAAAGTTGGTATGGTCTTTATGATTATTATTCTGTAAATATTTATTGAGTATGCCCGCAAGAAAATGAATCTCAGGATTGTATATGGTGACATATAGGCACATTGATAATACATTTATTTTGAACTTTGAACTATTTTCAACAGTCATTTGATTTCATTGTGTGTTGCCTTTAAGGCATTTGTTTAGTTTATTATATTTTCGCTTTAGTAATTCGTTTGTAATCATTTTCTAGTTAAAGTTAAGATTGTTTAAAGTAAATTCGTTGTCTGTGATATATCGCGGCATGCGATGTCGTCACACCCGGTTTCGCTGTGTCCTGTGGGAAAATACTGGTTTGGAGAAATGGGAAGGAGGGGGTTGTGTGTGCAGGATCAGCGCGAGAAAAGTTTTCTTTCTATGCATTAGAAACATCGTAGAAGCAACGCCGTAAGTTCATAAGATAATCGATATGTTGAAGTAAAAATGTTAACGCTGATTCTGTTAAAAGTAATGACGGTTGATAGTTTATGTTCTTTGTTATTTAAAGAGTTGAGGATAGTTTGTGTTGAAGTGTATTTAAAGTCAGTCAATGGCGTAGGTAGATTCTGACTGTATGTTACACTTTAATGTAATATAGTTGTTGTAGTTTTACTTTTGCAAGTATTTATGATGTAAATGTGATGCCAAGGAGGAAACAAATACTGTATATATTTTGTATTGTTTTATCAACAGTTTTCAGTATACGTTAATGTGGAAGAGTGAACAGTAAACGGTTAATCTTACTGGGATCGCGCCTCATTGACTCGGTTCATACTGCGTGTTTAGTTCAGAGTTTTTTTACACCTGTGCGAGAACACTACACATTGTATATTATCAGAAATGCAGAAAACTACAAGGCCATCATAGGGAAATGTTTAAAGTTTCAATTAAGGCTTTAGAAACCACAAAAAAAAGTCAAGGTAATCAGGCAAAGTTAACTTGTTTCCTGAAAGGGAATCAAAGCTAAAAAAAATGAATGAAATACTATTATAAAGGATCAATGGTGGCTGCCATACAATTACAGAGATAAAAACTTAATCTGCCAGCTAATTAGTACTTTGGACATTACAATAACACCACTTTTTTTATTACTGTCAGTGATATTCATCACCTCTACATTAAATGAGTTAAGTAAACCAATTAATTGGATAGTGACAATATTAAAATACACCTTATCCTTCCATAATTTCCTCATACTTCACAAAGCCATTTAAATTAAGTCATTTGTAAAGAATGCAAATGCCTCCTCCCAGCTTTCGACACACCATTTTGAAATACATGCTAAACTTAAAATAGCAAGTCTTCCTCACGGTATTTGCACCCATGCGTGATGAATTATTATTGACAATTATGACTGCAATATTATGTTAAGAACAGAGCACATTGCTGCAGCCACACCTGTATTCAGCCTGCATATTTTTAAGATGCATGTAGCTCACTAGCATACGTGTTTCAGATTAGGATGTCCTTTCGGGGTGGTTGTAAAGATGTGCTCTAGTGCACTAAACACTGTTGTAAATGGATCAGTTACCAAATAGTTGATTATTAAAGAAATAGAGGCCGCCATGAAGACCGAGAAGAATAAGGCCATATGACATAAGAGCTGTTAGGCCACTTGCCCCATCGAGTCTACTCTGTGGTAACAAGGTAGTAAGAAGACATGGCATTCCTAGACAGATTTAAAAGGCTGAATGTGTGGATCTTGCTAAGTGTGTCCATATCTTTGTTTAATCAGGAGAGAGGAAAATCTTCCACAAAGCTAAAACATGCAAGATATACAAGAATGAAGGACAGAAGTTTGACTGTGGAACTTATGGGGGCCCAATGTTCTGTATGAAGCTGACTGAATATGAGGTGAAATCTTTCTGATTATTTGAGTTGGAACATTACGAACAGGGGTCTTCTGAGCTAGTGAAGTCACCATGCGGGCTACGTGTACAATTGCACCTACTTCGGCCACGGTTACCTATTCAGTAAACCATCATGGGGCAAAGATCACGAGCAGATGGAATATAGAGTTGACCTTGCAAGCTGTTCTTATTAAATGGAAAATGGACTTGAGGCGTGCTTAGTGACTCCAACTTTAATTCCAATGCTTCTGTGCAAGTCATTCACTAGCCTGCCAAAACAGACCCTCTATTCAAAGCTCTGCCGGGACAAGACTTTACCAGTGGATACATGGGACAATTCAAGGACAATCTCAAAGCTTCCTTGAAAAGAATCCTTGATTCATGATTGTTCAAAATGGAGCTTGCTCTTAGGACTTCATCTCCCACAGTGGGTGCAGGTAGAATCGCAGTCACCCTCTCTCCCCCTCCTCCTCCTGCCCCTCCTCCTCCTCCTCCCCCCCCCCACCATTAGCACTTCCTGCCCCACCCATTGTGAAATCCACAAGTCCCATGTTAGCCTTGTCAGCCATCTCAAAAAGCACAGAACTGGAGTGGAAGAAAGTCATCCTCAACCTTGAGGGTCTAAGAAAGCAAAAAAACAAGGTAAAGGAAAAAGAAGAAATAGATGATTATAACTACCCTTTCAGAAGATTATTGAACAGTAATCAGCAGAGACTGCCAAGTTTACTGTCATATCAGTGTTTGCAAAGTGCAATTACACCATTCCATTGATAAGCTATTGATTTTCACGAACATGAACAAACCGGATTTCTAGGTCTGTAAGGTTCTCACCATCTTAAACTGCTCGGCCACTGGGTGAAACTCTCAAAATAAATCTGTAGAAAATTCTGCACTTTGTTTAATTAATCAGGGCTTACCACGCAATTGATAATATAAACTTCTAAATCTTTTGTCACATGACACTGTAATTTCTGGTATGTTAGTTTTCCAAAGGTGTCATAGTACTGGGTGGTTAAATAGATAGCTGAACCCTAGGCAGAATAAATACATCAGATCAAATAAATACATGGATGGGACAGGTCTGGAGGGTTATGGACTGGGAGCAGGTCAGTGGGACTAGCAGAATAAAGTTTCGGCACAGACTAGAAGGGCCGAATGGCCTGTTTTCTGTGCTGTAGTGTTCTATGGTTCTAAATCTGGGGCAATGATAGTGAAACATTGCAGGATATAGTCAAGCTTTCCTCAAAGGAGTAATCTATATTATCTAATACAAAACACAGTAAAAATCAATAAAATGAATATAAATGTACATCACATTCATCTATTGAATCTATTTTGAAAGAAAAATACCAGAAGCACTTGGCAAACAAGAGAAAATCTGCAGATGCTGGAAGTCCAAGCAACACACACCAAATGCTGGAGGGAGGACCACAGCAGGACAGGCAGCATCTATGGAAGAGTACAGTCGACGTTTCGGGCCCAGACCCTTCATCAGGACTGGAGAACAAAAGATGAGGGGTCTGATAGGAGAGGACAGAAGGCCATGGAAGAAAGAGAAGGGGGAGAAGCACCAAAGGGAGGTGAGTTTCTTGCTTCCCTCGCCCCACTTTCAGGTCCTGCTGAAGGGCCTCAGCCTGAAATGTCGACTGTACTCTTTTCCATAGATGCTGCCTAGCCTGCTGAGTTCCCACAGCATTACATTCTTGTTTTTATATTCTAGTACTCTTCAAATGAATGCTAACATTGGATTTGACCTTCTTACTATTAACTCAACCAGCAAGTTAACCTTTAGGGATTCCTGTAAGTGGATTCCCAAGTCCCTTTGCATCTCAGATTTCTGAATTCACTCCCCATTTTGAAACTAGTCTGTGCTTTTATTCCTTCTACCAAAGTACATGACATACGCTTTCCTATACTGTATTCCATCTGCCGTTTCTCTGCCCATTCTCCTAATCTGTCCAATTACTTCTGCAGACACCTCAACAGTACCTGTTCCTCCACCTATCTTTCTATCATCCACAAACTTGGCCACAAAGCCATCAATTCTGTGATCCAGCCGTTAACAAATTATGCAAAAAGTAGCAGATCCAACGATGTTACCACGTCAGCACTCAGGGCCAGGATCAAATCTGGGTTCCTGGAGCAGGCAGGCAGGAGTGCTCATTGCTGTACAAACACAATAAGATTTAAAATAGAGTTTTATTTTAATATTTTTGAAAGCAATCTATTGACCTTGGGATGAATTGTACCACCTTATTTTAATTTATTTATGTTATGTAGATTTTCTGAGTTTGGGATGTGCAAGTAAGCCAGTGATAAAGTAAATATCAAGGGCACAACTGTGTTTTACCCAGTGTACTGCTGTCAGCGCTCAAGCCAAAGCAAATTTGTAAACCCGTTTGCATTGAATTTAGAAATGGAATGCTTCATTATCTTGTTCACTCTTAAGTCATTAACTGTCAGGGGCAGCAAGCAACCAAAACATGGCACCACACTAACATCTATAAAACAAACACTTATTAGAGGACTAATAATAATTTTTGTATAAAATTAGTACTTTACTGATTTATTATGGGCACCCATGAAAGAATTCACATGAGATTCTATCATTGTTTCCCTGCAGGAGTATAGTTTTAATGTAATGTGCTTAGTTTACACTCTTGTGAGATGAATCTATAGTTTAATTTACACATCAGAAGGTTGAAGGGCTATGCTATCCCAGATCAAAAGCCTCGATCAGTCGCAGTAGCCCTGCCAAGTCTAAAGTAATACTTAAGCCGTTAATAATTCTTTTAAAAACATTTATTATATATTGAAAAACAGGTTTGCATTGGCTTAAAACAATTAATAGGTAGTCAAAGCAAAGCTGTGGTTAATGAACACTGACAATTAAGAGTCACAGCGGCTGGCCATAACCTGAACCTTTATCTGTTAACCAGTACACGCAGGTAAATGTTTCAAACGGGCATGGACAGGGTTCAATTGAAGGTTAAATTTTATGGTTAAAGGAAGTTTCTAATGAAGCAATACTGCATTTCAACTCTTATAAAAGTAAATGCTTCAGTGAATCCAGTAGTGAGTTTGTCAGGGGAGAACAATGAACCTGAGAACAATGAGCTGCTGTTAAAATGAATGGAAACAAATAAGAAATACAATAACTGAAACTGTCCTGACGAAACGTCGACAGTGCTTCTCCCTATAGATGCTGCCTGGTCTGCTGTGTTCCACCAGCATTTTGTGTGTGTTGTTAACTGAAACTTTTAATGGTTTTGAAGATTAAACAGTGGTGATTTGTGTCTATTTTTTTATAGAGATTTTAAGGCTCTGGCTAAAGTGCAAAAGATAATAATATAATTGAAAATAGAAGCATAAAATTTTGGAAAACTTAGCAAGCCATGCAACATCTGTGGAGTAAGAAACAATTATACTTTCAGGTCAACTATCCTACTGTAAGAGATTAACAAAATAATTAAAGTTAAGATTTAAAATGTATGTATTATGATAAATAAATGCTAAAGAACAGAATATGTACACTTTAAAAGAGCATGGACTTGATGGAAATTTGATTCGGAACTAACATTTAAAAAAGGATTCAGTTCTGTTTAGGATAATCTAATTTTTCAGGAGGAGCTGATCAACAATTATATAGGTGCAGAACTAGGGTGGATGTGGGATTCTGCTGTTCCCAGAGGCAGGTAAACCTGTCAGTTCATGCAATACAAAATATGAATATACTGATTTCATTCAAGCTGCGAGGACCAGAAACCATATAAAGGAGGTAGGTAACAGATAAATCAGACTAATTTCCTTGCATAGAGGAGTTTATAGAGAACCTTTAAAATTTCTTGCAGATAATTGGCTTCGACTATTAATTAATCTATTGTGCTTTTCACAGTGGCTCTGAGTGTGTCAGACGTAATTATATGCTGGACAGAAAGCACATGAATATGGATACTTGGACAGGCATGGATTGTACAACTCATCGTTTTTTCTATGTTAGCATCTTTTGCTAATTTCTAATATCTAAGCCAATCAGACCAAGTATGATTTACATTAAATAATCAGTATGTTCTCTCTTGGTCTCTTTAATTCTGTGTTTACAAGTGAAATACCCTTCTTTTGGTCTCGGTCCAAAATGTCGACTGTTTATTCATTTCCACGGATGCTGCCTGATCTGCTGAGTTCCTCCAGCATTTAGTGTGTGTACATCTCTGTTCCTCATCCACTTTTTTGATGGGCTTTAGCAAACTACACAAAAGTGGCTCAGGTACTTTAACTTTGAACCCAAATTCAAAAACGACCTCTGCCTGGAGCATATGAAGCATGAGTTTTAATACCATTCAGTTTAATTGACTTCCTTTATGCATTAATATACATTTATGTTTTGTCAGGAATCATCTATATAAAAATTCAGAATCAGATGTAACATCACCAGCATATGTCATGAAATGTATTAACTTTATGGCAGTAGTACTATGAAATACATGATAAATAAATATAGAGAACAGAAACTGAATTACATTAAGTGTGTTTGTGTGTATGTGTTGAGTGAACTCGGCCTTTTTTCCTTGGAGCGATGGAGGATGAGAGGTGACCTGATAGAGGTGTACAAGATAATGAGAGGCACTGATCATGTGGATAGTCAGAGGCTTTTTCCTAGGGCTGAAATGGCTAGCACGAGAGGGCATGGTTTTAAGGTGCTTGGAAGCAGGTACAGAGGAGGTGTCCGGGATAAGTTTTTTACGCGGAGAGTGGTGAGTGCGTGGAATGGGCTGCCGGTGCCGGTGGTAGAGACGGAAACAATAGGGTCTTTTAAGAGACTCCTGGATGGATACATGGAGCTCAGAAAAATAGAGGGCTATGGATAAGCCTAGGAAGTTCTAAGGTAAGGACATGTTCAGCACAGCTTTGTGGGCCGAAGGCCTGTATTGTGCTGTAGGTTTTCTATGTTTCTAAAACAAGTAGTGCAAAAAAACCAAATAGAACAGTAGTGAGGTAGTGTTCATGGGTTCAATGACCATTTAGAAATCAGATGGCAGAGGAGAAGAAGCTGTTCATGAATCGCTGAGTGTGTGCCTTCAGGCTTCTGTATCTCCTACCTGATGGGTAACAGTGTGAAGAGGGCATGCCCTGGGTGGTGGGGATCCATAATGATTGACACTGTCTTCCTAACACACCACTCCTGAAGATGTCTTTGATACTATGGAGGCTGGTACTCATAATAGAGCTGACTTATTTTACAAGTTTCTGCAACTTACTTTGATCTGGTGTCATGGCACCCTCTCCCATACCAAGATAGTGACACAGCCAGTCAGAATGCTCTCCACAGTACGTTTGTAGAAGTTTTCTAGTGTTTTAGTTGACAAACCAAATCTCCTCAAACTCCTAATGAAATATTGCCACTGTTTGCCTTATTTATAACTGTATCAATATGTTGCGTCCACGTTAGGTCAGCACAGATATACTCACATCCAGGAACTTGAAATTGCTCACTGTCTCCACTCCTGATCCTTCTTTGAGGATTCGTTTGTGTTCCCTCCTCTTACTCTTCCTGATGTCCACAATCAGCTCTTGGTCTTGCTGATGGTAAGTGCAAGATCGTAGCTGCGACACCACTCAGCTAAAGGGTACACCCCGGTCCTGAATGCCCTTTCATCACCATCTGAAATTCTGCCAACAATGGTTGTATCATCTGCAAATTTACAGATAGCACTTGAGCTATGCCACATAGTTATGGGTGTCAAGAGTGGAGCAGTGGGCTAAGCACACATCCCTTTGGTGTGCCAGTGTCGATTGTCAGTGAAGTGGAGATGCTATTTCCAATCCGCACAGATTGTGATCTTCTGGTTAGGGAGTTGAGGCTATAGTTGCAGACAGAGATACAGAGGCCTAGGTTCTGTAGCTTTTCAATCAGGACTGTAGGAATGATTGTGTTAAATGCTGAGTTATAGTCAGTAAGCAGCATCTGGACGTAGGTAGTTGTATTGTCCAAGGCTGCGTGGAGAGCCATTGAGATCATGTCTGCTGTTGACCTATTGTGGCAACAGGCAAAATGCAGTGGGTCCAGAAAAGTGACGGTTCTTTCCCTGAGACTGTATTTCCTGAATAAACAATCAGCAGTGTGTCTGTTAAATAAGTCCTTTTCAAAAGTTCTGCTGTTTTTCCATTATCAGTACTACCTGCTGCTAATGACAGAAATCACAGGCAGGTAATCTGCTCTTAAAAGATTACGAGACACTTTTCAAGAACTGTTGCTTCCTTTTTGACTCAATTAAAATAATCTGAAGTCTGTTTACTACATTGCAAAAGTCTATACTTTGTTTCACATTTTCGAGTAAAATACTGTGATGATATTTCTATGAATAAAGATAGGAAGTAGACCTGGCTGTCTCAATCCATTAACATGATCAGAAAATACTAATGTGCAACCTTCAGCTCATGATAATTTTATCAAATGTTTAGCCAATGACTTAAGCCAGCTTTAAGACTTCAGAAACAAATGACAAAGATTGCTCCCTGATACACTCAGTATACACAATTGAAAGTACCTCTGGTACGAAGGAGCTGCCTGTATTGTACCACTTTGTTTATTGGAAGTACTACCTCCAACAGCATGAAATACAAATATAGAGGGAAAAAAATGGACAGTGCTTTAGATACAACAATAAAAATGTCTTAAATTACTTGGGGACTTGCCTTTCTTCTGCTGCAGAATAAATTGTTCAGGTCCATCCTTTCATACTTACTGTACTTCAACTAACAGGTGAAAGCACAAGAACTTTTTTCAATGCCAAGAACTGGCACTTTGCTCTTGCATGCTCCTAATAGTCCATTTACCCAGGGAATAGCTCAACAGAGAAAAGCCTTGTGCTCCAAAAATTAAATTGAGGTAAGAGATCTCATTTGGAATAGTAGAGCTAATGGGACACATAAAATGGTGTAAAATTCATATTGCAACATTGTTCTAATTCTCCTGAAAAAGAATGCACAATTTGCAACTGTCCATATCTTTTCATTCTCCATACTTGGGCATCATTGCCTAAATTGATATTTATTGCATTTCTATTATCCCAGGCTTCTGATACAATTCATAGAATGTAAGACAAAAAGGAGCAGAATTAAGCCATTTGGCTCATTGAGTCTGTTCCACCATTTGATCATGACTGATCCATTTCCCTCTCAAGCCCATTCTCCTGCTTTCTCTCTGTAACCCTTCAGGCTCTGACTTATCAAGAATCTATCAACCTCTGCCTTAAATCCACCCAATGGTCTTTACAGCTGCCTGTGGCAATGAATTCCACAGATTTACCACCCTGTTGCTAAAGAAATTCCTCCTCATCTCTGCTCTATATTGACATCCCTCTATCCTGAGGCTGTGCCCTCTGGTCTTAGACTCCCCCACTGTAGGAAATATCTTCTCCACATCCACTTTTCAACATTCGATAGTTTCAATGGGATCTCCCCTCATTCAAAAGTCCAATGAGTATAGGCTCAGAGTCATCAAACGCTCCTCATATGATAAGCCTTTCATTCGCAGAATCATTTTCGTGAACATCCTTTGAATCCTCTCCAATGACAGTACATCCTTTCTTAGACAAGGGGCCTAAAACTGTTCATAATACTCCGTGTGGTCTCACCAGTGCCTTTTAAGCCTCAGCATTACTTATCCTTGCTTTTATATTCTAGTCCTCTTGAAATGAATGCTAACATCGCACTTACCTTCCTCACCACAGACTCAACCTGCAAGTTAACCTTCAGGGAATCCTGCATGAGGACTCCAAAGTCCCGTTGCACCTTGAATTTTTGAATTTCCTCCCCTTTTAGAAAATTCACTATGCTTTTGTCTACCAAAGCACATGATCATACACTTCCTGACACTGTATTCCATTTTCCACTTCTTTGTCTATTCTCCTAATCTGTCTATGTCCTCCCGTAGCCTTTCTGCTTCCTCAACACAACCTGGCCCTCCACCTACCTTCATATCATCCAGAAACTTGGCCATAAAACCATAAAGTCCTTCATCCAAATCATTGATATACAATGTAAAAAGAAGCAGAACCAACAACAAACCCTGCGGAACACCACAAGACACTGGCAGCCAATCAGAAAGGTTCCCTTTATTTCCACTCTTTACCTCTTATCAATCAGCCAATGCTCTATTGATGCTACTATCTTTCCTGTAATATCATGGGCTCTTATCTTGCTAAGCAGCCTCATGTGCAGCACCTTATCAAAGCCCTTTTGAAAATCCAAGTACACAACCTCCACCAATTCCCCTTTGTCTTTCCTGCTTGTTATTTCCTCGAAAAATTCCAATAGATTTGCCAGGCAAGAATTTCCTCAAGGAAACCATGCTGAATTTGGCTTATTTTACCATGTGCCTCCAAGTACCCCGAAACTTCATCCTTAACAATTGACTCCAACACCTTCCCAACCACCGAGGTCAAGCTAACTGGCCTATAATTTCCTTTCTTCTACCTCCCTCCCTTCGTGAAGAGTGACATTTGCAATTGTTCAGTCCTCCAGAACCATGCCAGAATCTAATGATTCTTGAAAGATCAATACTAATGCCTCACAATCTCCTCAGCCACCCTTTTCAACACCCAATGGTCCACGTGATTTATCTACATTCAGACCTTTCAGCTTCCCAAGCACCTTTTCCTCAGTAATAGCAATTGCACTCACTTCTGCCCCAATACTCTTGAACTTCCGGCACACTGCTCGTGTCTTCCACAGTGAAAACTGACACAAAATACTTATTCAGTTTGTCTGCCATTTCCCTGTCCCCCAATACTATCTCTCCAGTATCCTTTTCCTCTTTCCTCTCTTTTACTGTTTATATATCTGAAAAATCTTTTTGTATCCTTTTTGATATTATTGGCTAGCTTACTTTCCTATTTCATTGTTTCCCTCCTTATGGCAGTTTTAGTTGTCTTCTGTTGGTTTTTAAAAGCTTCCCAATCCTTCAATTTCCCATTAATTTTTACTGTTTTAGATGCACTCTCTTTTGCTTTTATGTTGGCTTTGACTTCCTTTGTCAGCCACAGCTGTCTAATCCTGCCTTTAAAATTCTTCTTTGGGTATATCAATCCTGCACCTTCCAAATTGTTCCCAGAAACTCTAGCCATTCGAAGTATGCAGGTACAATTCAACTCGGATATTTGCTTTCTCCAGATGCCAAGAAATACAGAAAAACTATGGGGGTCATTGAAAGATGTCAACCACCACCCCACCCACACAAAAAGGAAAAATAAATAAAACTGTCAAACGCTAACCACCCCCAAACCCTCCCTCACACAAAGACCAACAAATCACCCACCCAGAAGACAGCAGCCAGAATATCAAAGATCCCAAATCTACAACCCCCCCACCCTCACGAAAAAGAACAGCCCCAACAGTACCAAACTCCAAATCCCTTCTCCCACACAAAAACCAACAGATCATCCACACAGGAAAAACCAACAAGAGCATCAGACCCTAAATCCTCAACCCCACCAATCACAAAGACCAACATATTGGCCACCCAGAACCCCAACCTGCTGTTTGGCAACAAGAAAGAAAAGACAGAAAACTGAAGGAGAACAATAAACACTACAGTCCAATAATCACATAAATCTCAGAATTTCAAAAACATCTTCCTGTCAGAACCAAGGATAGTGGATGCTCAAACTCAGTCCTTCCACGAAGAGCAATGCCACCCTGCTGACCAGTGGCCTTCTGACTGCTGCCAATTTGGCTACCAACTGCCATCGACCTATAGCCTCTGTGGAGAGTGACTGCTGGCCTCCTCCTCCTCATTCACTTCAATGCTTCAAACTTCCTCGACACTCTGAAATGGAGTTGATCATGTCCCCACGCCCCATCTCTGGTCTTCTGCACGAGGTAGCCCGTGCCTGCAGTTCTCTCCGGGTACAGCAGAGCGCCAGATCTCTCGATCAATCTCCAAGCTGCATGTTACAGGCTCCAACAGTCTCCAAAACACAATCAAGACAAAAAGAACAAGCAAATGGTGTAGAAAATGTGAAATAACTGAGGAGAGAGATTGGCTATCTGGAAAATGGTGCTCTGTTCGCTGTCGCCATCTTGACTGGGTGGTTGTCCCTTCTAGTGGTCATCCAATCAACTTTAGTCAGCTCCCCTCTCATGCCTCTGTAATCCACACTGTAAAACTGATACATTTCACTTTAGCTTCTTCCTTCCAAATTACAGAGTGAATTCTATTATATTATGATCCATGCCTCCTAAGAGTTCCTCTACCTTAAGCTCCCTAATCAAACCCAGTTCACAACACCCAATCCAAAAAAGCTGATCCCCTTTTGGGCTCAACCACAGGCTGCTCTAAAAAGCCACCTCATCAGCATTCTACAAATTCCTTCTCTTAGGATCTAAAATCAGCACCAACCTGATTTTCCCAATCTACCTGCATATTGAAAGCTCCCATGACTTTCCTAACATTGCCCTTTTGACATGCATTTTCTGTCTCCCATCATAATTCTGTCCTGGCTACTGTATATATATATCTCTCATCAAGGCCTTTTTTACCCTTGCAGTTCCTTAACTCTACCTACAACAATTCTATATTTTTCACTCCTTTGTCACCTCTTTCTAAGGACTTGATTTCATTTTTTACTAACAGAGTCACCTCATCCCCAATGCCTAACTGCCTGTCCCTTCAGTACAATGTGTATCTTTGAATATTAAACTCCCAACTATAATCTTCTTTCAGACTCGACTCAGTGATGCCCACGACTTCAAACCTGCCAATCTCTAACTGCATTACTTGATTATCTACCTTATTCCGTATACTCCATGCATTCAAATATAAAACCTTCAGTTTGGAACATGGAACAACCTACAAATGTATCAGAGATCTTAAGTTTCCTTGGCATGGTAAATCAGTTGGGAAAGTTCATTCCAGATTTGGTGGAGAAAACAAAGCCATTATGAGACCTCCTCTCTCGGAGAAACATTTGGACTTGTCACGCACTACAGGAAAAGTCATTCTCATCACTTAAAGTAGACTTTGGCGTTCTTCGATCCAAACAAAGCAATCAAGGTCTCAGCAGTTGCCTCTTCCTTTGGCCTAAAGGAAGTACTCATGCAGTATTGCAGTGGTGTATGGAAACTAGTGCCATATGCATCGAGAGCACTGACTCCTATTAAACAGTGTTACACCCAAATCGAAAAGGAGACATTGGCTCTTGTATGGGTTTGCAAATGCTCGAGTTGTTACTTGATAGGCACTAAATTAAACATGTCCCAACAAATCGTTCACAACAGCAGACACTCTGCCATGCAAGTGAGTGGACGGAATCTGACTCCACCCTTATGGGAGATACTAACGTCTACTTAGCTCAGGTACGTGAAAGCATACCTGCATCACAGAGTAAACTGGATGAAATTTGCACTGAGTTGCAAAAGGAACAAATCTGCAGCAAGGTCATGCAATACCGCGAGCATGGATGGTAAGCTGTTCCAAAATGAGCTCACGAATTCACACCGTACTGGCTTGAAAGAGACACACCCACCATTCTGAATAGTTTGTTGCTAAAGGGCTTCAGACTCATCATTCCTGTTTCTACACATGCCAAAATCATCAGTTAAATCCACCACGGACACCAAGGTATCGATAAAAGTCACCTACCAGCAAGGCGATCTGTGTGGTGGCCTGGTCTGAGCTCACAGCTGGGAGATGATGTAAACCAATGTGAAGCATGCAGAAACTGTACAAAAATCATGCTGAAGCTCTCTGTTACACATATCTCCCAGACCTTCCATGGCAATTTGCAGTAACAGGCATTTTTGGGCTGAAAAGAAACAAATATCTTCTCACTGTGGATTACTACTCACAGAATGTTGAGGTGCCCGAGCCGTCCTCCACATCCTCGGCAGCAGTCACACACCACCTGAAAGCTGTCTTTGCTCACCATGGAATACCAGAAATACTTGTCTCAGACAATGCTCAGAATTCAAAGCTTTTGCTTGGGACAATGAGCTCAAACACCCACCAAACAGTCCACAATACCCACAGGCAAATGGAGAAGCAGAAAGAACAATGCAAACAAGTCTCCTGCTGAAGGCAAAAGATCCATACAAAGCACTGCTAGCCTATCGCTCCAGGCCTCTTGCTAACGGCTACAGTCCATCGGACCTGTCAGTGAGCCAGGGACTGAGAACAAGCCTGCCTGCTCTTCCTTCCCTTCTCCAAACTCACTTACCAGACTTAGGCAAAGTGAGAAATCTTGAGACAACACAACGTGAGAAAACGAAGAGCATGCATGATCTCAGTCACAGAGCAAAATCTTTGTCGCCACTCAGGAGTGGTGAAGCTGCTTGGTTTTCAGACCAATCCACCAAAGAATCAATAGATTGACGGCATGCACCACCATCGTTTGCGATCAGAACATCACAAGGCAAAATCAGCAAGAACAGGTCTGTGCTAGTGCACCTGCAAAGGCCATGAAAGGTAGAGAAAGAAATAAACTGGCCTGATCCTCATGACAAGGACCACTTCCCTGAAGTGAATGCACCTGTTCAATAACTTCCATCCACTCCAACACCTCCAGGCACGTATACCAGATTGGGCTGTTTATCTGTCCCACCACGCAGGTACACTCCATACCCTAATAGATTAGGGTGTGACTAAAGAGGCAAAACAATCCTCTCACTTTGCCAGGGTGTTCAGGTACCCTGCCCTCCATTAGATTTAGTGTTTTTTTAAAAAGAGTTCTTATGTTGAAAACATTCACAAAAAGAGATTGTTCTTCAAAAAAATTGGTGAAAAAGAGGAAAACAGAGAGAGAGAGACCATTAAAAACAAGAAAGAGAATTATAATGGTGGCAATTCTTTAATGTTTATGTTTGCGTGCTATGGGTAAAGTGAATTGAATCACTAAATTTCAGCAACTATAATTTCAAATATATGGACAAGTACATCCCTAGTTTTTCTTTTTTTTTCAAGAAGGGGAGATGCAGTGGTAGTTAATAATGTTACTCCTATGTCACTGGGTTAGACACTCCCTCACGGAAGGTATTTCAAACAATATACAAGTAAGGTTATCAATAAAGCTCTGTTGAGTATCCTGCAAGCTGGCATCTTTGTGTGCTCTGCACTATCCCTCAATATTGAACACAACAATCGTGGAGGCTAGATCATTACTTATAGTGAATTGAATTGAATTGACTTTATTTCTTACATCCTTCACATACATGAGTAGTAAAAATCTTTATGTTACATCTACTTCGTACATCTAAATGTGTAATGTGCAATTATTGTAATTTATAATAAATAAAACAGTCAATGTAGTATAGAGTACACTCAGTCTGACGGCCTGGTGGAAGAAGCTGTCTCGGAGCCTGTTGGTCCTGGCTTTTATGCTGCGGTACCGCTTCCCGGATGGTAGCAGCTGGAATAGATTGATGTTGGGATGGCTTGGGTCCCCAATTATCCTATGGGCCCTTTTTAAACAGGTGAAGATAGAAAAAATAATTTAAAGATCAAATAATTGGGGTTATGATAAACTGGCTCAGAAGAAAAGTTTAATCCTGTATCAAGTAGCTATGAATGTTTGGAGGGGTCTGGCAGCCTACTCCTCCTGTTCCTTCATGACCTTGTGCTCTACAGTTAAATACAATTTTTAAAAAATGAGAGGTAATTAATTTTTATTATTGTATTTAAATTTATTTTAATAAGATATATTCAGTTTCTTATAATATTACAATTACTTATTATTGGAAACTTGTTTTTTTTTTGTTAGGCTGATTTGTATAACATATGACTCATAGTTGTTCAAACAGATGCATAATTTTAATCCAATCCAGGGAACTGAATCAAAAAGACTTCAGCACATTAGTCATTCTTTTCTACTTTAAATTGATGCTCGTTTAATAGAGCCAAACATATAACCTGGACACTAAGTGTTAATAACAAGGAAAATAAGAGTTTAGATTTAGCAATGCCTAACACCATAATTTATTCTGTTAAGGTACAAGTTACTATATGTTATAATTTAAGGTAATTCATAAGTATGTTAAATGGTAATTGCTAATTGTATGAGTAATAATTAGTTATACAGATTAACTGTTAATTACTTAAGTAATTATTACCTACCCTATACTTGGCTCTTTTAAGGTGGTCTGCTCAAAAAGGTAAGGATTGGCAGATTTTCTGTTGTAAGCACTCAGTCTATAGTCTGCAGCCGGATTTGCCTCCCTGTTAGAAACTGGTCAGGACATTCTCAATGGTGTTCCTTTAAAAGTCAGTTAGAGAGGGGAGGGGGAGGAAAGGACCAGCAGCCTTGCTTGCCTCAATCTCATCAGGAAGTGGCGACGACTGCTGTGCTTTCTTAACGAAAATAGTCAAGGAGTTTATGTTTTCTAAATGATGAAAGTGACTACATTTCAAAGAAAGTTTGGTCTTTACACATTTTACAATGTTTCAAAGTGCTGCTCTCAAAATGATCAATAACTGGTTTACCACATCCGTAAGTGTACATACTCAATATATTCAAATTGAGATCCACCTGGAATAATTCGGAGGAAATAGTGATGATGAACAGATTAGCTGCTTGGTAATATTAATTGAAGGTTGAACATTGGTCTGTAGATCCAAGTATGGCATTCTCTCTGTTCCTCCATTAGTATTAAAGAGCTCTGAAACATTCCAAGTACTGAATTAATGCGGCCACTTTTAGAGAACAATTAATACATCCGAGCCCATTCAGCACAAGTCTGTACGCTGGTTTCTGGTAAAGCAATTTCACTACTACTATTTCCGCAAACTTTTCTTACTCCTTGAAAATTATTTCCTTCAAAGCTCTGACTGAATTTGTTTCCACCATCATTATCGGTAGTGAGCTCTCGGTCCTAACTATCACAAGTTTTTTTTTAAAAAATTCTTCACATTCACTTGTATCTTGTCCAAAACTCGTGTCCCTTTTATCTTCTGATGGGAAGAACATACTCCCTATTTACATTATCGATCATCGCCTTCCTAAGAAAATAGTTTCGTTTCTAGGACGTATGGTACTGACAACCCCTGTAACACCATTAAACCTACACGCGGCCATTTAACCATTTAACCACTTCCCTTGTCCCGGGCCAGGCGTAAAGGAGGCGAGACTCGCGCAGGCGCACATAGCCGAGATCACGTGTCCACAATTGGCGGCTTTAGCCAATTGGAATGCAGTAAGAAAGACGGGCTGGAGCCGAGTTGTGAAAATGGTTGGCTCAACAGACGCTGCAACGAGGGTGCAGTGATTGTCGGCGGGGAACGAGGAAAGGTACGTGACCTTGGCAGCGGAAGTGGCCACAGCAGTTTGTTCAGTGAGTACTCCCGCTGTCTGGCTGCAGATCATTGACATTCTGACATTAGCGTCTCTGGGGTTCATCACCAACCGTCAGATGAGGGCACCATCTAATAACGGTCCCCGGTTTTCCCCCGTCAGATAACTAGTACTCATGTGCTAGCCAAAGGCAACCAGGTGGTTAAATGCCGATTAACGTACACGATGTTTGAAAGACACCTTGATCTGTACATTGGAGAGTGGGGTTACTCTAGTTAAGCTAAAGTGATGCAAATTTCCCCCCAATTTCAGCTTTCTGTCAGGTTTTATTGTATATTTTGGGAATTAAGTACTAAAATTGTCGTGTCCGTATTGTTCACTATTTCATTATCTTGAATTTGTGTACAGGCTCAAACGAGTAATGGGGGGGAAAAACGTGTTTACACCTGACTGCAGGTGAGAGCGGCTACGCTCTCCCTCGATACCGGTGAAAAAGCGAAGTGCCGGTTAAAAAGCAGAATATAAGGTTCCTTGGAACCTTTTGGTTTTGGTGGGAGTAGCGGGATATCGGTGGGGATGACAAGTGCAATTTACTTGTACTGAGTGAGTCGCTGTGCTGGAGAAACTAGCTTGTTAGGAATCAACGTATTTAATTAACATAACATTAGGAATAATTTTAATTACAACAATAAATGTATCTTAACCACATATTTGGAATAGAAGTGAAAAGGACTCACAAAATGGTTTGTTAGATTGTTGATATGTGTTTTCCTTTAAATTGAATTCTTGAATATCTATTGAGTCTGTCTAAGTTTTCACTACTTGGTTTGTTCATGTTTAACAAGATAGAATATGTATTCAATCGACTTGATATATGTATCAAAGACAAAGAAGTATTCGTTTGCTGTCCTGTATATACCTTGTAAAAGCACACTTCCTTAACACGGAAAAGAAAGCGTGTGACCTCAGGGAGAAACTGGTTATCAATGCACGTGATATGGGCGATATAGGAATACAGTGCAAGAAAAAATTTGTGAACCCTTTGCCATTTGACCTGTTTTTCTGCGGGAATCGGAATAAGAATCAGGTTTATTATCACCGGCATGTGACGTGAAATTTGTTAATTTAGCAGCAGCAGTTCAATGCAATACATAATCTGGCATAGAAAAATAATAAAAATAATACACAAGTCAATTACATATATTGAATAGATTTTTAAAAAATCCAAAAACAGAAATACTGTATATTTTTTACAAAGAAAAGTGAGGTAGTGTCCAAAGATTCAATGTCCATTTAGGAATCAGATGGCAGAGGGGAAGAAGCTGTTTCTGAATCACTGAGTGTGAGCCTTCAGGCTGGTGTACCTCCTACCCGATGGTAACAGTGGGGAAAAGGTATGCCCTGGGTGCTGGAGGTCCTTGATAATGGACGCTGCCTTTCTGAGACACCGCTCCTTAAAGATGTCCTGGGTACTTTGTAGGCTAGTACCCAAGATGGAGCTGACTAGATTTACAGCCGTCTGCAGTTTCTTTCGGTCCTGTGCAGTAGCCCCTTCATACCAGACAGTGATGCAGCCTGTCAGAATGCTCTCCACGGTACAACTATAGAAGTTTTTGCGTGTATTATTTGACATGCCAAATCTTTTCAAACTCCTAATAAAGTATAGCCTCAGTCTTGCCTTCTTTATAACTACATCAATATGTTAAGACCAGGTTAGATCCTCAGAGATCTTGACACCAAGGAACTTGAAGCTGCACACTCTCTCCACTTCTGATACCTCTATGAGGATTGGTATGTGTTCCTTTATCTTGCCCTTCCTGACTTCAGCTCTTTCACTGACTCTAAGACTCTACTGACATTGAGTGCCAGGTTGTTGCTGCAGCACCATTCCACTAGTTGGCATATCTCACTCCTGTACGCCCTCTCGTCACCACCTGAGATTCTACCAACAATGGTTGTGTCGTCAGCAAATTTATAGATGGTATTTGAGCTATACCTAGCCACACAGTCATGTGTATATACAGAGTAGAGCAGTGGGCTAAGCACACACCCCTGAGGTGGGCCAGTGTTAATCGTCAGCGAGGTGGATATGTTATCACCAATCCACACAGATAGAGGTCTCCTGGTTAGGAAGTCGAGGATCCAATTGCAGACGGAGGTGCAGAGGCCCAGGTTCTGCAACTTCTCAATCAGGATTGTGGGGATGGTGGTATTAAATGCTGAGCTATAGTTGATGAACAGCATCCTGACGTAGGTGTTTGTGTTGTCCAGGTGGTCTAAAGCCATGTGAAGAGCCATTGAGATTGCATCTGCCGTTGACCTATTGTGGTGATAGGCAAATTGCAATGGGTCCAGGTCCTTGCTGAGCCAAGAGTTCAGTCTAGTCATGACCAACCTCTCAAAGCATTTCATCACTGTCGATGTGAGTGCTACCGGCTGATGGTCATTAAGGCAGCTCACATTATTATTCTTAGGCACTGGTATAATTGTTGTCTTTTTGAGGCAAGTGGGAACTCCCATCCGTAGCAGTGAGAGGTTGAAAATGCCCTTGAATACTCCTGCTAGTTGGTTGGCACAGGTTTTCAGAGTCTTAACAGGTACTCCATCAGGACCTCTGCCTTGCGAGGGTTCACTCTCTTTAAAGACAGCCTAACATCGGCCTCTGAGATAGAGATCACAGGGTCATCAGGTGTAGCAGGGATCTTCACAGCTGTAGTTGTGTTCTCCCTTTCAAAGTATGCATAGAAGGCGTTGAGTTTATCTGGTAGTGAAGCATTGCTGCCATTCATGCTATTGGGTTTCACTTTGTAAGAAGTAATGTCTTGCAGACCCTGCCAGAGTTGTCATACAACTGATGTTGCCTCCAACCTTGTTCAAAATTGTCTCTTCGCCTGTGAAATACCCTCTGCAAATCATACCTGGTTTTCTGATACAGGCCTGGGTTGCCAGACTTGAATGCCACAGATCTAGCCTTCAGCAGACGACGCACCTCCTGGTTCATTCACAGCTTTTGGTTTGGGAATGTACAGTAAGTCTTTGTGGGCACACGCTCATCCACACAGGTTTTAATGAAGTCGGTAACAACTGCAGCATACTCATCCAGCTTCGAAGACGAATCCCTGAATACAGTTCAGTCCAGTGATTCAAAGCAGTCGTGTAGGTGCTCCTGTGCTTCCCTTGTCCATACCTTCTTGATCCTCACTACTGGTGCTGCAGTCTTCAATCTCTGCCTACACTCGGAGTAGAAGTACAGCTAGGTGATCAGACTTCACAAAGTGAGTGCGTGGAATTGCATGGTAGGCATTCTTGGTGGTGTAGCAATGGTCCAGTGTGTTGTTTCCTCTAGTATTGCAAGTGATCTGTTGATGGTAGTTGCTTAGTGATTTTTTTTTTTTTCAGACTGGCCTGGTTAAAATCTCCCAAAATGATGGTGAAGGCATTAGGGTCCTCTGTTTTGTGCATGTTGATCTCATTGCTGAGATCATCTAAAGCCTGCTTGACATTGGCCTGAGGTGGAATATAAACTGCTACCAAAATGACCCCAGATAACTCCCGTAGTAGGTAAAAAGGACGGCACTTTACTGCTAGATATTCCAGGTCTGGTGAGCAGAATTGGGACAGCACTGATACATTTGTGCATCAAGAAGAGTTGATCATGAGGCATACTCCTCCACCTCTGCTGTTGAGAGACTATAGATCTATCCTGATGGTGTATAGCAGGGGTGTCAAACTCATTTTAGGTCACGGGCCGGATTGAGCAAAATGCAGCTTCATGCGGGCCGGATCAGTCGGGCGCGTGCGAACGCAGCTTTCGTGGCCTCCGTTTGTTCAGCCTGCTCTCATGTGTCTCAGTCTCTGCTATAACTACAAAGTGTTTCACTTTACAAATTCCGTTTCTTATGAAGAAGACTGCCGAATAAACACTAAAAACCCTGAAAACCTGGTACCTGAATAAACTCAGCATTAGCCATATCATACACCATAGGCGCTTCGATTACTGGGGCCAGCTTTAATAGTAATTAGATATTATCTCGCGGGCCAAAGATAATTCCACCGCGGGCCGGATTTGGCCCGCGGGCCTTGAGTTTGACATATATGGTGTATAGTAAACCCATCAATCTGGATCACTGCATCCGGTACAGAAAGTATTAACCAGGATTCTGTGAAACCAAGGATACAAGCGGTCCTAATGTCCCTCTGATTCAGCACCCTAGCTCTGCAATCATTGATTTTATTCACCAGAGACTGCACGTTCGCCAACAAGATGGTCAGTAATTATTCATAAAATATGATCTGGTCTTCATCTAAGCATTAACAATAGATAGATAGATACTTTATTCATCCCCATGGGGAAATTCAACATTTTTTCCAATGTCCCATACACTTGTAGCAAAACTAATTACATACAATACTTAACTCAGTAAAAATATGATATGCATCTAAATCACTCTCTCAAAAAGCATTAATAATAGCTTTTAAAAAGTTCTTAAGTAGTTTACTTAAATACATTAAATACAATCAACCCCGGCACTTTAACATATCTTACTCCTGGCGGTTGAATTGTAAAGCCTAATGGCATTGGGGAGTATTGACCTCTTCATCCTGTCTGAGGAGCATTGCATCGATAGTAACCTGTCGCTGAAACTGCTTCTCTGTCTCTGGATGGTGCTATGTAGAGGATGTTCAGAGTTTTCCATAATAGACCGTAGCCTACTCAGCGCCCTTCGCTCAGCTACCGATGTTATACTCTCCAGTACTTTGCCCACGACAGAGCCCGCCTTCCTTACCAGCTTATTAAGACGTGAGGCGTCCCTCTTCTTAATGCTGCCTCCCCAACACGCCACCACAAAGAAGAGGGCGCTCTCCACAACTGACCTATAGAACATCTTCAGCATCTCACTGCAGACATTGAATGACGCCAACCTTCTAAGGAAGTACAGTCGACTCTTTGCCTTCCTGCACAAGGCATCTGTGTTGGCAGTCCAGTCTAGCTTCTCGTCTAACTGTACTCCCAGATACTTGTAGGTCTTAACCTGCTCCACACATTCTCCACTAATGATCACTGGCTCCATATGAGGCCTAGATCTCCTAAAGTCCACCACCATCTCCTTGGTCTTGGTGATATTGAGACTCAGGTAGTTTGAGTTGCACCATATCACAAAGTCCTGTATCAGTTTCCTATACTCCTCCTCCTGTCCATTCCTGACACACCCCACTATGGCCGTGTCGTCAGTGAACTTCTGCACATGGCAGGACTCCGAGTTATATTGGAAGTCTGATGTGTACAGGGTGAACAGGACCGGAGAGAGCACGGTCCCCTGCGGCGCTCCTGTGCTGCTGACCACCGTGTCAGACCTACAGTCTCCCAACCGCACATACTGAGGTCTATCTGTCAAGTAGTCCACTATCCAATCCACCATGTGAGAGTCTACTCCCATCTCCGTTAGTTTGTGCCTTAAGATCTTGGGCTGGATGGTGTTAAAGACACTAGAGAAGTCCAGGAATGTAATCCTCACAGCACCACTGACCCCATGACCCCAATAAACAAATGCAAACTGTCTAAACTAATAACACACAAACAATTGTACTTTTTATGTCTTTATTGAATACATTGTTTAATCATTTACAGTCCAGGCTGGAAAAAGTATGTGAACCCTTGTATTTAATAACTGGTAGAACCTTCCTTAGCAGCAATAACCTCCACCAACCGTTTCCTGTAACTGCTGATCAGTCTTGCACAATGGTGAGTAGGAATTTTAGACCATTCCTCCATACAAAACCATTTCAGTCCATCAGTATTTCTGGGATACCTTGCATGAACAGCCCTCTTCAGGTTATGCCACAGCATTGCAATTGGGTTAAGATCTGGACTCTGTCTTGGCCATTCCAAAACACAATTGTCTTTTTAAACCATTCTGTTGATGATTTGCATTTCTGTTTCGGATCATTGTCTTGTTGCATCATCCAACTTCTATTAAGCTTCAAGTGATGGACCACTACCTTGACATTCTCCTGTAAAATGTCTTGATACAATTTTGAATTCATTGCTTCCTTAATGATTGCAAGCTGTCCAGGCCCTGAGGCAGCAAACTATGATGCTCCTTCCACCACGCTTCACAGTTGGAATAAGGTGTTGGTGTGCAGTGCCCTTTTTCCTGCAAACATATAGTGCTGTGTATTTCTGCCAAAAAGTTCAACTCTTGTCTCACCTGTCCATAGAACATTGTCCCAGAGGCATTGTGGGACATCCAGGTTGTCTTTTGCAAACTTATGATGTACAGCTATGTTTTTCTTATAGAGCAATGCTTTCCTTCATGGTGTCCTTTCATGAATGCCAGTCTTGTTCACTGTTTTTCTTATAGTGGACACATGAACAGAGACTTTAGCAATTTCTAGGGATTTCTGTAGTCTTTTGCTGTTTCACTGCTAGAAGTGTCACAGGAAAGGTGGTTAATAGTGCTGAAGATGGGATAGCTGGTTTACAAACAGAAGCAATGGGTAAAGAGGAAAGGCTGTTGATAGGGCAAAATTGCAGTCAACAGGATGAGTTGCCGACAAAGGCAACGTAAAAGGCAGACAAAATCATGGGTGAATGTGTGCCGTATATGGAATAAGGTAGATGAACTTGCAGTACAGTTGCAAATTGGCAGCTATTATGTTGTAGGCAAGAAGATAATAGCTGAGACCTTAATGTCCAAGGATACAAATCACATCGAAAGGATGGGCAGGAAGGCAGAGGGGCCAGCGTTGTCCTGTTGGTAAAAACTGAAATCACCTCATTTGAAAGCAGAGAAATAGGGTTGGGAAGTGTTGAATCATTGTGGACAGAGCGAAGGAACTGCAAGGATAAGAAGACCGTGATGGGAGTTTGTATACAGACCCCCGAACAGTAGTAAGGATGTGGCCTACAAATTACAATGGAAAATCAAAAATGCATGCCAAGATGCATGTTACCACAGTCTTCATATACAGGTAGATTGGGAAAATCAGGTTGATGCTGGATTCCAGGAGGGGGATATTTCTAGAATGCCTACGAGATTGCTTTTAGAGCAGCTCATAGTTGAGTCCACTAGGGAATCAGCTATTCTGGATTGGGTGTTGTGCAATGAACCAGAATTGATGAGACCTTAAAGTAAAGGAACCCTTAGGAGCAAGTGATCATAATATGATTGAATTCAACCTGAAATTTGAGAAGGAGAAGCTAAAGTCAGATATATCACTATTACTTTGGAGTAAAGAGAAAATTAGAGGCATGAGAGAGGAGTTGGCCAGAATTGATTGGGAAAAGAACACAGATAGGGATGATGGCAGAGCAGCAAAGACTGGAATTTCTGGAAGCAATTTGAAAGGCACAGGACATATACATCCCAAAGAGGAAGAAGTATTCTAAAGGAAAGATAAAACAACCATGGCTAACAAAAGAAGTCAAAGCCAAAGAGAGGGCATATAATCAAAAATTAGTGGGATGTTAAAGGATTGGTAAGTTTTTAAAAACCAGAAGGCAACTAAAACAAAAGTCATTAAGCTAAAGATGAAATACAAAAGCAAACTTGCCAATAATATTAAAGCGGATACCATACATTTGTTCAGATATATAAAGTGTAAAAGAGACGTGAGAATGGATATAGGACTGCTGGAAAATGATGCTGGAAAGATGGGAATGGGGGACAATGAAATGGCTGACAAATTGAATAAGTATTTTGCATCAGTCTTCACGGTAGAAGGCACTAGCAGTATGGTGGAAATTCCATGAAATTACCAATACTAGAGAGAAGGTTCTTGGGGAAACTGAAAGGTCTGAAGGTAGATAAGTCACATAGACAACATGGTGTACATCCCAGACTTCTGAATGAGGCATCTAAAGAGAACTTGGAGGCATTAGTTATGATCTTTCAAGAATCACTAGATTCTGGAATGGTTCAGGAAGACTGGAAATTTGCAAATGTCACTCCACTCTTCAAGAAAGGAGAGAGGTAGAAGAAAGGAAACAATAGCCCAGTTAGTCTGACCTCAGTGGTTGGGAAGATGTTGGAGTTGATTATTAGGATTGAGGTGTCAGGGTACTTGGAGGCATTTGATAAAATAGGGCATAGTCAGCATTGTTTCCTCAAGTGAAAATCCTTCCTGACAAATTTGTAATTCTTTGAAGAAATAAGAAGCAGGATAGCAGATATTTGTAGTAAACACAAGGTGGTGATTGTGGGAGATTTTAATTTTCCACACATAGATTGGGAAGCTCATTCTGTAAAAGGGCTGGATGGTTTAGAGTTTGTGAAATGTGTGCAGGATAGCTTTTTGCAACAATACATAGAAGTACCGACTAGAGATGGGGCAGTGTTGGATCTCCTGTTAGGGAATGCGATAGGTCAGCTGACAGATGTATGTGTTGGGGAGCACTTCGGGTCCAGTGATCACAATAGCATTAGCTTCAATATAATTATGGAGAAGGACAGGACTGGACCTAGAGTTGAGATTTTTGATTGGAGAAAGGCTAACTTTGAGGAGATGCGCAGGGATTTAGAGAGAGTGGAATGGGTCAAGTTGTTTTATGGGAAGGATGTAATAGAGAAATGGAGGTCATTTAAGGGTGAAATTATGAGGGTACAGAATCTTTATGTTCCTGTTCGGTTGAAAGGAAAGGTTAAAGGTTTGAAAGCGCCATGGTTTTCAAGGGATATTAGAAACTTGGTTCGAAAAAAGAGGGATGTCTACAATAGATATAGGCAGCATGGAGTAAAGGAATTGCTCGAGGAATATAAAGAATGTAAAAGGAAACTTAAGAAAGAGATTAGAAAAGCTAAAAGAAGTTACGAGTTTGGTTTGGCAAATAAGGTGGAAGTAAATCCGAAAGGCTTCTACAGTTATATTAAAAGCAAGAGGATAGTGAGGGATAAAATTGGTCCCTTAGAGAATCAGGGTGGTCAGCTATGTGTGGAGCCGAGGGAGATGGGAGAGATTTTGAACGATTTCTTCTCTTCGGTATTCACTAAGGAGAAGGATATCGAATGGTGTAAGGTGTGGGAAACAAGTAAGGAAGTTATGGAACCTATGACAATTAAAGAGGTGGAAGTACTGGCGCTTTTAAGAAATTTAAAAGTGGATAAATCTCCGGGTCCTGACCGGATATTCCCCAGGACCTTGAGGGAAGTTTGTGTAGAGATAGCAGGAGCTCTGACGGAGATCTTTCAGATGTCATTAGAAACAGGGATTGTGCCGGAGGATTGGCGTATTGCTCATGTGGTTCCATTGTTTAAAAAGGGTTCTAGAAGTAAGCCTGGCAATTATAGACCTGTCAGTTTGACATCAGTGGTGGGTAAATTAATGGAAAGTATTCTTAGAGATAGTATTTATAATTATCTGGATAGACAGGATCTGATTAGGAGTAGCCAGCATGGATTTGTGCGTGGAAGGTCATGTTTGACAAACCTTATTGAATTTTTTGAAGTAGTTACGAGGAATGTTGATGAGGGTAAGGCAGTGGATGTAGTCTATATGGACTTCAGCAAGGCCTTTGACAAAGTTCCACATGGAAGGTTAGTTAAGAAGGTTCAGTCGTTAGGTATTAATGCTGGAGTAATAAAATGGATTCAACAGTGGCTAGATGGGAGATGCCAGAGAGTAGTGGTGGATAATTGTTTATCGGGATGGAGGCCGGTGACTAGCGGGGTGCCTCAGGGATCTGTTTTGGGCCCAATGTTGTTTGTAATATACATAAATGATCTGGATGATGGGGTGGTAAATTGGATTAGTAAGTATGCTGATGATACTAAGGTAGGAGGTGTTGTGGATAATGAGGTGGGTTTTCAAAGCTTGCAGGGAGATTTATGCCGGTTAGAAGAATGGGCTGAACGTTGGCAGATGGAGTTTAATGCTGAGAAGTGTGAGGTTCTACATTTTGGCAGGAATAATCCAAATAGAACATACAGGGTAAATGGTAGGGCATTGAGGAATGCAGTGGAACAGAGAGATCTAGGAATAACAGTGCATAGTTCCCTGAAGGTGGAGTCTCATGTAGATAGAGTGGTGAAGAAGGCTTTTGGAACGCTGGCCTTTATAAATCAGAGCATTGAGTACAGAAGTTGGGATGTAATGTTAAAATTGTACAAGGCATTGGTAAGGCCAAATTTGGAATATTGTGTACAGTTCTGGTCACCGAATTATAGGAAAGATATCAATAAATTAGAGAGAGTGCAGAGACGATTTACTAGGATGTTACCAGGGTTTCAGCACTTAAGTTACAGAGAAAGGTTGAACAAGTTAGGTCTCTATTCATTGGAGCGTAGAAGGTTGAGGGGGGATTTGATCGAGGTATTTAAAATGTTGAGAGGGATAGATAGAGTTGACGTGAATAGGCTGTTTCCATTGAGAGTAGGGGAGATTCAAACGAGAGGACATGATTTGAGAGTTAGGGGGCAAAAGTTTAAGGGAAACACGAGGGGGTATTTCTTTACTCAGAGAGTGATAGCTGTGTGGAATGAGCTTCCTGTAGAAGTAGTAGAGGCCAGATCAGTTGTGTCATTTAAGGTAAAATTGGATAGGTATATGGATAGGAAAGGAGTGGAGGGTTATGGGCTGAGTGCGGGTAGGTGGGACTAGGTGAGATTAAGAGTTCGGCACGGACTAGGAGGGCCGGAATGGCCTGTTTCCGTGCTGTGATTGTTATATGGTTATATGTTATATGATAGACAAAGGAGAATTTGTTGATGTTGTGTATTTGGATTTTCAGAAGACCTTTGACAAGGTGCCACACGTCCTTAACAAGCTATGAGCCCATCTTATTACAGGAATGATTCTAGCATGGACAAAACAGTGGCTGATTGGCAGGAGGCAAAGAGTAGGGATTAAGGGAGACTTTTCTGGCTTGCTCCTGGTGAGTAGTGGTGTTCCACAGGGGTTTGTGTTGGGATTGGTTCTTTATAATACAGTATGTGTCAATGATTTGAATGATGGAAGTGTTGGCTTTTTTGCAAAGTTTGCAGATGATATGAAGGTAGGTAGAGGGCAGGTGGTTTTAAGTAAGTAGAGAAGCTACAGAAGGATAGACAGATTAAGAGAATGGGTAAGGACGTGGCAGGTGGAATACAATGCTAAGTGTACAGTCATGCACTTTGGTAAAAGAATTGAAAGGCTTGACTATTTTCTAAACGGAGAGAAAATGCAAAAACTGAGATGCAAAGGGACTTGGGAATCTTGTGCAGGATTCCCTAAAGGTTAATTTGCAGGTTGAGTCTGTGGTGAGGAAGGCAAATGCAATATTAACATTCATTTCAAGAGAACAAGAATATTAAAAGCAAGGATGTATTGTTGAAACTTTACTGGTGAGGGCTCATTGGGAGTATTGTGATCAGTTTTCGGCCCCTTATCTTAGAAAGGATGTGTTGTAACTGGAAAGGATTCAAAGAAGGTTCATGAAAATGATCCCAGGATTGAATGGCTGGTCACATGAAGAGCATTTGATGGCTCTAGGACTGTACTTGCTGGAATTCAGAAGAATGAGGGGGTGACCTCATTGAAACTTATCAAATGGTGGAAAGCCTTGATAGTGAGGGAGGAGAGGATGGTACCTATGGTGGGAGAGTCCAAGACCAGAGGACAGTCTCAGAACAGAGGAGGCGTCTTTTTAGAATGTAGATGAGGAGCAGTTTCTTTAGCTAGAAAATGGTGAATCTATGGAATTCTTTGCCACAGTCAGCTATGAAGGCCATGTCTTAGTATATTTAAGGCAGAGACTGATAGATTCGATTCTTGATTGGTCAGGGCATGAACGGGTACATGGAGAAGGCAGGGGACTGGGGCTTAGAAGAAAATTGGATCAGTCATGATGAAATGATGGAGCAGACTCAAGGGCTTAACCGTCTAATTCTGCTCCTATATTTTATGGTCTTCTGTTACCCTTGGGTTCTTTTTCACCTCCTTCAGCATTTCACTTTGTGCTCTTGGTGTTATCTTTGTTGGACACCCACTCCTAGAGAGAGTAGCAACAGTACTGAATTTAAGAATAGTAAAGGGAAAAATCACTGGTGGGTGTTGGCTATAGGCCACCTACCGGTAATAAAAATATTGCAGAGGTGATTAACCAATAAATAACTGAGGCTTGTAAGATCCGAATGGCAGTTGTCATGGGAGATTTTAACTTCCACATAGATTGGGTGAATCAGGTGGGTCAAGGAAGTCTTGAGGAGGACTTCATAGAATGCATCCGTGATGGCTTTCTTGAGCAGCGTGTTAGTGAACCTACAAGGGAAAATACTATCTTAGAACTAGTCCTGCGCAATGAGACAGAGAAGATTAACAATCTTGTAGTCAGGGATCTTCATGGAAAGAGTGATCATAGTATGATTGAATTTCATGTTCAGATGGAGGATGAAATAGCTAGATCTAAAACTAGTGTATTATGCTTGAACAAGGGAGACGACAACAAGATGAGGGAGGAGTTGGCTAATGTGGATTGGGAGCACCAGGCTATTTGGTAGGACAGTTGAGGAACAGTGGAATACTTTCAAAGAGATATTTCACAATACTCAACAAAAGTATATTCCAGTCAACAGTAAGGACAGTAAGTGTGAGGAGAGCCAGCCTTGGATAACTAAGGAAATAAAAGATAGTATCAAATTAAAAGCTCATGTGTATAGTCACAAAGAGTTGTGGGAGACTGGAGGAGTGGGAAAACTTGAAAAAGCAACAGAGAACAACTAACAACAAAAATAAAGAAAGAGAAGATAGAGTATGAAAGTAAATTAGCACAAAATATAAAAACAGATAGCAATAGTTTTTATAAATATATAAAGTGGAAGAGGGTGGCTAAAGTCAACGTCGGTCCCTTGGAAGACGATAAGGGGAAATTGATATTGGGTGATAAGGAAATGGCTGAGGCATTGAACAACTATTTTGTGTCGGTCTTCATGGTGGTGCCAAAGAAGGATGTTATGGATGAAATGCAAGGTGAGGACCTCGATAAAATCACTGTCACTAAAGAGAGAGTGATGAGCAAACTAGAGGGCCTGAAGGTAGATAAGTCCCCTGATCCTAATGGGATGCATCCCAGGGTGCTGAAGGAATTGGCAGAGGTTATAGTAGACGTGTTGGTAACCACTTATCAAAAATCTTTAGACTCTGGACAGGTCCTGGCAGATTGGAAGACAGCAGATGTCACGCCACTTTTTAAAAAAGGATGTAGGCAAAAGATGGGCAACTGTAGGCCAGTTAGCTCAATGTCTGTAGTCAGGTAAATGCTTGAAGCTGTCATTAAGGAAGAAATAGCGAAATGTTTAGAAAGGCGTGGTTCCATTAGACAGATACAGCATGGATTCAGAAAGAGCAGGTCCTGTTTGACAAACTTACTAGAGTTCTTTGAGGACATAATGAGTGCAGTGGATAGGGGGAACAGGTGGATGTCGTAGACTTGGTTTTCCAGAAGACATTCGATAAGGTGCCGCACAAGAGACTTATAAATAAGATACGATGCATGAAGTCGGAGGAAATGTATTGGCATAGATAGTGGATTGGTTAACCAATAGAAGGCAGAGAGTTGGTATAAATGAGTGTTCCTTCAGTTGTCAGTCTGTGGTGAGTGAGGTGCCGCAGGGGTCAGTGCTGGGCCCACAGCTGTTTACCATTTACATTGATGATTTGTAAGAGGGGACTGAGTGTAGCATAGCAAAATTTGCTGATGACACTAAACTGAGTGGAAAAGCAAATTGTACAGAGGATGTGGAGAGTCTGCAGAGGGATATAGATAGATTAAGTGAGTGGGCCAAAGTCTGGCAGATGGAATACAACATTGGTAAATGCGAGGTCATCCACTTTGGAAGGAATAATAGAAGAGCAGATTATTATTTAAATTGTGAAAAATTGCAGCATGCTGTTGTGCAGAGGGACTTGGGAATGCTTGTGCATGAATCGCAGAAAGTTGACTTGCAGGTACAACAGATTATTAAGAAGGCAAACAAAATGTTGTCCTTCTTTGCTAGAGGGATTGAATTCAAGAGCAGGGAGGTCGTGCTGCCACTATACAGGGAACTGGTGAGGCTGCACCTGGAAAACTGTGTGCAGTTCTGGTCTCCATATTTCAGGAAGGATATACTGACTTTGGAGGCAGTGCAGAGGAGGTTCACCAGGTTGATTCCAGGGATGAAGGGGTTAACCTATGAGGAGAGATTGAGTCGCCTAGGACTATACTCTCTGGAATTCAGAAGAATGAGAGGGGATCTTATAGAAGCATACAAAATTTTGAAAGGGATAGATAAGGTAGAAGTAGGAAAGTTGTTTCCATTGGTAAGTGACACTAGAACTAGGGGACATTGCCTCAAGATTCAGGGGAGAAGATTTCAGATTCAGTTTATTGTCATTTAAAAACCACAAATGCAATGCAGTTTAAAAAATGAGACAACGTTCCTCCAGAATGATATTTACAAAGCAAATGACAAAATAGACTACACCAGAAAATCCACATAGTGACCTGACAGCAGCGGACTCTTGAATCCATCGAACCTCCGAGCCTCTGACTATCCCCTCTGGCACAGCTTCTCCGAGCACCATCCTCTGCTGAGCGTATTAAGACGCCCCTGCCACCAGCAATGCGACCCAGAGGACTGGGGACCTGTTCTTCTCAGCAGAGACCCGGACCTCACAGCAACAGCAGCAACGACGAGGGCCTTCCTTGAGATTTCCAGATGTTCCTCCGTGCTCCGTACTCCCACCTCCATTTTTCATTAGATTAGGATTGCGCACGGCACCCCCGCTTAACAAATAACAGATAATCAGCTCCGGAGTGGCCGCTGCAAGCTGCATCACGCCGCCATCTTTTGCTTGGAGATTTAAGACGGAGATGAAGAGAAACTGTTTTTCCCAGAGAGTGGTGAATCTGTGGAATTCTCTGCCCAGGGAAGCAGTTGAGGCTTCTTCACTAAATATATTTAAGGAACAGTTAGATAGGTTTTTAACATAATAAGGGAATGGAGAAGAGGCAGGTAGATGGAGCTGAGTTTACGGATGGATCAGCCATGATCTTATTGAATTGTGGGGCAGGCTTGATGGGCCAGATGGCCTACTCCTGCTCCCATTTCTTATGTTCTTATGAATTTTCTCCATTTGTAGCCAATTTCTCTTGCTGTAGACTGATGAATATGCAGGTCTTTAGAAATGCTTTTGTAGTCTTTTCTAGCTTCATGCATCTCTACAATTCTTTTAAGGTCCCCTGAAAGTTGTTTTGATTAAGGCATGGTGCACATAGCAGATCTTTCTTGAGAAGAGCAGGCTCTGTCAGTAACCTGACTTCATGTGCCTTTTTTTATATAGGGCAGAACACCCCTGCAACCCACACCTCCGATCTCACCTTATTGATTGGAACACTTGACTCCATATAGATTTTGTAGAAGGCATTACCCCAGAGGTTCACATACTCTTTTGAACCTAGGCTGTGATTGTTTAAAAGGTGTACTCAGTATTGACGAGAACAAGTACAAATGATAGATAGATAGATAGATAGATAGATACTTTATTCATCCCCATGGGGAAATTCAACATTTTTTCCAATGTCCCATACACTTGTTGTAGCAAAAACTCATTACATACAATACTTAACTCAGTAATAATATGATATGCATCTAAATCACTAACTCAAAAAGCATTAATAATAGCTTTAAAAAAAAGTTCTTAAGTCCTGGCAGTTGAATTGTAAAGCCTAATGGCATTGGGGAGTATTGACCTCTTCATCCTGTCTGAGGAGCATTGCATCGACAGTAACCTGTCGCTGAAACTGCTTCTCTGTCTCTGGATGGTGCTATGTAGAGGATGTTCAGGGTTTTCCATAATTGACCGTAGCCTACTCAGCGCCCTTCGCTCAGCTACCGATGTTAAACTCTCCAGTACTTTGCCCACGACAGAGCCCGCCTTCCTTATCAGCTTATTAAGACGTGAGGCGTCCTTCTTCTTAATGCTTCCTCCCCAACACGCCACCACAAAGAAGAGGGCGCTCTCAACAACTGACCTATAGAACATCTTCAGCATCTCACTGCAGACATTGAATGACGCCAACCTTCTAAGGAAGTACAGTCGACTCTGTGCCTTCCTGCACAAGGCATCTGTGTTGGCAGTCCAGTCTAGCTTCTCGTCCAACTGTACTCCCAGATACTTGTAGGTCTTAACCTGCTCCACACATTCTCCATTAATGATCACTGGCTCCATATGAGGCCTAGATCTCCTAAAGTCCACCACCATCTCCTTGTTTGTGTGTTATTTGTTTAGGCAGATTGCGTTTGAAGATCAGACCACCTTTTGTGAGTAATTAATGCAGAAAACCAGGTAACTGCAAAGGGTTCACAAACTTTTTCTTGCAACTGTAGATATGGAATGGACTGGAATATCTAAATAAGAATTTAGATAGCAATGCTTGGTTATTACAGCATCTGTAATTCTCTAATGCTTAACTGTTAACTAAAACAATATGCTGTGATTTCTGTACATCTTAGTAAAATGTAAAGCTGGAAATACTTAGCAAATTGAGCAGTGATTGTAGTAGGAGAAATGGTTTGTTTCAGGTCAGTAATCTATTGACACTATAACTAAAACTTTTAAAATAGACAAGAAATTGTTTTCTCAGAAAGCCTCAGTTTCTTTACTCTTACTAAAGTTTCAAATCCCATGAATTATGACTTGACATCCATGATTGGTGTTTGTCCCTTTACATTTGTATTCTCTTTCCATTTATAAATCATGTGCAGATTTATCAGATGGTGGTCTACTTCTAACTGATCCTTTCAAAGATTTGTTGTTTGTTTTATTAAACAAGCTAGTCTTGTCTGCCTGTGAGTGACACAATTGACATGAATAAGATGGAATGAATGGATTGTTTCAATGGTCTATGACTTTGTACATCCTTCTAATTTGTATTGCTTATTTTCTAAATTAAAATTGATCAGATATGTTTGTCAGACCATAGACACCTATTTAATATTTCTGTAATATTTGAGTAATATTGTAAATGTATTGATTAAAAATTATTTGTTTACATAGTGCATTGTGGGTTATCTGTAAAAGTACGTAAATGGCTTACGTCATCATGCCACCATGTGATATATGCGAGCTTCGCTTAAAATAAAAACAATCTAATTATCTCTCATTTCTCTTATTTTCCTTTCAATTAGCTTTTATGTTTTGGAGTTACAAAACATATAAATTTAATGCAGAGTTAATAATTTTTGTGATGAGTTCATTCCTGAAAGTATTGAACACCCAAGTTTCTTCCTTCCTGGTAATACCAGCACTAAGGATCATAGTTTCAATTTCTGCAATTCACAAATTATCCATTAATCACTGTTTTCAGTCCTCTATCTACAAAGTAATTTTCTGTGGTACAGCTTCCATTACCTGCATTATTTATATTAACTAGAATATTCACTTGGATGTTTCCAGGGATAAAGACGCCACTTGTTTTAATATAGAATGTTTGTTGAGCAAAAAAGGCTGAGAATTTTCCTCAAAGTTCCTACAAAAAAAATCTAGTAAGCTTCCTAACATTTATTACTATATTATGTGTCAATTCAATAGGATTCCTGGTGATAGGCAATTGTGAAGACATTATTTTCTGAGATACAGATTAATTCAAAAGGCTTTTTCACTATCATCAAATCAAAAGAAAAAGCATTTTTAAAATAACTTTAACTATCCCAGAAAGCTATACTACATGCTAAATAAATTTTTGGAGCCAGTGATTTATTTTAATTTTGTTTTGTAATCTTTTTTTAAAAAAAAATAAATCAATCTTTTAGTATCATATGCCTGATGCTAAGTTTTCAGGGCATTTACAGAAACAAAAATGCTACAGTTTCTCCAAGTTTGATACCATCTGTGGAGAAAGTAAACCATTGTTTGTGTCTCATTTGATCCCAGTTGATGATTTGAATAATTTAGGCATTCTTTTATTTGCAACACACACACAATGGTGAAGGAACTCAGCAGGTTAGCCAGCATCTATGAAAAAGAGTAAGCAGTTGATGTTTCTGGCCAAGCCATTTCGTCAAAGACCTGAATCCTTGTCTACTAAGATAAGGAAGGTCTACAATTCCATGCCCAGACTGCATTGATCAATTGACTGTCTTTCTCCTACCTGCATGGAGGCTAACGAGTAAACTTCCAGAGATTAGGACAGCAAAGAGGTGGTCGTGAGAAGCAAAGGAGCGGTTACAGGATTGTTTTGAGTCAGTGGACTGGGCCGTGTTCAAGAACTCGTCTGTGGATTTGAATAAATACACAATGGTTGTCATGGACTTTATAAAAACAGACTTAGACAAGTGTGATCCCACAAAATCATTCAGTCTTTCTAATCAGAAGCCCTGGATGAATATTGATATCCACAATCTGCTGAGGGCCGGATCACAGGTATTCAAGTCTGATGACCAAGAACATTACAAGAGGTCTAGGTACAATCTCCATCTCACGGACAAAGTGGTAATCCCAGACTAAACTTAAATCAACAAAGTCAGCAAGACTAAGGGGCTGATTACTGTATGTATAGCTGACTTCAGGAGAAGGAAACCAGAAGTCCATGAGCAAATCCTCATCAGAGGTGGGAAGGGTCAGCAACTTGAAATTCCTCGGTGTTATCATTTTAGAGGACTTTCCTGGGTCCAGCATGTATGTGCAAAGAAAGTACCGTGATGTCTCTATTTCCTTAGGGGTTTGTGAAAATTTGGCATGACATATAAAACTTGTAACAAACTTCTTTGGATGTATAGTGACGAGTATATAGACTGGCTGTGTCACTGGCTGATATGGAAACACCAATGCCCTTGAATGAAAAATCCTATGAAAAGTATTGGATATGACCCTGTCCACCACAGGTAAAGCCCTCCCCACCACTGAGCACATCTACACGAAACGTTGCAGGAAAGCAGCATACATCATCAGGGACATCTACCACCCAGGCATGCTCACTTCTCACTACTGCCATCAGGAAGAAGGTACAGAAGTCTCGGGACTCACACCACCAATTTCAGGAACATCTATTATCCCTCAACCATCAGGCTCTTGAGCCAGTGGGAATGACTTCACTCAACTTCATTTGCCCCATCATTGAAATGTTCCCACAACCTATGGACTTGCTCTCAAGGACTCTGACTCATGTTTTTGTTAATTATTTATTTGTTTGTCTATCTATTTATTACTTCTTTCTCTTTGTATTTGCACAGTTTGTTGTCTTTTGAATGCCCAAGTTGGTGTGGTCTTTCATTGATTCTATTATTGTTATTATTCTATGGATTTATTGAGTATGCCTGCACGAAAATTAATCTCAGGGTTGTATATGATGATATATATGTACTTTTGAATTTATAATCCCATCATCTGGTCCCAGTGATTGGGTGACCCCGTTTGACTGGTTTGAATCAGTCAGTTGAATAGAACAAAAGTCACCTGAGGCACAAGTTCCAAGGTGAAGGCCATAGAACAATCAACACACACAAAATGCTGGAAGAACTCAGCAGGCCAGGCAGCATCTATTGAAAAGAGTGCAGTCGACGTTTTGGGCTGAGACCCTTCAGCAGTCCTGGATTTCCAGCAGCTGCAGATTTTCTCTTGTTTACCATAAAACTATATTGCTTGTAGCTTTGGGCTACATCCGGTGGGAACCTGACACAGGTCAGTCAGATGACCTTGAGCCAATGAAACTGAAACGTCAATGATCTAATGAAGGAAAGTACAAAAGTAGAGAGTTTCAAGAGCTTAGGGAGTGACAGCTGTATGCAGACCAACATACAATATGGAGGAACCACATCTGGATGTGGAGATCACATCAGGGCCACAATGAATACCTGGCCAGCATAGAATTTTTCTCAGGTATTACCTTTTCTATTCTTTGGCTGTTCATGAATGGTTAAGGAAACTTAGTAGGTGTGTACTCAGGTTATTCAGTTGTGTAAATTCATGTATTTGTGAACTGAGCCAATAAAGGTACTTGTCAGTTCATATGGATTCTCTCTGTGCCTAACCGAACATTATAATTGTTGAGGGGTAATCCTTGTAACATTCCACACTCTCACCACCCTTTGAGTGCAGAAGTTCCCTGTTACATATTTCACCTTTAACCCTTAACCTATGACCTCTAATCCTAGTCTCATTTAACCACAATGGGAAAAGCCTGTTTGCAGTTACCCTATTTATGCTCCTCATAATTTTGTATACATGTATCAAATACCCCTCTATTCCCTACACTCAAAGGAATAATGTCATAATCTATTCAACCTTTCACCCTAACTCAGCTCCTCAAGTCCCAGCAAAATCTTTTTAAGTTTTCTCTGTACTTTCAATCTTATTGTTATCTTTCCATAGGTGGGTGACGAGAACTACACACAAGACTCCAAATTCGGCCTCTCTGCTACCTTGTATAACTTCAACATTCATCCCATCTCCTGTACTCATACTTAGATTTATGAGGGTCAGTGTGCCAAAAGGTCTCTTTGTGACGCTATCTACTTGTCATACCGCTTTCAATGAATTATAGATCTTGTACTCGCAGACCCTTCTGTTCTACCATACTCCTCGGTGCCCTACCATTCACTATGTAAATCTACCTTGCTTTTCATCCCAAAGTGCAATACCTCACACTTGTCTACATTAAGATGCATATGTCATTTTCCAGCCCATTTTTCCAGCTCGTTCAGAGCCCAATGCAAATTTTGATAACCTTCCTTGCTGTCCACTATACCCCAATTTTGGTGTGATCTGCAAATTTGCTGATCCAATTTACCACGTTATCATCCACACTGTTGATATAGATGATGACAAAATACAATGGACCCAGATATGGACTATATTCTAGCCCTCTCAAAATGAATACGAACATTGCATTTTCTTTCCTTGCTATTGACTCAACCTACAAGTTCACCTTCAGGTAATCCTGCATGAGGGTTCCCAAGTCCCTTTGTACCTCTAATTTCTGAAGTCTATCCCCATTTAGAGATTAGTCTGCGCCTTTATTTCTTCAGTCAATGTGCATGGCCATACACTTCCCCACACTGTTCTATTTTCTACTTCTTAGTCCCAACATATCTGAGTCCTCCCGCAGTCTCCCTGCTTCCTCTGTGATGCCTGCTCTCCACCTGTCTTTGTATCGTCTTTAACAAAGGCATCAATTTGTTACCAAGATCATTAACATAATGTGTAAAGTAGCAAACCCAAAACTGATCCCTGAGGTCACCAGCAACCAACCAGAAAAGGCCTCCTTCACACTCTTTGCCTTCTGCTAGTCAGTCATTTTTCCATCCATGCTATACATTTCCTGTAATACCACGGGCTCTTATCGGCTTCAAGTGAGAGGGGAGCTGTTATCCATATTTCAATTGCTATCTTCTATGACCCAATGAAAGCTGGAGAATAACCTTCATTATTAACATCCTCAAACAGCCTCTTCTGGTTTCCTATCAATGTCCGAACCATAGTACCAATCTCTGCCACTTTCATCCTTTATTGTTTTGATGTGTAAAATCACTACTACTAGGTGAATGCCTTGAAAAGAAAGATGATTTTTGTTTTGTTATCTTGTGTTTTTAAATACTGCATTTGAAATTATTTATGTATTTTGAGTTTTGACTAAAAATTGAGCTCTTGAGCACAATGTGAATTTTAAACTTGATGAGAAGTATTTTTGACTTATAAAATTTTACTTAATGTTTTCCAGTGACACCACTTTTGTATATCAAGGAATTACTGTATTTAACAGCTTGAGTTTGGAAAGGAATTCTTTGTTCCAACTCAAGGTACTCCAACAGCCAGTATGATAAATGGCAGCAAATTACCAGCTCACAATGAGTTGGACTCAGATTATTGGCAAAGTTTACATGAAGTTTTCTTCTCAAGTACGAGGAAAAATACAGAATGTTGAGTGTCTGACCTTTAATCCTGTTCCAATTTGTATAGCAGACTCAATTTGCCAGCTTTGAGATCTATAGAATGATTATTTGTCCTCTTCCTTAACTGTTCTTATGCTCTTAATTTTGTATGTGATGAACATTAAAGTTATTTGGCAATTAGCTGCATAACATTGTTGTGGAAGCTGGTCTAGGTAGATCTATGTGCAAATAAAATCTGCATTTTTTTGTAATTTCCTCTGTCATTAAATGCAAGTTGTTGCTTGTCTCACTATGGCATGCTTCTCTTTTATAATGTGCTGCTTTTCTTCTGCACTGCTATAATTAGATTGAGTATTTGAGAATTATTTTATGATCTAGGGAACTAGTATTTGAATATTCTGCAGTAAAATTTGTGCTGATTAGTAATTCTTGCCACAGTGGTGACACATTCAGTGTTGAGTCACAGTTTGTGGGATTGAGCTCTACTCCAGAATCTTCAACTTGTTAGTTCTGCATTTTTTTTTAAAAAAAAGCACCCTGGGTCTCGGTATGAAACACTGATTATTTATCACCCTCCATATATGTTGCCTGACTTGCTGAGTTCCACCAACAGTTTATGTGCTACCCTTTAGATTGTATTCTTGGAGGTTCTCTCTCTCCATCAAGGCATCAGTAGAAAGGCCTTTCATCCTTTTTTCAGTGGACAGAATCGATCACTTTGTAACGTTAAACAAGAGTCATTTCTATTAGTCATCTCTCTGCAAGTTAAAACAGATACTCTGGTTACTCTCCTTTTTTTTTAAGAACCTTAATCATTTAAAGATTTTTCAGTATATTCTTTTTCCTCTTTCACAATAGTATTTAATTTTCTTTAAAGTGTTTTGGGATGGACTTTGGTATATTCCCACCTATTTAAAAAGTAGCCAGAATATATCCAACAACAGCCCATTTTTTCCCCCTGCTCTGTTACCTTCTGAAATACCCCAAGGGTTTATTCCTGGGTCCCTCTTTTTCTTTGACTATGTAGCATTCATAGTTATAATCAGTTTCTGGATATTCACTGATGGTGCTTTCACTCTACCAATATTCCAAGATGGATCTGATGATATTGCTTTCTTTGGTCTTGACATGAGCAAATACTTTCTGTTCATATGATATTCAGTTTGTTCAAGCTATTAAATTCAAATGGAATACTGCAGAAACTAAAGTCATCATCTCCACCTTCCCACAATTTTCTACATTTCCAGTTACAGTTTTGTGTTGAATCAGAATTTGTAAAACCAATACTTATTTTAGCACAACGTTGAGCTTTCAACTCCAAATATTTTCTATTGCCTGGATTTCTTCTCCTGTCACCTGTTCAGTCAATTATCTTCATCTTTCTTCATTGAATGTTTGAGGGTTCACTGCTCTTCTGATGAACCTTCGTAGATTGCACCAAATAGCATTAATTTGATCCCTTGCACTTCTTGCTTGATTACCTGAAGATACCTGTTTATATTTTTGTCCTTTTCGATAACTCTCATTGGTTCGCCTCTCCCTGTCTGTGCAGCAAAACTTTCAATTGCATCACCACTCAGTTTCTTTGACTCTTATCTCTTTTGCATCATATTTAAATGGGATGATCTCAACAACCAAAATATATCATCTGGCTATTTAAAGTATTGGTGAAACATAGCTATGCTCAAATAGTCTTTGTATTTCAGGATATTCTGAGATTGTGAAAGCCACCAGATAAATGTTATACTTTGTTAGTTGTGTCATCAGCTGTCAGCCTTACCACATTTTCATATCCTTTCATTAAGCTCCACCTAATCTCTACTCCTCCCTTTTTAAATACTTCCTTTGAAACCCATATCTGATCAAGTTTTTGTTTATTCTTTTAACTCATTTTTTTTCTAGCCAGACTTACCTGACAGCATCAGATTCCATAGTCATTTCATTGTTTGCCATAGTCCCTCCTGTGTTTTCTCCTACCTATTATTCTTCAACACTGGATCTATTCTGGTTGGTGGAAGATATCAACATTATTTGCAATATGCAAATGTACTTGTTTAGAAAAGTTGTTTGTGAAGCATTTGTCCATCTCAACTGCACACCTTTAAGTAGGTAGCCTTGTGATGTTAACCTGCCTAAACCAGCCTTTTCGCATCAAATGATTTTCAAGATTGGCCTTTTCAGTCACATTTTGTATTGACTTTTTTTAATCCTATGAGTTAGTATTTTCTATTGTTTTGTGAAAAATTATTAATTTAAAAACTGATTAGCACCAAGTCTAATGGTTTGAAAAACACTAACTGAAGCCTTTGTTTTTTGTATGATGTGGAATGTGTACTGATCTTGATGTGTTCTTGTTGAATTCAAACTGATTAATATGTTGTATAATACCTTTTGCTTATAGATTCTATGTGCTTAATGTAATTTCTTTTTTTTTAAACAGTGACCAAAGTGGATGAGAAAAAAAATCAAATTTTATTGTTAATTGCAGTGGATTCATTTAAAGGATATACTTAAGAATTTTCAGTATACTTCAAGCATTTGATTAAAACTGCACTTAAAATGGACAATACTGAACTGAGCAGTGTCCCAAGCTATAATGTTAGCCGCCCAGTTTTTAACGAGGAAGCTTTCCGAGCCTACCTAAGTAAGAAGAGAAAACACAGTTCATCAAAGAAGGAAAAATTTCTACGGTATTTTCGGTAGGTTTTTAGTTACCATTTTGTAATGAAACTTCAATCTAAAATGATTTGTCTTGATCGCTCATTTGAATCTTTGAAAAACTGTATCTGCCTACCTCCTTAAGTTACACATGCAGTAGTGTAATATGCTGCACAACACATTTCCAGAATAAACTTTGACATGAATCCTCAATTTACTCTTGCAGGAAGATTTAAAACTCCATATTTTTATGCCACTAAGTCATGAAGTCTTTACTAAATATTGCTGTTAAACATTACCCTTTTGAAAGGCTTATTCATATTTGTGGAATAATAAAAATTGTTTATATGACCGCTTGGTTTTCTGAAAAATATTTCATTCAGGAATAAGTATGAACTTGGCATACTCAGCATTTCCTTGGAAAAAATATCCTCTTTCTTCCAAGAATCTAGTACAGTGAAATTTCTCTGCATTGGTTTCAGTGCCAGTATGTTCCTTCTTAAATTCCCTCTTGAGCACCATGTAGCAGGTAGTACAATGCGATTATAGCTCGGGGTGTCAGAGGTTGGAGTTCAATCCATGTGTGCTCTGTAAGGAGTTTGTATATTTCCTCCCTGACTGCGTGGATTCCCTCCAGGTGCTCTGGTTTCCTCCCACAGTACCGGATTAGTAATTGTAAATTGTCCTTTGATTAAGCTAGAGTTAAATAGGTAGGTTGCTGGGTGGTGCAGCTTGTTGGGCTGGTAGGGCCATTCTGTGCCATATCTCATAAATAAAATTAGAACAAAACATACACAGTGCTCCAGGTGAAGTTTCATCAATGCCCTGTTGTACTATAGCAAGATGCTCATACTATGATACTCCATTTTGTATGTTTCCCTGATTATTTGTTGTATGTGTTAAATTTCTTTTATATTCAAAGATACCCAGATCTCTCTGTCACATTCTATTTTCTTTCTCTTTAAATAATATTTGTTTTATTTTCCTACCAAAGTAGATAATTTCATATAATTATTTAGAAGAATTTTGCCCTTTTGTGCAGGGCAAATCATGTTTTATTAACTTGAGAGTGATAGATGAAAGAGCTATGGATGTTGCATACATGGATTTTAGTGAGATATTTGACAAGGTCCATCATGGGATGCTCATTCAGGAGATTAAGATGCATGGTGAATTGGCTTTTTGGATTCAGAATTGGCTTGTCTATAGCAGGCAGTAGTGTTTGAGCTAGAGGTCCGTGATTAGTGGTGTTCTGCAGGGATCTGTGCTGGGCCCTCTGTTTGTGATGCACATAAATTACCTGAATGCAATTGTAAATGGGTAGGTTAGTAGTTTGCAGATAATATGAAGATTGGTGGTGTTGATAACGTAAAAGACTGGCAAAGAATACAACAGGATATAGATCATTTGCAGATATGGGTAGGGAAATGGCAGATGGAGTTTAACCCAGGCAAATGTGAAGTGTTACACCTTGGTTGGTCAAATAGAAAAAGACAGTACACTGTTAAGAGCAAGATCCTTAACAGTGTTGATAAGCAGAAGGGTCCAAGTTCATAACTCCCTGAAAGCGGCTACACAAGTTGATAGTGGGATTACAGTAAGAAGGCATATGTTTAGTTATAATATGCCTTTATTAGTTGAGGCATTGAGTTCAAAAGCCAGGAAGTTATGTTGCAGTTTTATAAGGCTGGAGTATTGCATTCAGTTCTGGTTGCCCCATTGTAGAAATTATGTTGAGACTTTGGAGAGGGTGCAGAAGAGGTTTACCAGGATGTTTTCCTGGATTAGAGGACATTCAGATTCAGATTCAGTTTATTGTCATTTAGAAACCACAAATGCAATGCAGTTAAAAAATGAGACAACGTTCCTCCAGAATGATATCACAAAAGCATATGACAAAACAGACTACACCAGAAAATCCACGTAACGTTTGGCAATCCCCGATCCAGAGTCTGGAGAAGCTGCTGCGTATTAATATCGCGCTACCATCTTAGCGCATTCCCCGGAAAGGAGCTCCAATCCCACCAGACAAAACAAGACCAAAAACTAAAGCTACAAGACCTGCACAATACCACATAGTTACAACATATAGTTACAACAGTGCAAACAATAGCATAATTGATTTAAAAAAACAGACCATGGGCACAGTAAAAATAGTTCAAAGATGTTAAAAGACAATAAGTTCAAAAGAAACCACCACACAGTTTCCACAAGTCCTCAGGGTCCTGATAGACTCGTCATCCCACACCGGCGGCAGAAGGGAATACCCCCACTATGGACTTCCATGGCACCGCCCGACTCAGCCCCGCAGATGCAGCACACAATGAAAGTTCCATCGAACCCAGCCTCGCAGACACAGCACATAGTGAAAGCGCTCCGACCGCAGCGGACTCCGAGTCCGTCGAACCTCCAATCATCCCCTCCGGCACAGCTTCTCCAAGCACCATCCTCTGCCAAGCGTATTAAGACACCCCCGCCAATGGCCATCGGCAGCGCGACCCCAAGGACTGGGGGCCTGTTCTTCCCAGCAGAGACCCGGACCTCACAGCAGCAGCAACGAAGAAGGTCTTCCTGGAGATTTCCAGACGTTCCTCCGCGCTCCCACGTCCGTTTTTCATCCGATTATGATTGCGCACGGCACCCCGCTTCACAAATAACAGATAATCAGCTCCGGAGTGGCCGCTGCAAGCTGCGTCGCGCTGCCATCTTGGATCACGATGTGCTATAATGAGAGGTTGGATACACTTGGGTTGTTTTCTCTCGAGCAGCAGAGGCTGAAGGGAGATCTGATAGAGATTTATACAATTATGCAAGGTATAGATAGAGTAGATGGGCAATATCATTTCCCCAAGGGTTATGATGTCTAATACCAGAAGATTTGCAGTTAAGGTGAGAAGGGTTAATTTCAAAGGAGATGTAAAGGGCAAATTTTTCATATTGTGGGTGCCTAGAATGTGCTGCCTGGGGTGGTGATAGAGACATAAACATTAGAGACTTTTAAGAGACTTAGGAATGTGTGGAAAATGGAAGTAGGCAGAAGAGATTAGTTGGCTATTTGATGACTAATTTAATTAGTTTGGCACAGTATTGTGGGTCAAAGGGCGTGTTCCTGTGCTGTACTGTTTTATGTACTTGCCTAACCAAGCCTAACCGGTGTCTGTAACTATTCATCCTCATAACTTACTATAGATCTTTGCATTATCTACAAATTTGGCTACAACAGTCCTTTTAACTACCATTTAATATAGACAATTAGTTGAGAGCCCAGCTTTGTTTCTTGTACTACCTCCTTTACTGTAGCTTGCCAACTTGAAAATAATCTACTTATCCATAAGCCAATTCTCTATCTATGCTAAAATATTGCTCTCAAAACTATGAATAATCTTTTATGTGGCACTTTTTAAATGGCTGCTGAAAATCCAAAAGGCAGCACTATCCACCCTGCTTTTAACATCCTCTGAATTTAAATAAATTTGTCAAACTGTTTTCATAAGTTATATTGACTCAACTGATTTATATTTGACTGCTAAATGTCTTTCGAGCATTTATTATTGAGATCCTGCTTCTTGCCTCAAAAAAGGTCAGCTGAGCTGACCTATGATTTGCTGCTTTCACTATGATTTGAAGCTAGGTGCTTCGGAGACTGAAAGGTTGGAAGGTCATTAAGCCACCTAGCTACTCTCAGGGGTTCTGAAAGAGGTAGCATAAGAAATTATGGATACATTTGGTAGTGATCTTTCAAGAATCATTAGATTCTGATATGGTTTTTAAGGATTGGAAAATCACAAATATTACTCCAATCTTCAAGTGTGAAGGAAGCAAAAGACAGGAAATTATAGAATAGTTAGCCTGGCTTAAGTGGTTGACAAGCTGTCAGAGTCCATTATTAAGGATGAAGTTTTGGGGTACAGTACTTGGAAACATGCAATAAAATTGGCTGAAGTCAGCATGGCTTCCTTGAGGGAAGATCTTGCATGACAAATCTGTTAGAATTCTTTAAGGAATTAATAGGCAAAATAGGCAAATGAGAGTCACTTGGATTTTGAAGGTTCCACACATGAGACTGCTAAACAAGAAAAGAGCCCATGGTAATACAGGAAAGATACTAGCATAGACAGAAGATTGGTTGACTGACAAAAGGCAAGAGTGGGAATTAAGCAGATCTTCTCTGTTTGGCTACCGGTGACTAATGGTGTTCTGCAAGAGTCTGTGTGGATTCGCTAATTTTCAAGTTGTGTATTAATGATCTGGATAATGGAATTGATGACTTTGTGGCCAAGTTTGCGGATGTTACAAAGTTAGGTGGAGGGGCAAGTGGTGGGTTGAGGAAGCAGGGGATCTGCAAAAGGATTTTGACAGATTAGGAGAATAGGTGAATGAGTGTAGAAGGAAACAGTGTAGGAAAGTGTTTGATGCACTTTGGTAAAGGAACAAGGGCATAGACTATTTTCAAAATGGGGAACAAATTCAGAAATTGAATATGCAAAAGGACTTGTGAGTTCTAATGCTAACTTGCAGGTTGAGTCAGTAGTAAGGAAGGCATATGCATTGTTAGAATTAATTTCAAGAGGACTAGAATATAAAACCAAGGATGTGATCCTGTGGCTTTATAAGGCATTGGTCAGAGTGCTTTTGGAGGATTGTGAGCAGTTTTGGGCTGCTTGTCTAGGAAAGGATGTGCTAGCATTGAAGAGGGTCCAGAGCAGATTTATGAAAGGGTTATTATATGAGGAGCATTTAGTCCTGGGCTTGTACCTGTTTGAGTTTAGAAGAATGATGGGGGAACTCATTAAGTCCTGAAATGTTGACTGTTTATTCCCCTCCATAGATGCTGACTGAGTTGGTTCCTCCAGCATTTTGTGTGTGGTGCTCAAGATTTCTAACATCTGCAGAATCTCTTGTTTCTTATATGCTCCTATGACTTATGGTCTTTCTGTCTCTCTCCCTTTCCAAGAGAAGCATGATACTTACAGTTTACAATCTTTGTGGTCCCAGTGTAAATTTGTGAGAACCTCTACCCTAAGATGCAAGCCATTAGGTCCAGGGAATTTTGTCTACCTTTGGTATCATTAGTTTGCCTATTAGGTTTTCCCTATTGAAATTGATTATTTTTTAAGTTATTTTCCTCAATTCCTGTTTTTCTTGTAGTATTTTTGTAGTGTTCTTGCACAGGTGTAAAAACTCTGAACTAAACACCAAGTATAAACCGGTCAATGAGGCGCGATCCCAGTAAGATTAACCGTTTACTGTTCACTCTTCCACATTAATGTATGGTGAAAACTGTTGATAAAACAATACAAAATATATACAGTATTTGTTTCCTTCTTGGCATCACATTTACATCATAAATACTTGCAAAAATAAAACTACAACAAACTATATTACATTAAAGTACAACATACAGTCAGAATCTACCTACGCCATCAACTGCTTTAAATACACTTCAACACAAACTATCCGCAACTCTTTAAATAACAAAGAATATAAACTTTATCAACTGTAATTACTTTTAACAGAATCAGTGTTAACATTTTTACTTCAACATATCGATTATCTTATGAACTTACGGCGTTGCTTCTATGATGTTTCTAGTGCGTAGAAAGAAAACTTTTCTCGCGCTGATCCTGCACACACAAGCCCCCTCCTTCCCATTTTTCCAAACTGGTATTTTCCCACAGGACGCAGCAAAACCAGGTGTGACGTCATCGCATGCTGTGATACATCACAGACAACAAATTTACTTTCAACAACCTTAACTTTAACTAGAAAATGATTACAAACGAATTACTAAAGCGAAAATATAATAAACTAAACGAATGCTTTAAGGGCAACACAATTTTCTACTGTGAATAAGACACAAAATATTTGTTAAACCTTTATTGTTTCCTTGTTGCCTATTATGAATTCCCTAGTCATCTAACTTTACAGCATTGCCTCTTTTAAAAGCGAAAAGTGATGCCTTTTATTGAGAAGCATTTTCCCTTTGATCCTTCTTCCTAATGAATAGCTTTTCTGTAGTTTTATTTAATGGTGTGGTTCTATTCCTCATAAGTTGTGTACTATTGAAAAAAGCTATTTTAATTTTTAAAAAACTACTACTGAATGATGGTAAAAGTAAGTCTGATGGACGAGTTACTAAATATTAATCAGGTGAGCATGAATTTAAGGCATTGTGTGACAGCATGTACTATACTTGTGCCTCTGCCAGTTTCTAATTAACCAGAGTATTGTTTATTCATTTTGTCTTCTACAGTTGTTCAACCACAAAAGCCAAGTCAATACTCTTCAGCTTTGTTCCCATTCTTCTATGGTTACCTAACTACCCAATAAAGGAATATTTATTTGGGGACATCATTTCTGGTGTGAGCACTGGAGTAGTGCAGCTACCTCAGGGTAAATATGAATGTTATATTCTGCTTTCAGTGAATTGTATAACTCAGGTAATGTACGGTATGGAATTAGTGGATTTCGCCTTTCAGTATTTTAACATTAACGATTGTGTCTATTGGTCCACGTGCATGCTCCAAGTTTATGAAGATTTTCTGTATAGTGTACATTCTTGGATCACTGCATTGATGTGGAACTGAGTTAAAGGGGCTATTCGGGTTGTTACGTACCCCGTAACTGGGTCACTTACCAGCAAAGATAGAGAGGTCCGTTGAAGTCTGATGGTACTATTTTTAACAGTATTTATTGATAAAAATACACAAAAATAACATTGATGCAAACATACAGATAATATACGTCGTCAATACTAAATCTAAAAGCGCGGGTATAATGATAATCAATAAGAAATAGCTCTATCGTTGTCTAGGGGGATAATGTATTGTCCGATGGAAATATAAAAGTCACTCAAGTTCATTCAAGCTGCAGCTTTTGGTTGGAGAGAAAGACGGAGGTTTAACTTGCCCATTCCTTTTATGATGTCAATCCTTCGAGGGCTGATTTCCCCTTTGTTGTTAGCTAAAGCCGTGCTTCCGTGGTAAAGGCCCACCAATTCCGAGACAAATGGAAAAGGACGCTTTTCCACCGGCTTTCGCTATTACGCTGTTACAGGAGTTCTAGCATTTCTTCTGGTGCGTCTGAAGGGGCTGTTCCCCAGACCCTCTTTTATCCTGACTCACAGGGTCTCAGATGTCAATCAGGTTGGGATGATGCAATCCCTTCACCAACCCCCCTCGGTTCATTGCCTGGAGGCTTCGATGAATCGTACAGTACTCAATACACAATTCCTTCTCCAAGAGATAATGGCCGTTAACCGTGGCTTTGTCTCTCGGAGGCCCAGGACACATTCCAAACATTGAGGAATCTGCGTGTCTCTCTCTCATTTCCTGGGTCTCCTGACCTGAATCAATAGCGATCCTGCGATTCTCAAAAAGGAGGGGGCCACGGGCGTAACAGGGTGCAGGCAGAAGAAATTTTGAGTGTGCAAAATCTTATCTCTACAGTCCTTCATCTTTGATTTCAACAGCCGATCTGCTCAATTATGTCCTTGACCCTATTGACACACAAGGTCTCATTTTAAAATGAAAAGTGAAAAACTTTGACTCAGCACTCATTTGAAATATGGAAAGAAATGTAGGAAACAGAAAATAGGATCAGGTGTAGACCATTTGATCCTTCAAAACTGTTCAGATAATCCAAAATCATTAACATGTTCCCCTTTCTCCCTCTACCCCAAAAGAAAAATATAACAGCTTGAGTATATTTTATGATTTGTGTAGCTCTTTCAGCAGTGGTGAATTTCATATATTCACATACTCTGGAGAAAAAATATTCTAATTTAAATGACTCGCCCCTTACCCTTAGACTATTGTCCTTGGTTTCAGACTTCCCAGTCATCAGGAACATTCTGCATGTAATCTGTTTGATTTATTATAAATCAGTTACATAGTTTAGAAGTTTATAGGTTTCTATGAGATGCCCCATTATTCTTATGAGCTCCAGTGAATATAAGCTTGAGACCAGTCTCTCCGTATGTCAACCTAGCCGTGCCAAGGATCATGCTCACTTGTGAAATATCTAACTTGTACCCCTATCCTTTAATGGTGTTTTTTATTGGGTGAACAGTTAAGATTGTCCTCCAAGTTTGTAAGGACTTCCTATATTGCTTAAGTAACAAATCTAAAGATTAGCCATAATCTTGGTGAATGACATACTGTATGTTATACTACTACTGCTACTGTTTCTTATGTTTTATTTTTGTCCTTGGGTGACTGCTATTTGCAATCCTGGCATTCAATTATTTTTTTAAAAAATTAACTCTCCATACCACTTTAATATTGGAAGCCATTTTCCAATTTGTACTACATGGTTGAGTATCCACTGTGTCCTCGGGTTCTGGACTCTCCAGACAGAAAATTATATGTCTGCATCTGCTCATCCAGAAACCTATTCATTGAAAGCAGCTCTCATTCTTGAAAACTCTCAAACTTGTATAATCCTTGTCGTAATTTAGTACATGTCTTCTGAAAATCCTGTTGTATGATGATCATATGTTTCCCCATTATCTGCCCTACTAGCTACATTGTTATAACAAAGTTTCCTCAGACTGCCATGCACACATAATAAATGCCTTTTTACCTCATCTTTAATCATGCACTCCAGCATCTTCCTGCCAACTCTTGTCAGGACTGTAGCTTATTTTTCTAATAGCAATATTAGCATCAGTTAGTGAATATATAGCTGTAAGCCTATTCTTTGCTTCATTTAGAGTACTTTGTAGGATGAAAATAAATCAGTGCTACAGCTGCATATGTTCTAGATGAATTGGAGTAAATAAACATTAGGGTGCAGGTGAAGTGTTCATTATATCATTTGGTCCATTATTAAAGATCCCCATCACCTGGGACTTGCCTTCTTCCCACTGTTATCATCAGGAAGGAGGTACAGAAGCCTGAAGGCATGCACTCAGCATTTCAGGAACGGCTTCTTCTCCTCTGCCATCCAATTCCTAAATGAACATTGAGCCCATGAACACTGCCTCACTTCTATTATTAATGTTTTTGCACTATTTTACCTATTTAATATGCGTATACATACTTGCAGTAATTGATTTTTTTTCCTTATCATGTATTGCATTGTTCTGCTGCTGCTAAGCCAGCAAATTTCATGACATATGCTGGTGATATTAAACCTGATTCTGATTGTGATCTTTACAATAAAATATTCTTGAGGCAAATTATTATGGGCTTCATTAAAGGCTGTCACAACTTTTTATTGACTATGCAAGTTACTGAACAAATGCCATTTGATCAACATAGCTAGTGGGTACTCAAGTAGACTAAAGCTAAGTTGCTTAACTTGAGCAATACTAATGAGGTAGCATCTAGTCAATCATTTCAAAGAATCTATACCATATTAAAGAAATTTTTGCCAACTGTATCTCCTTGTAAAACCTATGGGGTAGATGTGTAGATTGTTCAATTTTAATCTTAAATTATTTAGATAATGGCAAATGTTCTATTTAAAAAAACATAAAAATAATAGATTTGGACACTTTAAGATTAGCAGATTAAATTTATTTATATGAATAACGTGGTATGACCCATGACCGTTTGCTTTGATTTTTTGTTGTTCTTCATATTATGCTGTAGTTCCCATGCTTTTTTAAAACAATTCCAGTAATGTTATGCTTTCCATTCTCTTTAGGTTTAGCATATGCCATTTTGGCAAGTGTTCCACCTGTATTTGGCTTGTATAGTTCATTTTTTCCAGTTATATTATACATGATATTTGGAACATCAAGACATGTGTCAATAGGTATGTTGTGTTTATCTGTAAATATTTTTAGTGTACAGGTAATCTTTTTATATTAAAACATTGTGCTTGTGTGAAACCTTTTAATATTGAAATCGTTATTTGTAAACTTTTCAAAAATCACAACCCTTTGTAAATTAAGGAATATTTAATGTCAAAGACTGCAAAAAAAGGGGGAAAGCAAGTATGTGAGGATTTTATTTGTGACTTCTGATCATTTCTTTAGCGCTTTCAAGATTGATTTCACTGTCTCAGTTTTTATTCCCTCTTTTATCCCCATTTTGCCTTTGCACATTCACTTTCTACTTCCCACGTTCTAATTTAGAGTCCAAAAGAAATTTGTTTTGCCTTGCTGAGAACCTATCCTCCATCTGCCAGAAGAAGCGGGATCTCCCAGTAGCCACCCATTTTAATTGCACTTCCCATACCCATTCCGACATGTCAATCCCTGGCTTCCTCTACTTTTGTGATGAGGTAACACTCGTGTTGGAGGAATATTGTTATCTGTCTGGATAGCCTCCAACCTGATGGTATGAACGCTGATTTCGCATACTTCCGTTAATACCCCCACCCCTTCACTATTCCTCATCCCCTTTCCCTCTCACCTTATTTCCCTGCCTGCCTATCTGATGCTCCTCCCCACTTTTCTTTCTTCCATGGCCTTCTGTCCTCTCTTATTATATTCTCCCTTCATCATCCCAGTATCTCTTTCACCAATCAACTTCCCAGCTCTTAACTTCATCCCCTCCCCCTTCAGATTCACCTATCACCTTGTGTTTCTCACTCCCCTCCCCCCACCTTTTAAATCTATGCTTCATTTTTTCTCCAGTCCTGCTGAAGGGTCTTGGCCCGAAACGTCATCTGCATTCTTTTCCATAGATGTTGCCTGGCTTGCTGAGTTCATCCAGCATTTGTTATGATTTCCAGCATCTGCAGATTTTCTCTCATTTTCTTATTTTTATTGTTTGTTTTTTTTCTGAACATTGAGTGTTTGCTTTATCAATGGGCTCTATTAGGTTTCTTTGTGGCTGTTTGTAAGGAGATGAATCACAAATTGTATATGGTATACATAATGATAATAAATGTACTTTGAATGTAGCTTGCACATACCATAATTCTGTTGGTTATACTTAGAGGCCTTTCAAAGCAGCTCCTCCTTGGTTGTGTCAATTTCTTTCTTCTGTTTGTGGCGTACAAGCTATAACTGGAGATGTAAAAAATAAAAGTTAGGAGATAATATTGTAGTAGTCATGGAGGGACATCAATACGCATATAGTCTGGGATAATGAAGTTGGTGCTGGATCTCAAGAGAAGGCATTTGTAGAATGACAAGATGGCTTTTTAGAGGAGCTTTTGGTTAAGCTCACAAGGGAAAAGGTAATTCTGGATTTGGTGTTTTCAATGAACCAGGAATTTGATTAGGAGGCTTAAGGTAAAGGAAACCCCTTAGGAGATGATGGCCATAGTATAGTAGAATTCACTCTGCAGTTTGAGAAGAAGCTAAAATGTGTTATATCATTATTACGGTTGAGTAAAGATAATTACAGAGGCACAAAAGAGGAGCTGGCCAAAGTTGATTGGAATGGGACCCTAGTAGAGATGACAGTAGAGCAGCAGTGGCTGGAATTTTTTTGGAGTAATTCGGTAGATGGGGGATTATTCTTCCAAAGTGGAAGCAGCATTCTAAAGGAAGGATGAGGCAACCATAGCTGACAAGGAAAGTCAAAAGAAGCAAAAGCAGGAGAGTGCATACAAGATTGCAAAAACTAGTGCAAAGCTAGAGAATTGAGAAGCTTTAACAATGAAGGGCAATTTTTAAAAAACAGGTGAAATATGAAGGTAAGTTAGTATTACAAAAGAGGATACTGAAAGAAAGGCAAGAGTGGACATCAGATTCCTGGGAAATGATACCAGAGTAGTAATAGGGAACAAAGAAATGGTGAACAAATTGAATAAGTATATTGTATCAGTAACTGTGGAAGGTGCCAGCAACATGCTAGAAAGCTAGAAATTTGAGAGATATGGGGTAACTAGGGTGATTGGTAGTAGAAGTCAGTATAGATTCAATTACTAAGGAGAAGGTACTTGGGAAATTGGAAGGTCTAAAGGTGATCTGGACTAGACAGCCTACACCCAGAGTTCTGAAAGTGGTAACTGAAGAGATTGCACTAGCATTAGTAGTCATCTTTCAAGAATCACTAGAGCCAGGAGTGGTTCAAGAGGACTGCAAAATCACAAATGTTACGCTCTTCTTTAATGGGGAAGGGTTTAAAAAATGGGTAATTATTGGCTAGTTACCCTGAATTTAGTGGTGTATAAGTTTGGATATTTGGATGTTTCAGGGTACTTGGTAGAACATAAGTAAGGCTAAGGTAGCGTGGTTTTCTTAAGGGAACAGCTCTTGCCTGGCAAATCTGTTGCAACTTTTTGAGCAAGGTAGATAGTAGGGGGAGGGGAGATTGGTAAAGTTATGTTTGGTGGTAGGATCCCGTGATGTTGGATGCTCAAGAAATTAGATGCTTTTTCAAAATATCAAATAAGCTGGAAGCCTGGAATTAAATTAGTGTTATTTTGATGGTTCTGGATCAGAGAGAGAGGAGCCAAAAGTATTTGCTTGTGTTTATATTAAAAAAAACATGTCAGATGCTACTAATGATGTTAATGACAGTTGTAATCTTGTTTTTTTCCCCTCTGTCTAGGGACGTTTGCAGTTATCAGTTTAATGGTTGGTGCAGTGGCTATAAAACTTGTACCAGATGATAAATATGTGGATTCCTTAAATGCAACTAATAACTCCCTGGCACTTGCAGAAAGAGATGCAATGAGAGTTAAAGTAGCAACGGCTACAGCCTTCTTAACGGGAATTCTGCAGGTATCGGGAGAATAGGGGGGAAATTACGATGTATTTATCTTTTATTATTATATTTTATTGTGACCTATTGATATTTGTTTGTATGGAATTCTTACCAATGACCAGTAGTCATTGACTAGAACTGGAACTTGTGGTTGCAGTGATGAAATTATAAGAATCCATTATTTTGCTTTGTCCCATTCTCTTGGTTAAGGACTAACTGCAAGTGTGAAGACCTATATAAGGAAATGAAACATTAAAAAGTAACAGCTATGTTAGAAGTTGGTTTGAAACCAATAATGTCTAGTTTAATTCCATCCAATCTCTTTTTCTTTGAGCAGTTTTGCCTTGGGCTCCTGCATTTCGGGTTTGTTGTTGTTTACCTCTCGGATCCTTTAGTGCGAGGTTTCACCACTGCTGCAGCTATACATGTCTTTATATCTCAGTTAAAATATCTGATGGGCATCAAAACTAAAAGATATAGTGGACCGCTATCAGTAATTTATGTAAGTATCCTTGTCATTGGATGCACTTCTACTAAATAGTGACGTTTTATTGGCTTTAACCAACAATTCTCATGATTTTTCTCTAAATGCAAAGTGAAGGAGAAAACTATATTGTTCATTCAACAATTGTATTCCGACTTTTTTTGTTACTTAATATTGTGCATTCTACAGCTTTCAGTTTATTAATATTTGTTATATTATGCTAAAAGTGACTAATTCCTCCTGGGCATTTATTTTTATTCTTCTAGAACTTGTCAAGTTCTAGGGGCAAAGTAATTGGAATTGGTTAAAATTTCAAATGTGCTTCATTGATGGTTAATTTTATTTTGTGTTTCTAGTCTTTTCTTGCTGCTTGTGAAAATATTAAGGACACTAATATTGCAGCAGTACTTGTTGGAGGAATTTGTATTGTCATCCTTTTTGGAGTGAAAGAACTGAATGCCCGCTGCAAAGATAGATTTATGGCTCCCATTCCTGTGGAGCTTATTGTGGTAAGTTGATTGTTCTTTTAAACTTCACTGATAGAACAGAAGAAAGATTACTTTTTTAATGTATTCAGACATTGTGAAATGCAGGCAATGACAGAATAGTGAAAGCATATTTAGTCAAGGGGAAATAAATATACTTGAAGCAATCATGAGGTTGAAAACAAAAGTAAAGGAAGTATTTGCAGGTCAGGCTATAGAGGGGCATTCAATATTTTGGACTAGTGACTTAGTATTTCTCCCAAAGCCTTGCACCACTGATGTAGAGGATGTTGGTGGTGGTGAGAATATTTGGGTAACTCTGTTCAAAGATCTGATACAAGTATAATGGACAAGTAGGCCATCCTGTAACCTATTTTTTAAAAATCTCTGTAGTAAAACCTGAACCAAAATTATTGTGTCCCAGCTAATGAATAATAACACTGTTAACTCCTATATCACAACTGCAAGGAAACAAGGCCAAAAGCAATTTAGTTATTGGTTTCACTTCACTTCAACTTCCTTGTTTCTACCTGTAAAAGCAATGGTTATTTCCTAATTAAAAGCTGATGTAGGAAATCCTTGAAGCAATTCAGTGGGATGGATTCAGCAAAATATGGTCCAGAATATATTTAAAATACTTATTTGTAACCATGCTTTGTTTTATTTTCTTTTTCTTAGGTGGTTATTGGCACTGGTGTTTCTGCTGGGATAGACCTCACTGGAAATTATAATGTAGATGTCATTGGATGTATACCCACTGGGTAAGAAATTCATGGAGGAATAATTACCTGAGACATTCATCAGTTTCAAAATTCTAGGAAGCTACTATTGTGCTGGATTTACACATGCAAAATCAAGACGACATCTATATTTTGGGCCCACGGGTTGAAAGGCACAAAAAATTGAATCTTGACTTAAGGTTGGAGGGTGTTGCTGGAATGTAGGAAGCAGAAGAAAATGATGCAATGGGAGCATTTGGTACATGTGCATTTTAGGCTCTCTTGTGGTGAGGAAATCTCATTGCACAAGGTAATGTCTGGGAGAGGTGGAGAATGAACATTGAGGCTTCCTGAGTGAGGGCAGTTGCAGCGAGCTGCTTTGTGGTGGAGTACTATATTCTAGTTATTTTGAAGGACAGGAGGCAATTTGAGATTTTAAAAAATCTCAGATGGTTCTTTGAGGTGGGGAACCTCGGCATTAGGGAGGTGCGAAAAGCCATTCTCAGCCAGGACTGCAAATATTCCCAGAATGTAATTGTAAGTATTTCACAACACTCAATGCATTCAATATAAACCACTACACTGATTGGCAAGTTTTGACTTGTTATAAAATTCTGCCCGTTGAGTTCTGAGTGCTTGAGAATATAAGGAAAATGCTTGCCATTCTGCCAATAAATAAAATTCTTTCTTCCATTACTGTGGGTCACGTGGTTGTAGGGTATTTATGTTGATTTGGTGAAAAATGGGGATTAGAAGAAAACTAATGACTTACAGTACAAGTAGGGGCATGTTTAGTCGAGATTTTTGGCCATAAAATTCCTTTTTACTGACTAGCTTCTATGATGTGAGTATTTTAAGATGATTCCACTGCTGTCTGCTTTGTACCCTGCTACTTGGAAATGAGTGTTTCCAAGTTAGAAGAAGCTTTTACTGGACTTTAAAGATAAATTGGAGAATGTCAGAAAATAAGGATAAGTATCACTTAGAATCAGATCAAGCAGAACAGCTTATCACTTAATATTATATTCCATAACTGTCCATAGATGTGCAGCCACTAAAATTTTGAGCCTGTTTGCTGTTTATTTGAATGTTTTTCATAAAAGTCCTCTGAAAACAGGTGGGCAAGAGAATTTTATTTACACAGTGGTTTCTGAACTAAAATTCACTGCCTGAAGATGTAACCAGATCCAGAAAAGTTTTGGATCAATTGGAGGAGGGAGAAAGAAGAGGAGAATTGGCTTTACTGGGCACCCTTTTAATCAGTAGATGTGGGTATAGCCAGAAAAATGACGTCTTTTTGTGGTGTATGAGTTTTGATGTGTTTTAAAGAGCATTCCAAATTTACTGGATAAGTGTAATAAGCTAAATGGGTTTTTGAACCTAATCATATCCAGTCTATTATTGTGTTCAGTATTGTCCTACAGATTTAATTTCTAATAATTACTCTATATATTTCATTCGAACACATGTTTTGTTCATTGGCTATGACTAGTTATCACTTAAAGAAAAGAGCTCTAAATGTTCCAACAAAATTTACATATACAATGCTTATGAAAAATATTCATCCCTTTTGGAAGTTTCCATGTTTTATTGTTTAACACCATTGAATCACAGTGGATTTAATGTGGATTTTCTTTCACTGATCAACAGAAAAGACTCTTGTGACAAAGTAAAAACAAATTTCTACAAATTGGTCTAAATTTATTACAATTATTAAACACAAAATAATTGATTGCATAAGTATTCGTCCCCTTCAAGTCATTATTTAGTAGATGCACCTTTGGCAGCAATTATAGCCTTTATTCTGTGTGGATAGGTCTCTACCAGCTTTTTACATCTGGACACTGCAATTTTTCCCATTTCTTCTTTGCAAAACTGCTCAAATTCTGTCAGATTACATGGGAATCATGAGTGAACAGCCCTTTTCAAGTCCAGTCACAAATTCTCAATTGGATTGAGGTCTGGACTCTGACTTGGCCACTCCAAGACATTAACCTTGTTGTTTTAAAGCCATTGCTGTGTAGCTTTGACTTTATGCTCGTGGTCTTTGTCTTCTTGGAAAACAAATCTTCTCCCAAGTCGCAGTTCTCTTGCAGCCTGCCTCAGGTTTCCTTCCAGGATTTCCCTCTATTTTGCTGATTCATTTTACCCTCTACCTTCACAAGCCTTCCAGGGCCTGCTGCAGTGAAGCATCCCCACAGCGTGATGCAGCCATCAACATGCTTTATGGTAGGGATGGTGTGATCTTGATGTGCTGTGTTTGGTTTACATATTGTTAGTCTGATGGCCAAAAAACTCAATTTTGGTTTCATCAGACCATAGAACCTTCTTCCAGCTGCCTTCAGAGTTTTCCCCACATGCCTTCTGACAAACTCTAGCCAAGATTTCAAGTGTGAGCTTTTCTTTCAACAGTAGCTTTCTCTTTGCCACTTTCCATAAAGCTGTGACTGGTGAAGCACTGGGCAACAGTTGTTGTATACGCAGCCTCTCCCATCTTAGCCATTGAAGCTTGTAATTCCTCCAGTTGCCATAGGTCTCTTTGTGGCCTCCATCACTAGTCCCTCTTGCACAGTCACTCAGTTTTTGAGGATGGCCTGCTCTAGGCAGATTTACAGCTGTGCCATATTCTGACCATTTCTTGATGATGATTAACTTAACTGTGCTCTAAGGGAAATTCAGTGACTTAGAAATTTTCTTGTATCCATCTCCCAACTTGTGCTTTTCAATAACCTTTTCACAGAGTTGCTTGGAGTGTTCTTTTGTCTTCATGGTGTAGTTTTTGCCAGGATACTGACTCACCAGCATTTGGACCTTCCAGATACAGGTGTATTTTTACTACAATCAATTGAAACACCTTGACTGCACACAGCTGATCTCATTTTAACTAATTATGTGACTTCTACAACCAATTGGCTATACCTGTAATGATATTGTGTGTCATATTAAAGAGGGTGAATACTTGTGCAATCAGTTATTTTGTATTTTATATTTGTAATTAATTTAGATCACTTCGTAGAGATCTGTTTTCACTTTGGCACAAAAGAATTTTTTTTCTGTTGATCAGTGTACAAAAAGCCAAATTAAATCCATTGTGATTCATGTTATAAAACATGAAAACTTCTGAGGGGGTGAATACTTTTAATAGGCACTGTACATTAATCTAATCTATCTCCATGCACTGCCTCTATCATGTTCATCACTGTTACTACTTAGTAGATAAATGCTAGGCCAAAAAAAAATCAAATTCTGTGCAGCTTTCTTAATCTATCCAGAAATGGCCTATAGTCACAGTTTTATCATGAAAATTTCTAGTATTTGTGCATCTATCACTATGTTCAAGCATCGCATTCATTGTTTACTTTGTGTGAAGAGAATGTTCTTTATAACCATACCAAGATTCTAGCCCAACTTGGAATTAAAAGCTCCCAGAATGAAATCTGTTCTTCAGTGATATCTATTGTTCACAGCAACAGATACAATCTTAACTAGCTTTAATGTTTCCCTATATCATACATAATGTTTCCCTGTATTGTAACTGTAACTTAATCTAATCAACACTACTTTTCTGTGGAAATTTTATTGTTCCCCCTTCTCTCTTCAGAAAAGCTCTAGTTTCTCCAGTCCTTTATACATTTAACATTAAATAACCTCCTCCCTGCACTGTTCATGTAGGAGTTTCCCTCAGACATCAGTAGAGGCAATTGTCTGGATGATAAAATTAGAAAAGATAATTGTCTCAGTAACTCTGTTGATACACTGTTGATCAACTCTGTTGATTATTTTGAGGCAGTCAAGTATTGCTTCTAGGTAGTGTTGTTCAAACCCATAGATGAAATAAAGGCATGTGGTACATTATACTTCCTTCTCAGTAATATTCTCCTGATTTTAATATGGTACAGTGTAAAACCAGGATACTTGAAGCTTTTTTGGGAATTCCAAGAGTCATTTATTCCTTTTGATTCTGCCAGTTGACAATCAGTTGGCCTTGTGGTGATATTACTGCAGAAGCATTGTTGCCCTCAGTTTTTAAGTGCTGTGCAACTAATTCAGTACACATTTTATTCTTTCAGATTGAGGACTCCTGTTCTACCTGACATCAGTTTACTTCCAGAAATATTTGCAGATTCTTTTGCAATTGCAATAGTTGGATTTTCTATGACTGTGTCAATGGGGAAGATATTTGCACTGAAACACAGTTACACTGTGAATGGTAATCAGGTAATTTGTCCAATCTTCATGTCTGTGTAATTCTTGCTGTTTCTGTGACCAATGTTAAATCAGTTTCAACTTGAAACCAATTGACAGTAATGATATTTGAAACCTATGTATTTTCTGTTAGACCATTTTAAATGAAGGAAAAATATTGATTTCAGAATTCACATGGAAAATTTCCAAAATATTTAAATGTTAGATTCTGCTTGGGTTAGCATGGGTCAACTAATGAAGAATTACCACCAATAGACAACCTAATGTTGCCAATATTAGTTGGGATCGCTAGTGACTCTAAAGGTGGAACCCTGATGTACAGAATTGGCCACACTGGGTATGGGAAGTCTGTAAATGTAATGCTTGATATTGCTTCTTTCTCTCCTTTCATATGTAGTCTATTGATGATCTTATGTAGCCTATTGATGATCTTATTCAAAATTGATCTTGTCAAAGTCTGCCCATTCACACAAGATGCTTGCGATGTGTACAAGTATCTTAAGATTTTGAAAGGGCTGGACTAAAGTTGGACTATCCTGAAGAGTGTCAAAGATTGTGAGAAATAGTATGATGCACATTTTCCCTTTCCTTTTTTTAAAAAAATAAATCAAATTAGATTAGCATGTTATAGAACTGTTAAAATCAGTCTATCTTTTGAGGTAGAAGAGATAATTCTGCTCTAGGGTCAACATTTTCTGACTGTTGTATTGGAATTTAGAGATTATCTTGTTCCTGTTAAGCCAGTATTGATGTAGGCATTTCTTTTGCTCTATCATTGATTTAGCCACGTATTTGATGGCATCTTTGAACTGGTTCCATATGAACTGTTGAGTTGACAATGAATGGCAGCAGTGGGGGAAGAAATGCATCTAATAACAATATTCAAGTGTACAAAATATGGTGAAAGCTGTTATGCTGAGCTTGGGCACTTGTACTGGGAGAGGATAAATAAATGCACAGTTAAATATGGATCTTGCTATCTTGCATTTATCATTTATAAATCAGTTACATGTATAACTGTTTCATTCTTACAAACCAGAACAGAACAGAAATTTTACTTTTTTTCCACTTCTTTTAAAAACTAGGAACTTATTGCATTAGGATTCTGCAATTTTATTGGATCCTTTTTCCAAACGTTTCCTGTTGGTACCTCAATGTCCCGAAGTCTTGTGCAAGAGAGTACGGGAGGCAACACTCAGGTATAAATTTGTGAATTTTTTTTTAGACATCAATAATAGAGAAATACTTTTTACAATGAATTTTTTTACTTTACAGCGCCTGTAGAGCTTGATTTTAAATGATGTTTCCTATGGTGGGAGGATACAAGACCAGAGGATGGTGAATTTGTGGAATTCTTCGCTATAGGCAGCTGTGGATGCCAAGTCTTTATGTATATTTTAGGCAGAGATTGATAAATTCTTGATTTGTTAGGGCATGAAGGGATATGGGGAGAAGGCAGGAGATTGGGGCTGAGAGGAAAATTGAAGAAATGGCGGAGCGGACTCAATGGACCAAATGGCCTAATTCTGCTCCTGTATCTTATGGTCTTACAACATTTTCACAAGTTATGATGCTTGACATTCTGTAGATGCAACCAGTTTTATATTAAGCTACCTTATGGCAGGTAACAATGGACAAACCACTGACACAATACCTGCACTTGTACTATTCAAAAGTATGCCTAGTGTTTCTATTCCCTGACTTCCTTCTGTATCTCATCTGAAAATTGGTTGCCCAACCAGTGTTAGTATACGGCTCTTTGATCTCAGTTTGCTTAAACTGATGCTTCGAAATTCTACCACACAATGCAAAGATTTTATGCATTGTACATCAGAACATCATTCAAATATTTTCATGCACCTATGAGGAATTTTGACTTTTTTTGATCAAATGCTGTCTAGGCTGCAGGCTTGGGGTCTGAAGTTCCCTCTTTTTTAAAAACATTTCAGTGAATTTTGTCACCGATACTTTCCTCCCACCATTTAAAATCAACAATCAGTTTAGTGAAACTTAAGATTCCTTGTTAATCTTCATTCTTTGTTGTTTCAGTATTTAATTACTTTTACATCTAGATTTGCTACATTGCAGTATTTGGTCTGTAAATGATGGCTGGATTAATATCCCAGAGGCCTGAACTGCAATCAAACAGAAGTTGAAATCTCAACTTCAACTAATTTCAGGGATTTGAATTAAAAAAACAATTAGCTTTAGTAATGACCAAAAAAAACCAGACTGTCATTAAAAGCCCATTTTGTAGAGTCTGTTTCTAGGAAACAATCTGGTCCATTTAACTTTTGTGGACAACCTGTTAGGAGAATTAAATAAAATTATAGACCTCCAAATTGCAAAATAACTTGATATTTCCCCAAGATGTCTTGCTCCCCATTTGGTGGCTTGTCTTCATTTTAGACTTGTGTCTCTGCCTAAGTATCAGCTTCATTTTTCAATTTGTGTACTGGAAAATGGAAACATTTAATTCTCAGACTAGCATCAACTAAAACCAATTTTTCATTTGGGCTAAGACTTTAGTTATTGGTTGTAGTACTTTTATTTCTCATCAGCTTCGTGACTCTGACTTTTCTTCATTTATGTTTGTTATAGGCTGCTACTTGAGACTATCTGTGTTTTTGACTGCAATGTGTAATTGTATCTGTAGTTCTTCAGAAGCTAATAATCTTAAAACACTGGGTACCCTGATTGGTGATAGGAGAAAGTGAAGTAGGAAAAGTAAATGCCCTCTAAGATTCTTTTTGTTTTTGTTAAATTAATTTGACCTTTTACAGATTGCTGGAGGACTATCTGCCTGTATTGTTCTCTTGGTCATTGTTGCATTTGGTTATCTCTTTGAGCCATTACCTCAGGTATGTATAATATAGTATTCTATTCTTTGCTCAGTTTGTAACCCTTGCTGAAAAATCATCATATTTTATCTCAACTTGGAAATTTTTCTTGCCTACTGTATATTTTGTTTCCAGAGACACCAGCTATTTTTGAAGTCCAAGCTTATTATCATTCAACGGTATACATATATACTATCAAACGAAACAGTGTTCCTCCTGAGTAAGGTGCACAACACAGTACATATAACGTAAAACTCGCGCACAGCACAGGTACCGTTACCACAAATAAATTTGCAAACAATAAGGCTCATTTACGACACAAAACAAAAAGTAAACAATGTATGCTACTGGTGCTAAATATGTGATGAGACCTGGGTGGTGGCAGAGAGTTTAGTAGTCTCATGGCAGTTTAGCAGTTTCCGATCCTAGCAGTTCTTGTCCTAATACTATGGTACCTCCTGCCTGATGGTAGGGAATCAAAGAGATTGTTGGACAGATGGAAGGGATCAATCACAGTGCTAAGAGACTTGCATACACAGTGCTCTTGAAAATATCTCGGATGGGTGGAAGAGAGATCCCAATGATCCTCTCAGCAGTCTTCTTGATCTTTTGTGGGGTCTTGCCATCAGATGCCTAGCAAAATTCCCGTACTGGACGGTGATGCAGCTAGTCAGGACTCTCTCAATGATAGTCCTGTAAAACTTGGTTAGAAATGGGGGAAGGGGTGTGGGGAGAAGTGGGTTGCCTCACTAACATGCTCACGTCAATCTTCTCGGGAGTTGGAGATGCTGCTGTGCTTTCTTGTTGAGGAACCAGTTTCTGTTGTGTGTACTCCCAGAAACTTGGTGCTCCTAGCCCTCTCCATGGAGGAGCTGTGTGCGTGCAGTGAGGAGTGGTCAGTCTGCACCTTCGTAAAGTCCATAATCATCTCGTCGGTGCTGAGAAAGCATTAGCTTTAACATGTTCTTCATGTTATGTCACTTCATGTGTAATCTTTGGCATTGAATGGTGGTGGACTTTCAGATTGCAAAGACCATCACATTGAATATGACAATATCCTTTGCAATATGTGCTTGTGGTGGAGAATGTGAGGTCCCTTCATCTAACAGAAACTGTAGGTGGAATGGAAAACTTCCCCACTGAATTTGTCAGATATAGTTTGAAGTAAGGAGGTCACTGAGCCAGAGCTGCTAGTCGGGTCCTTTTGCATATTAACTTATCAGGTTTTGATTATGTGGCCAACTGCAGAATTAACCTTGTACCAAGGATAAAACTAAAGGTACATTTCATTAAGTATTTGTATTAAAAGAGTGGTCTTCGTGGCCCCACAAGGGAATTACCTCAGAAATTAGATTCGTTAGTATTAATTTTCAGATTGTGCATTATAGTAAATTAACCTGGGAAAATAACTCTAGCAATTATTTCTGGTGTAAAGTTGGTCCCAATGGAAAGTTGGTCCAGGCATTTAGGCATATAATCTGCATTAGTGCATCATGTGCTTTCCTGGCTTTGATCATGCACTTAATGAGATTATAGCTTTGTACTATGCACTTCCTCCCTTGCCAGTTAGGCATTTGGACAGCCTGAAATCTTTGTTGAACACCTGTACATTATCCTGATTGAGATCAACAGTAAAATATCAATTAAAGGTTCTGATATCTTGTTCTTGGTATTGGTTGTTCAATTACTGACTGCACTTGATGAATATCAGATAATTGTGCCCCATGCAATGGTTTGGGGCCACTTGTGACACAGATCTCATTCAGGGCAGGAAATTTCATTGGAAAGAGAGGAATTGCCTGCACATAGTGTTGTCTTCCTCCCACATATTTTCCCTTAACTCCATGGCAGAGTTTTAGAGTTCATCTGTATTTACCATGGGAAGAGTTCCTTTTAAGGTCTAGTTACCATTCCTAATGATCAGCACAAAGAGCTTTTCATGCAGCTTCCATTTTCCCCAGGTCCAATTTTAACACCTGACTGGGTATAAAACAACATGGCACTATTTGTAATGTATGTTTTGCAAGTTTTGGGTTTTTTTTGCAATGTTCTGATTTTATAAAATATACCCAGTGAGAGCAGGAAGGCAATTCCTTGTGAAATTAGACAAACAAATGCATAGCAGCTGTGGCAGGCATTCCGTGCCAGTACTTCCTAGGACGTGAAACTTAACAGCGTAAAGGGCAATAATGCTTCACTCCCCTCTGAGCTGAGTGCCTTTTATGCATCCCTGAAAGGATGAATCCCCATGACATCAGGTGATCATATAATCTGTCTTGGATGCCAATGTCTGAAATCCTTCAAGAGGGAAAACCTTTGCAAGGCATTGGGCCTGATAGTGTACCTGGGTGGGTACTGAAAACCTGTGCTGAACAAATGGCTGAAGCGTTCAAGGACATCTTCAGCTTCCTTCGGTCTGAGGCTCTCACCTGCTTCAAAATGGGAGCAGTCATTCCTGTGCCCAAGAAGAGCAGGGTGAGCTGCCTTACTGACTGTCAACTGCTGGCACTCGTATCTACTGAAATTATGTGTTTTGGGAAGTTGATTATGGCTAGAATTAATTACTCCCTGGAGCAAGGACCTAACCCCACTGCCACAACAGATCTCCAGCAGAAATAATCTCATTGGCTCTCCACTCTGGTTGGTGCACCAAGAGAACAGTAAAACGAGTGTCGGGCTGCAGGTTATCAACTACACCTAGTGTTCAATACAGTTTTCCCCTGGGTATTAATCACCAAGCTTGAAAATCTGGGCCTCTGTACCTTCCCCTTCAACTGTTTCCTCAACTTCAGTGGGAGGCCCTGTAGTCCGGATGGATGATAACATCTCTTCATTGACAATCAATACAGCCACACTTCAAGGATGTGTGCTTAGCTCTACCCTTTTACTCATTTCTGTCATGATTGCGTGACAGAGGACAGCCCAAATGCCATTACAAATTCACAGATGGCAATGGGGAGGGAGACATTCCAGAGTGAGATGGATCAGCTTGTTTGGTGGTGTTGCCATAACAACCTCGCGTTCAATGTCAATATCACCAAGGAATTGATTGTGAATTTAGGAAGCTCTCCATTGCACATCAACGTAATGTGTACATAACGGACAGTGTAACCTGGACCCATAACACCTCACTAGTCCAGAAGACACAACATCTATACTTTTTCTGAGGAGATTGAAGTGTGCAAGGCTCCCCACCCCTATTCTAACAACTTTCTACAGGAGCACCATTGAGTGTCCTGTCTGGCTGCATTATTGCGTGGTACGGAAGCTACAAGGTATCAGGTTGCAAGCCAAAGACCCACAATGAACAATTCAGGAATAGCTTCCTTTCCTTCATCTGAATGGTCCGTGAACACTACCTTTATTACTCTTTCTTTTTTTGCACTATTTGCACATTTTGTAATTTATAGTAATTTTATGTCTGCATTGTCCTGCTGCCACAAAACAACAAATTTCATGTCATTTAAGATAGTGAGCAAAGATGTGGAGAGGTTCAGAGTTTTACATTTGCATTGTAGAAGGCATGGTTGCCTAATGGAGCAACTTTTGGGCATGGGGAAGACGTCAGAAGTTGAAGGAGGGCAGAATTCTGGTGGGTTGTAGAACTGGAGAATGTTATGCATACTGGAGGTGAGGCTTTGGAGCAATTTTAAAACCATGTTGAGAATTTTAAAGTAGAGATATTGTTGGACCATTAGTAGATCTACATCAAGACCAGATATAATGGGTAAATAAAACTTGATGTGTGTTAAGAAGGGGACAGCTGTGTTTTTGTTATCATAATGAAATTTAACAAATTTAAAGTGTTACCTTGCACACTTTAACTTTTTATTATATAAAAATCATTACAACAAAATTTTTTTTAAATGATGCAATTAGTGATCGTTTTTATAAACCAACTTGCAGCACCCATATATTCTGATTTGAAAATTGAAAATGATTTATTGTAGACTGTGTTGGCGGCCATTGTGATGGTGAACTTGAAAGGAATATTTAAGCAGGTTACAGATATACCTTTACTCTGGAGAACAAGCAAGCACGAACTTGTAAGTACTCTCAATATGTGTAGACTGTAGGTATGTTGTGATATTCAAGATGTAATATGGAGAATTTTGTTTTCATTTGCTAGAAAACACCAGAGATTGGTCACGAACAATATTGCAGGACATCAAATCTGAAAATAATAATGATAACTAAATACATTAAAGCATTGATTTTGTTAGAGGTGATGTGTACAAATAAGTCACATATATTATTTCCTCTGGTAACATTTGGCCTGAAAATATAAATAAATGCATATAAACTTCCTGAGAAACAGATAGATGCAAAGACTATGCTCCGTCATTAGAAACTCTACAGTTTATTCTAACATTTTGCAACCTGTATTCAGTGTTTGACTGATATGCCCTGACCTCATTTTATTGCTCAGTAAGTCACAAGAGATATCCAGTTACCAGTAATGAAATTTGGTATGCATAATTTGTATATTATCTGAAATCGTGTTTTTAGCAACTATATATCTGTTTCATGGTAGTTTTTCTTTACATAAAAATTGCTGGTAAATTCAGTATGTGCTGGTGTTAGCTCTCCAATATGATAATGCACCTTAAACGAAGTAAGTAACCAACAAAATGACAGAGTACAATGTGTGGTGGGGGGGGGGGGGGGAATGTGAGATTATCCATTTGTTATGATAATTTTAAAAAAAATGATACTGGGAAAAGCAAATGAAAGGATTCCTTGTATTCATCACTGAAACCTTATGTGCTGGTACAATAGGCATTTAGGAGATAAAATATTGTTGGTCTTAGTTGTAAGAAGATTTGAGTACAAGAGCAAGGAAATCTTGCTACAATTATATAGGGCCTTGTATTGATCACAACTAGAGTACAGTATACAACTTTGAGGATACAATATATTTGCCAAAAGGGAATGTAGTGAAGATTAACCAGCCTGACTTTTGGAATGGCAGGTTTGACACAAGAGAAATTTATAGGCTAGACGGTTATTCTACAGAGTTCAAAAGAGTGAAAGGACCTGATGAAATTGGAGGGAAGCAACAGTGGTCGTGCCTCTGGCACAGAGTCTGACCCTGTGGCTCAGAAGGGTAGGGAAAGGAAGAGGATGACAGCTGTGATAGGGGACTCTATAGTTAGGGGGTTAGATAGGCGATCCTGTGGACACAGGAAAGAAACGCGGATGGTATCTTGTCTCCCAGGTGCAGCGTCTGGGATGTTTCTGATCATGTCCATGATATTCTGCAGTGGGAGGGAGAACAGCCAGAGGTCGTGGTAGATATTGCTACCAACGACAAAAGTAGGAAAAGGGAGGCGATCCTGAAAACAGACTACAGGGAGTTAGGAAAGAAATTGAGAAGCAGGACGTCGAAGGTAGTAATCTCGGGATTACTGCCTGTGCCATGTGACTGTGAGTATAGGAATAAAATGAGGTGGAGGATAAATACGTGGCTGAAGGATTGGAGTAGGGGGCAGGGATTCAGATTTCTGGATTATTGAGATGACTTCTGGGGCAGGTGTGACCTGTACAAAAAGGACAGGTTGTACTGAATCTGAGGGGAACCAATATCCTGGCAGGTTTGCCAAGGCTATTGGGAAGAGTTTAAACGAGAATTGCTGGGGGTGGGAACTGAATTGAAGTGACAGAGGAAAGGGAGGTTGGCTTACAAATAGAGAAAGCTGGAGACAGCGCGAAAGGGAGGATAGGCAGGTGATAGAGAAGGGACGCTCTCAGACTGAAGGTTTGAGATGTGTCTATTTTAATGCAAGGAGTATTATGAACAAAGCAGATGAGCTTAGAGCATGGATCAGCACTAGGAGCTATGATGTGGTGGCCATTACAGAGACTTGGATGGTACAGGGGCAGGAATGGCTACTTCAAGTGCCAGGCTTTAGATGTTTCAGAAAGGACAGGGAGGGAGGCAAAAGAGGTGGGGGCATGGCCTGTTGATCAGAGATAGTGTTGTGGCTGCAGAAAAGGAGGAGGTCATGCAGGGTTTGTCTACGGAGGTTCTGTGGGTGTAAGTTAGAAATAGGAAGGGGTCAATAACTTTACTGGGTGTTTTTTATAGACCACCTAATAGTAACTGGGAGATCGAGGAACAGATAGGGAGACAGATTCTGGAAAGGAGTAATAATGACAGGGTTGTTGTGGTGGGAGATTTTAATTTCCCGAATATTGATTGGCAGCTCCCTGATTGGCATCTCCCTAGAGTGAGGGGTTCAGATAGGGTAAAGTTTGTTAGGTGTGTTCAGGAAGGTTTCTTGATAAGTCCACAAGAGGAGAGGCTGTACTTGATCTGGTATTGGAAAATGAACCTGGTCAGATGTCAGGTCTCTCAGTGGGAGAGCATTTTGGAGATAGTGATCACAATTCTATCTCCTTTACCATAGCATTGGAGAGGGATAGGAACAGACAAGTTAGGGAAGCATTTAATTGGAGTAAGGAGAAATATGAAGCTATCAGGCAGGAACTTGGAAGCATAAATTGGAAACAGATGTTCTCAGGGAAATGTATGGAAGAACGTACAACAAATGTTCAGGGCATATTTGCGTGGGGTTCTGAGTAGGTACGTTCCAATGAGACATGGAAAGGATGGTAGGGTACAAGATCCGTGGTGTACAAATGCTGTTGTTAATCTAGTCAAGAAGAAAAGAATAGCCATCGAAAGGTTCAAAGAACTTGGTAACGATAGGAATCTAGAAGATTATAAGCTAGCAGGAAGGAGCTTAAAAATGAAATTAGGAGAGCCAGAAGGAGCCATGAGAAGGCCTTGGCAGACAGGATTAAGGAAAACCCCCAAGGCATTCTACAAGTATGTGAAGAGCAAGAGGATAAGACGTGAGAGAATAGAACCAGTCAAGTGTGGAAAAGTGTGTATGGAGGAAATAGCGGAGGTATTTAATGAATACTTTGCTTCAGTATTCACTACGGAAAAGGATCTTGGCGATTGTAGGGATGACTTGCAGTGGACTGAAAAGCTTGAGCAAGTAGATATTAAGGAAGAGGACGTGCTGGAGCTTTTGGAAAGCATCAAGTTGAATAAGTCACCGGGACCGGACAGGATGTTCCCCAGTCTACTGTGGGAAGCAAGGGAAGAGATTGCTGAGCCTCTGGCGATGATCTTTGTATCATTCATGAGGACAGGAGAGGGTCCGGAGGATTGGAGGGTTGCGGATGTTGTTCCTTTATTCAAGAAAGAGAGTAGGGATAGCCTATGAAATTATAGGCCAGTGAGTCTTACTTCAGTGGTTAGTAAGTTGATGGAGAAGATCCTGAGAGGCAGGATTTATGAACATTTGGAGAGGTATAATATGATTAAGAATAGTCAGCATGGCTTTGTCAAAGGCAGGTCGTGCCTTACGAGCCTGATTAAATTTTTTGCGGATGTAACTAAACACATTGAAGATAGAGCCATAGATATAGTGTATATGGATTTTAGCAAGGCATTTGATAAGGTACCCCATGCAAGGCTTATTGAGAAATTAAGGAGGCATGTGACCAAGGGGATATTGCTTTGTGGATCCAGAACTGGCTTGCCCACAGAAGGCAAAGAGTGGTTATAGTCAGGTCATATTCTGCATGGAGGTCAGTGACCAGTTGTGTGCCTCGGGGAACTGTTCTGGGACCCCTGCTCTGATCTGGATGAGGAATTGGAGGCATGGGTTAGTAAATTTGCTGATGACACAAAGATTGGGGGTGTTGTGGATAGTGTGGAGGACTGTCAGGGGTTACAACAGGATATTGATAGGATGCAAAACTGGGCTGAGAAGTGGCAGATGGAGTTCAACCCAGATAAGTGTGAGATGGTTCATTTTGGTAGGTCAAATATGATGGCAGAATATATCATTAATGGTAAGACTCTTGGCAGTGTGGAGAATCAGAGGGATCTTGGGGTCCTAGTCCATAGAACCCTCAAAGCTGCTAAGTAGGTTGACTCTGTGGTTAAGAAGTGCATACGGTGCATTGGCCTTCATCAATCGTGGGATTGAGTTTAAGAGCTGAGAGGTAATGTTGCAGCTATATAGGACCCTGGTTAGACCCCACTTGGAGTACTGTGCTCAATTCTGGTCGCCTCACTACAGGAAGGACGTGGAAGCCATAGAAAGGGTGCAGAAGAGATTTACAAGGATGTTGCCTGGATTGGGGAGCATGCCTTATGAGAATAGGTTGAGTGAACTTGGCCTTTTCTCCTTGGAACGACGGAGGATGAGAGGTGACCTGATAGAGGTGTACAAGATGATGAGAGGCATTGATCGTGTGGATAGTCAGAGGCTTTTCCCAGTGCTGAAATGTCTAGCACGAGAGGGAATAGTTTTAAGGTGCTTGGAAGTAGATACAGAGGAGATGTCAGGGGTAAGGTTTTTACGCAGAGAGTGGTGAGTGCGTGGATTGGGCTGCCGGCAGTGGTGGTGGAGGTGGAAACGATAGGGTCCTTTAAGAGACTCTTGGATGGCTATATAGAGCTTAGAAAAATAGAGGGCTATGGGTAAAGCCTAGGTAGAAATATCTTCACTAACGATAGGGAGTACAGTTGCAAGAAAAAGTTTGAACCCTTTGTAGTTACCTGGTTTTCTGCATTAATTCATAAGATGTAGCCTGATCTTATCTAAGTCACAATAATAGACCAACACAATCCACCTAAACAAATAACAAATGAACAATTCTACTTTTCACGTCTTTTTTGAACACATTGTTTAATTATTCACAGTCCAGGCTGGAAAAAGTACATGAGTCTTTGCATTTAATGATAGGTAGAACCTCATTTTGCAGCAATAACCTCTATCAAATGTTTACTGTAGCTGCTGATCAGACTTGCAAAATGGCGAAGAGGAAATTTAGACCCATTCCTCTATACACATAAATGTACCTAAACTTCCTGAGAAACAAATAGATGCAAAGACTTTTAGTTCATCAATATTTCTGGGATACCTTGCATGAACAGCCCTCTTTGGGTCAAACCACAGCATCTCAACTGGGTTAATCTCTTGGCTCTGACTTGGTCATTCCAAAACACGAATTTTCTTCTTTCTTAAGTGTTCTGTTGTTGATTTACTCTTGTCTCAGATCTTTGTCTTGTTGCATCATCTACTTATGTTAAGCTTCGGGTGACAGACCGCTACCCTGACATTCTCCTGTAGTAATCCAGTATTTCTTCAGGACCCTTGCGATCCTTCCAGAAACTGTGGAAATATAGGGAAGGTAGACAGTAGCAACTGGTTCCTCCTCTTTGTTAGCTTTCCTAGTTTTTCCATCACCCTTTTTAAGGGCCCGATTGATTTCCTTCACCTTGTAATCATCCAGTAAGATGTCGTGTGTAATCATCTTATTTCCTCATGGAGACTCTCCAGGTCCAAAATAGTTTTTGCACAGTTAATCAAAGTAGAAATAACCACTCTGTTTTTGTTGAGGTACAAGTCCATGTGAGTGGGTTTCCGATAGACACCATGTCCGAGGCTACTGTCCAGTTTCATTGTATTAGAATGTCCAGGAACAGGAGGTGATCTCCATCTCCATCATAAATTGAATGCATGCTCTTGAGATGATCATGGACCTGTTGGAATGCCTTAAAAGGGCCAATGGGGAAACCAGGAAGCCTAACAACGAAGAGGAACCTGTCGCTACTGCTTGTCTTCCCTATATTTCTATGGTTTCTGGAAGGATCACCAGAATCCTGAAGAAACAATGAATTATTACCATCCACAAACCAACAAGGAAGTTTAAATCACAGCTTATGCTGGTCAAAGATGACCTGGTTCTCAGAATGGCTGGCATTCACAGGATTCCCAGTGAATGCAGAGCAGCTTGTATCAGCACAGTGGAAACCTGTCACATTGAGCTCAGGAGGTGTATCTGTTTGGGTTACCCGGAGAAATCGGCGGTAGCAGAACATTGCATTCACCATGGCCAAAGGATTGACTGTGACAACACAAAACTACTGTGCTGTGCCTGTGGCTTTTGGGACCACCTGGTTAAGGAAGCCATTGAAATAAAACTAGAGGAAAAGAACTTTAACAAAGTTGAAGGTCTCACTCCAAGTAAGAACTGGAATTCGATTGTAAACAAGGTAGGACAGCGGAAACCTGATTGGAGAGGGCTAACCTGTCAGGAAGGCTGACGACTGGGGTATAAATACCACTGGACTAGACATGCACAGGCGTCATCACTGAAGATGGCAGATTTTGTCATTGAAACATTGGTTAAAATCGATACCTGTACCTGGCTGGAAGCCCATGAAGAGTTGTCATAAATGCTGGAAAAGCACTAGATCCTTTGTCTTGATATAATTCTGAATTCATTATTCCCTCAACAATTGCAAGCTGTCCAGGTCCTGAGGAAACAAAGCAGCCCCAAACTATGATGCTTCCTCCACCATGCTTCACAATTGGGATGAGGTTTTGGTGTTGATGTGCAGTGTCCTTTATCTTCCAAACATAGTGGTGTGCATTTCTACCATAAAGTTCAACTTCTGTCTCATCTATCCACAGAACATTGTCACAGAAGTATTATGGACATCCAGGAGGTCTTTTGCAAACTTGAGATGTGCAGTAATGTTTCTTTCTTTCTTAATTTTTTTTTTTGAAGAGCAGTTGTTTCCTTTGTGGTGACCTTCCATGAACACCATTCTTGTTCAGTGTTTTTCTTATAGAGGACACATGAACAGAGATTTTAGCAAGTTCCAGAGATTTCTGCAAGTCTTTTGCTGTTATCCTTGGTTTTTATTTCACCTTCAGCATTGCATGTTGTGCTCATGGTGTGATCTTTGCAGGATGTCCGCTCCTAGGGAGAGTAGCAACAGTACTGAATTTCTCTTGCTGTGGGCTAGTGAACAGCAGTCGAGTGTTTAGAAATGCTTGTGTAGCCTTTTTCCAGCTTCATGCAACTACAATTCTTCTAAGGTACTGTGAAAGTTGTTTTGATCGGGGCATGATGCACATAAACAGGTCTTTCTTGAGAAGAGCAGGCTCTATCAATAACCTGATCTTGTGTCTTTTTATAGGGCAGGGCACCTCTACAACCCACACATCCAATCTCATCTCATTGATTGGAACACCTGACTCCAAAAAGCTTTTTTTAAGACATTACCCCAGAGGTTCACATACATTTTGGAACCTAGACTGTGATTGTTTAAATGGTGTACTCAGTATTGATGAGAAGTATAATTGTTTGTTATTAGTTTAGGCAGATTGTGTTTGTCTATTATTGTGACTTAGATGAAAACCAGACCACATTTTATGTGTAATTAATGCAGAAAACCAGGTGATTGCAAAGGATTCAGGAACTTTTTCTTGCAATCATATGTGGAATTTCCTACCCTGGTGTTGTGGAGCTTGGTCATTAATTACATTCACATGGGACACTAAACAAATTGAGCAGTGTTAGAAATGAGGTGGGAAAACGGTGTTGTGGTAAAAGATGGGCTCACATCTAGCTGAACGGCAAAGGAGGCTCAAGGAGCCAAATGTCCTATTCCTATACCTTGGCTGCAGTATAAACATCCTTCAATTTTAAAAGGATCACATTGCTATTCCAGTTCAAAAAGAGGTTCTGAATCCATTTATCTGTCAAGTTCATGAGCTTCTCTTTCTGATTCTTTCATATCATTTGAAGTGTGCACCCTAATCATACCCTTCTACAACATAATTCATGGCACACAGTAAGTATCGTCAAAGAAAATCTGACTGAAGTAGTAGCTGCAAATACTGCAGTTCCACGAAAGTATAACAATTGAGTTCAGTGACTGTTGTGTTTTCAGTGGAAATGGAGATACAGTAATTAAGGCTTGGCAGAGCATTTTGGCATTCGCCACATGATGTTTAACGTAATGCAAGGGTAGAATCTTTGTTCAAATAGTACAGCCTGCTTGATATTGTGTAGACAATAAGTATTTTGTGTATAATGTTAACAAAAGTAATTGTGAAATGACAAGCTCAAATACACTAATTGAATGTACATTCTTAATTTCAACATTTGCTAACTGTATTTCCTTTTGTATATAGGAAGTAAATATCGCTTGTTATTCCCAGTCCATGCTCTTTGCAGTCAACACTCAGGCAGGGCTGCAAAGCAAGGGGTATGGAAGCAGTTTGGGTTTCACTCCCTTTCGGTCTGAAAGTACTCAGCCCTGGCTATACAAATCTTCCTAGTCCATATGTCTAACCCCAGCATAGCATGGAGACTTGTATCCCTTTTTCCTCTTGTCCCTGGTGTAAAATATCTTCGTTACACTGAAAATACATGTCAAGTGTGGTGTAATTTTTGTACTGATTTATAACCCTTTCTCATCTAGGCATTGTGGTCTGTATCATTTTTGGCCTCTCTTCTTTTGGGACTGGACTATGGACTCATGGTTGCAGTGGGATTTGCCATTTATGGAGTTGTTTTTAGAACACAAAGGTTAGATATAAAGATATTTTTGTTCAATCACCAAACTGTTGTTTACTTTTTAAAATGTGTATTTTTGTGCAACATTTAGTGTAGGCTTTTAGTATTAGTACGTGGTCATTTAATTTAGACACTGTCACTGATTACTCACATAGCCTATAAATATTGAAAAATTACTATAGTTCTTTAGAAGCATTAAATATTGCATTGATGTAGTCCCTTTTTAAAATAAAACACTACTACAAGAACTCAGCAGGTCAAATGGCCTTTGGGGATAAAAGAATTGTCCTGATGCAGGGTTTCAACCCAAAATATTGACCATTTTTCTCCCACATATGCTGCTTGACCTGTTGAGCTCTTTCAGCACTTTTTTTTTTGCTCCAGATTCCAGCATCTGCAGTTTCTTCCATCTCCCAATGTATTTTTCATTGCTGGATAGAATAAAATTCTGGGGAGTCAAATCATGATAAGAGAACACCGGGTTAAAAAAGGCATGTGGTCTAATCTATCTCGAATATAGTGCGCAGTACAAAATACTTCCTAATCCTTGGACAGCATGGCGGTAAAACCCCCTAGATTAATTCAGAGAAGAAATGCGCAACATCCCCCTCATTGTTACTATGATGACTGTACTGATTCGTTAGACCACATGGATCAGAATTTTTATAAGTTGAAATCAACCTCCATTTTAATGTGATTTCTGACCAGTCTTAACTGGTTCAACCCCAGTTACCTGAAAGTACTTGCTGAATGAGTATCACTTGACAAGCTAGTAACAAATTCTCCGTGCAGTGAAAAAAGTTGCTTAACATTTTGCTTTCTCTCGAGTACATGTAGAGACTCTCTAAAGCAGGGTTTCTCAGCCAGGGTTCCGTGAGAGGTCACTAGGGGTTCCACTAGAGACCATGCTTTAAAAAAAGCCTTTTTTTTTTAACTTCGCGCAATGTGCGATGCTAGCACTGGCTGTGACCGAGCAGCCTGTTGGCAATCTAAGCCCGGAATGGCAGTACGCAGCAGGACCATGTTTATTTGGTTGAGTCCATTCTCAGTTTTTGATGCAATATGTGGGGGGGGGGGGGGCTGTTGATAATTGGTGATCTGAATTGCACGGAGGGGAGGATGGTAGACTGATGAAGAGTGTGAAGTGTGTTTTCCAAGCATTGAATGGACTCGCCCAACTTGGGGCTGTGATGTCAGCCTTTCCCTCCTGAATTACCTCCCCCAATTTCCCCTAAGACGCTGTTTACTGTCTTATAGGGGCGAACTAACTCTAGAGGTGTAATAGAAAATTGGAGGGAAATGTTCATTCTAAAGATTGTCCAAAGTGGTGACTTTTGAAAAGGAAGATTCTACGCCTAGGCCAATGGACAACTCTGATAAAGTTAATGATGAAGAATCACAATCTTCTGAGTCATTTCACTGCACTAGTGCAACAACGGACACAAAGTCTGTCTTTAGTCTGTGGCATGTGGCAAAAGGAAATCTTGAAATGTTTCCACTGCTGCTTAGGCTTGAGAGTGAGGAATGATGATATCAGAAAGTCTCCAGTCTTAATTGAAAACCACAGTACAAAATTGAACAGCATTTATCCTCCCTTTCAACACAAGTGTATGACTTGGACGAAGAGCCCTTTCTCTGAATTTTCTGCTCAGCCTGAGAACTTGAGAGAAGAGGAAGAACTTTGTGAGCTACACTCTGATCGAGCACTCGATGAGATTTACTGACCTGCCCCTGGACAAGTTCTGGTTTTCTGTGAAAGAAGAGTAGCCAGCCATTCATAGGAAAGCAATGGATATTTTGCTAGAGTTTTCAACTTCTTACATGTGTAAGCAAGCTTTTTCTTGTTTAACAAGCATGAAGATCAAGGATAGAAATAGTCTCATTTTAGTTGAAGATGAAATCTCTGTTTGCTTATCTCAAGTTTGCCCTTGAATTGAGAAATATATTATGTTTGCCTTATGAGTTCCTAAAATTTATGAAAAGGAAAGAAAGAGATTAATTTCAAAAAAGGTTAACTAAAAATTCATTCCCTACTCAAGAGCATTGACAATTATTTTTGGATTATTATATCTACAACTTACTGATCACACTAATGTACTGTGAGCTGTATATAGAATCATTTTTATGCAGGGGTCCTCTGCGACCTGAAAATTATTTCAAGGGTTCCTCCTGGGCAAAAAGGTTGAGAAAGGCTGCTCTTGAGTCAAATATTGCACAAAGGAAAATGGCTGTGGATGGAGACTCTTCATCCCAGTGCTAAGACATCATTGCAGGATGTTCTCAGGGTAGGTCCTAGGCCCAACCATCGTAAGCTCCTTCAATGACTTGCCTTACATTATTTCATCAGACTGGGTATGTTAGCAAATGACTATACCATATTCAATATCTTTTTTACTTTTTCAAATCAAGCAACCTACATGCTGCAAGATTGTGGCAACATTCAGACATCAGTTGATATGTAACATCAGCATTGCTACTTGTTTGAGTTCAGGGCAATGATCATCTTGAGATGTAAACTACCCATCCTTGATATTCAATTGCTTTGCCATCATTGAAATCCTCAGGATTAATATCTTACAGTGGCTATTTAAATTCTGTGTCTACCAGGATAGTTAAATTCTGTGACTCTCCAAGCACACTATCAAAAAGCACAAATCAGGAGTGTTATGGAATATTCTCCATATGCCTGGTTGAATGCAGCTTAATGTAGAACAAAGCAGCCAGGTTGATTTCGTAGCCCATCCATCACTGTAAACGCAATTTATTTATTCTTCTGTTTGGCAGGTCTGCATACCACTCACACAATACACTCCAGTAATACACCCTGGTTACTTAGCACTACCCAAACCTGCAATCTCTATCAGCAAAATTGACAACAACATGAATACATAGCAACACTGCCTGTCTTTACGACACTCGGTGTCAGCTTTTGTTAAAGCACCTGTTCACTATGGAGTGCTTAACTAAATTAGTTGTTTTTGAAGTACAAGTTACAACAGTTTTCTTTGAGATGTGATATGTTAACAGGATTTTAGGAAATGTAAAAACTAACTGCTGGAGACACTTAGCAAGTCAGGCACCATCTGCAGAAAGAGGAGAGTTAATGTCTCGCTTTGAAGACCCTTTGTTAGAGCTGGTATTGGTCTGATGGAGGGTGTTTAACTTGAAGCACTAACTCTCATTTTCCACATATACTGCCTGAACCATTGGACATATTACCAACTGCTGGAGTTTATTTGATCATTCAATTAGGAATCGTGTTTTGAATGAAGTATGTTGCAAATAGTAACAAACCAAAAAAAATTAGCCTTGAATACTTTTTCAATTGACATAACAGTAAATCCAAATTCCTTCTGCAGTGCTAAATACAGAATTCTTGGCCAGATACCTAATACAGATATTTACTGGGACGTAGAAGCTTATGAGGAGGTGAGAACTAAATATTTTAATTACTTCTCTTTAGATGAATTGTAAAGAAAAATGCAAGTACTGTTTTGCATAACACTTTCATAATCTTTATTGGAGTGCAAAATCTTTATATTCTAGGTGCAGGAAGTCCCTGGCATAAAAATATTTCAATCAAATTCCTCCCTGTACTTTGGAAATGTTGACTTGTATATGAGTGCCTTACGGGAAATGGTAAGTAAGGAAATGTTTTGTCAATGGGGTATTTTTTTCTGACAATTACAAAACATGAGAGCAAAGAACTTAAAAGAAATTATAATTTTAAAAATAACTGGCCTGAAATGATCTTGGCAAGCAATATTTGGAAGAATCTCATATCTTTCTCTGGAGGATATCCAGAGAAAGAGTAGGTTCCTTCAGTGACTAACAGAGAAATCTATATATAGAGCTGTGGGATTCTAAATGAATGCTGGCCATTGGTGTGAGAGGGGTATGGATCCTGAAAAGTTAGGGGAAAAGTATCCTGATATTCTGATACACATCAGTCTCAAAGTAGAGGAAATGTTAGAGTTATTAACACAATGTGAATTTAAAAACCCAGCATCTAATGGCATCTTTCACAAGATGCTTTGAAACCAAGGGAGGAGATGTAACAGAGGCTCTTGCATCTTCAATAGCTATAGATGAGGTGTCAAAAGACCAGATGGTAGCTAATGTTCTTGTATTCAAAAAGGACAGTTGGGATAAACCTTGAAACTGGAGCTCATGCATCAATGGTAAGAGAATTATTGGAAAACCCTTTCACAGGATTTGTATTCTGCTGGAAAAGCAGGCAGTGCTTTGTGGACGAGTCAATAAAGTTATGTATAAGAGAATTCGTGTTCTGCAATGCTGAATTTTGCTTTTGAGGAGCAAACTGAAAATTTAAGTCTGGGCAGTAGCTGTGGTTTATATGGACTTGAGCTGGTCCAGAAAGTGAAAGCACCAGAGATTCATGGTATGTTGGCAAAATTGATCTAAATTTGGTTTGTTGATAGGAGGTGGAGAGTAGTGGTCAAGTGGTATACCACTGAGATCTGTGCTGGGACCATTGTCACACATAAAAGTTACTTTTAATAAGAATGTCAATTGATTAGTAAGTTTGCTGACAATGCAAAAATTGGTTGTGTGGTAGACAACGAAGAAGATTGAGAGAGGATGCAGACAAGCATAGAGCAATTGGAAGTTGACAGAACAGTGGCAGATGAAATCTAATCCAGTCAAGTGTGAGGCAGTGCATTTTGGGGCATCCAGTACTAACAGAAAATGGTAGGGAACTAGGTATGTAAGTTCATAGCTCCCTGAAAATGGAAACAGTTGGATAAGGTAGTAAAGAAGGCATTTGAAATGATTGTCTTCTTTGGCTGAGATACTGAGTGTTGCAGCTGTGCAAGACATTGTTCAGGCTGCACTTGGAATACTGTACAGTTCTGGCCCCATCTTGCAAGAAGTATTAAGTGGTGACATTAAAATGCATAGGAGAGATTGGATAGACTTAGTTCATTCTCACTGGAATATGGGAGGCTGAGGGGTGACATGAGAGGCTTATAAAAGTATGAGGATATAGATGGGTAGATAGTTTTTATCTAAGATGGTGGGTTCTAGAACTAGAGGGCATAGATTTAAGGTAGAGGGAAGACATTTTAAAGATCTGAGGGGCAGTTTTTTCCACAGTGGTGGGTACACAGAAGAGTTGCATTTCATCAAGATAGGTTAACAGGTACTTGAATATGAATGGAGTGAAGGAATACAGGTCAAGTGCAGGTAAATTGGACTAATGTGAATAGAATCACAATCATCTTGGATAGGTTGGGCCTAAAGACCCACATCTGTACCCAATTTTCTATGACTTTTTTGTGGCTAATATTACTATAAATTCTTAAACTATTACTTCTGTTCACCTTAAGATTGAAATAGATCCTACTGCAATATTATTGGCAAAGAAAAATCTTGAAAAGAAAATGAAACAAAAAGCAAAGTTGGCAGAGAAGAAGAAGGGCACCTTCCTAAAATTGGTAAATATAATTCTTTAAGTATGGCAAGCCTTTTGTTTTAAATGTGTAACCCCCTGGGTTGCCTCGGGCTCGCTCAGCTCATTCTCGTCTCGGGGGAGCAGCCTTCGGCCCCGCCAAACTGGGTAATCAGCTGGTGTGGATGCTGTGTGATGTCCCCACCTCGCCAAAGTACAAACAGGACACCATATGCAATTAATTGATTACAGTTTATAAGATTATAACTAAGTAATTAATAACGATACAGTATACATGAAGGAAAAGAAAAGGCGCCAAACTTATCAAGTTCAAACCACTTTGAGCACAGCCATTGGAGCTCACCTACTGAGGTCTTCTGGCCACCATTCGATACCCTCTGAACTCCTCGACTCGCAGCTCAGGACCACCCTAAGTGGTCAACCAAGCACATCTATCTTCGTCTCCTCTCCTCGGGGTACCCCCTGGCCTTGGACCCCCGCTTGGGGTCCGTTCCTCGCCCAGTTTACAGCATCGCGTCCTCTCTCTCTCACCCCCTCACGCCGATCTCCCTAAAAGCCCCCCAACAATAGCTTACAGACTCAGAAGAAAGAACAACATTAATCCCAATTGGTTTACAAAGGAATACAATTCTCGTTATCAGTAAATTTTAACCCAAACAAGCTTCCAGCACTCTCTCGCAACAAAGAAGCATTCCTACTTTTAACAAAACAAAGAAGCCATTTTGATTAACATACGCAGTAACAAAGAAAAAGAAGAACCCCCCCCCCCCCCTTTACAAATGTGTAGCTTTGGAAAGAAAAAAAAAAGTAATTCAGAGTTTTAAATGTATCTGAATTCCTCGTTGTTTGCTCCAAACACTGCCTCATCGTTTAGACTGCACATGAATTTGTGAGTTAAGAGTAAGAGAAGGCTGATCACAAAGACACATCTGTTCCACCTTGGAATGAGATCATGGTTGATATTACGTAACCTGAATTCATTTCTATACACTAGGAGTAATATTTCACCTTCTTAATTTACTTTTAACAATCAAGTCTCTGCTTCCTTCTCCCACATGAGTGAGTGAGTTCCAAAAACATACAACACTCAGAGAAAATATTGCTACACTTCGTGCATGAGCAATGCCTTGCTTTAAAGTAGTGGCACCCTCCTTTCCCTCTTGCTTCTGATTTTGCCCTGTCGAAATGGATATTGGCCTAGTCTCTTCAAACTTTTCTCAAAAGGCCCCTACTTATCCACAGGTATTTATCTGGTAAACTTTGTGAACTGTTCCCACACTAACATTCTTCCTTTAATATTGTGCAGGTATATCAAATGCCTTGTATAATTGTAGCATAGCCTTCCTAGTTTTGTCAATTGATAATGAAGTAGATTTTCTAATTTTAAATTAGGATCTGAAATGCACTTGACAAGAGTGGTTATGAAGGCTGAATCAATTGTAACATTCAACAAAGATCTCACTAGGTATCTGAAAGGAGTGTCACAGGTTTCTTGTGAATGGAAATGGGTGGATTGCTCAACTACAGACTTAATGGACCAGATGGCCACTTCTCATGCTTTAAACATCTGTCATTTGGTGTTTTATTTCCTTTTCTGGTATATCCAGATGATGTAATTGAAGTCTTGATCTGGATTGTGTAGAAGATCAAGTTGGAGCATCTATTCAGCCATTTTACTTTTAAAGAGGTGGCTACTAAGAAGTTCAACTGCAATTGATCTTGTTAAGGTTTCCCAAAATTAGAATGAAGTAAGATGTTGGTTTCCCTTTACATTCTTGAGCATTGGTTTGTATTCAGATAATAAGATATCATTGGAGTCACATCAAAATAATGAGATAGAAGTTCTAGTTTCTCCATCCAGTATTTTGCTGTTAATTAATTAGGTATTAGTATGTCAATTGTACTGTGTTTATGTAATTTTTTATACTTGGTTGTAATGGATTAGTCTTGTTATATGTATAATACTTAAACAGAGCAAGCAATCTTATGAAACTGCAAGCAGAGGGAGGTAAGCCTTCAAGGTTTTAAGGATTAAAGCTCAAATTTATATGGCCTGTTGAACTTCTTTTGTCACTCAATAAGATCAAGATTGATCTATAAATTTATTGTTGATTTATGGTATTTTTCTGGTTCTCTTGGCTTGATTATGGCCTTGAATATGCTCAATGACTAAGCAACTATCACCTTTTGAAATAGGGAATTTTGCAAATCTCAGGACAGTTTTAAATTGTGAGCTCTTTGTGTTGAGACAATGCCCTCTAATTCTGGAATTCCAACTAAGAGAAAATCTCTCAGCATCTATTCAGCAAGCCTTGTTTGAAACCTTGGTTGTCTCAATGATATTTTTAATTCAGCTGAAGTATAGTTGAATATATTCCAAAATGCTGGTGGAACACAGCAGGCCAGGCAGCATCTATAGGGAGAAGCGCTGTCGACGTTTCGGGCGGAGACCCTTCGTCAGGACTAACCGAAAGGAAAGATAGTAAGAGATTTGAAATAAGTGGGGGGAGGGGGAAATGTGAAATGATAGGAGAAGACAGGAGGGGGTGTAATGAAGCTAAGAGCTGGAAAGGTGATTGGCGAAAGTGATACAGAGCTGGCAAAGGGAAAGGATCATGGGACGGGAGGCCTCAGGAGAAAGAAAGGGAGGGGAAAGCACCATAGGGAGATGGAGAACAGGCAAACAAATAAATATGTCAGGGATGGGGTAAGAAGGGGAGGAGGGTCATTAACGGAATTAGAGAAGTCAATGTTCATGCCATCAGGTTGGAGGCTACCCAGCCGCTATATAAGGTGTTGTTCCTCCAACCTGAGTTTGGATTCATTTTGACAATAGAGGAGGCCATGGATAGACATATCAGAATGGGAATGGGACGTGGAATTAAAATGTGTGGCCACTGGGAGATCCTGCTTTTTCTGGCGGACCGAGCGTAGGTGTTCAGCGAAACGGTCTCCCAGTCTGCGTCGGGTCTCACCAATATATAAAAGGCCACACTGGGAGCACCGGACGCAGTATACCACACCAGCCAACTCACAGGTGAAGTGTCGCCTCACCTGGAAGGACTGTCTAGGGCCCTGAATGGTGGTGAGGGAGCAAGTGTAAGGGCAGGTGTAGCACTTGTTCCGTTTACAAGGATAAGTGCCAGGAGGGAGATCGGTGGGAAGGGATGGGGGGGAAGAGTGGACAAGGGAGTCGCGTAGGAAGCGATCCCTGCGAAAAGCAGAAAGAGTGGGGGAGGGAAAAATGTGTTTGGTAGTGGGATCCCGTAGAAGCTGGCGGAAGTTACGGAGAATTATACGTTGGACCTGGAGGCTGGTGGGGTGTTAGGTAAGGACAAGGGGGAACCCTATCCCGAGTGGGGTGGCGGGTGGATGGGGTGAGGGCAGATGTGCGGGAAATGGGAGAGATGCGTTTGAGAGCAGAGTTGATGGTGGACGAAGGGAAGACCCTTTGTTTAAAAAAGGAAGACATCTTCATCCTGGAATGAAAAGCCTCATCCTGAGAGCAGATGCGGCGGAGACGGAGGAATTGTGAGAAGGGGATAGCGTTTTTGCAAGAGACAGGGTGGGAAGAGGAATAGTCCAGGTAGCTGTGAGAGTCTGTAGGCTTATAGTAGATATCAGTAGATAGGCCCGTCTCCAGAGATGGAGACAGAAAGATCAAGAAAGGGGAGGGAGGTGTCGGAAATGGACCAGGTAAATCTGAGGGCAGGGTGAAAGTCAGAGGCAAAGTTAATGAAGTCGACGAGCTCAGCATGCGTGCAAGAGGCAGCGCCAATGCAGTCCTCGATGTAGCGAAGGAAAAGAGGGGGATGGATACCGGTATAGACTTGGAACATGGACTGTTCCACAAAGCCAACAAAAAGGCAGGCATAACTGGGACCCATACGGGTGCCCATGGCTACACCCTTGGTTTGGAGGAAGTGGGAGGAGCCAAAGGAGAAATTATTGAGAGTAAGAACTAATTCTGCTAGACGGAGGAGAGTGGTGGTAGAGGGCAATTGGTTAGGTCTGGAATCCAAAAAAAAGCGAAGAGCTTCGAGACCATCTCGGTCGGGGATGGAGGTATCTCGGGACTGGATGTCTATGGTGAAAATAAGACGGTGGGGGCCAGGGAACTTAAAATCATTGAAAAAATTCAAAGCATGAGAAGTGTTCCCTGTTCCAATTCCAACCTCACTCCTTCCGAACACTCTGCTCTCCACTCCCTCTGCACCAATCCCAACCTCACTATAAAACCTGCTGATAAGGGGGGAGCTGTCGTTGTCTGGCATACTGACCTCTACCTGGCCGAGGCACAGCGACAACTCTCTGATACCTCCTCTTATTTACCCCTTGATCATGACCCCACTAAGGAGCACCAGGCCATTGTCTCCTATACCATCACCAACCTTATCAGCTCTGGGGATCTCCCATCCACTGCCACCAACCTCATAGTTCCCACACCCCACACTTCCCGTTTCTACCTCCTACCCAAGATCCACAAATCTGCCTGTCCAGGTAGACCTATTGTCTCAGCTTGCTCCTGCCCCACTGAACTCATTTCTGCATACCTTGACACTGTCTTATCCCCCCCCCCCCGTTCAATCTCTTCCCACCTATGTTTGTGACACTTCTCATGCTTTGAATTTTTTCAATGATTTTAAGTTCCCTGGCCCCCACTGTCTTATTTTCACCATGGACGTCCAGTCCCTATATACCTCTATCCCCCACCGAGATGGTCTCGAAGCTCTTCACTTTTTTTGGATTCCAGACCTAACCAATTGCCCTCTACCACCACTCTCCTCCGTCTAGCGGAATTAGTTCTTACACTCAATAATCTCTCCTTTGTCTCCTCCCACTTCCTCCAAACCAAGGGTGTAGCCATGGGCACCCGTATGGGTCCCAGTTATGCCTGCCTTTTTGTTGGCTTTGTGGAACAGTCCATGTTCCAAGTCTATACCGGTATCCATCCCCCTCTTTTCCTTCGCTACATCGACGACTGCATTGGCGCTGCCTCTTGCACGCATGCTGAGCTGGTCGACTTCATTAACTTTGTCTCCGACTTTCACCCTGCCCTCAAATTTACCTGGTCCATTTCTGACACCTCCCTCCCCTTTCTTGATCTTTCTGTCTCCATCTCTGGAGATGGCCTATCTACTGATATCTATTATAAGCCTACAGACTCTCACAGCTACCTGGACTATTCCTCTTCCCACCCTGTCTCTTACAAAAAGGCTATCCCCTTCTCACAATTCCTTCGTCTCCGCCGCATCTGCTCTCAGGATGAGGCTTTTCATTCCAGGATGAAGGAGATGTCTTCCTTTTTTAAACAAAGGGGCTTCCCTTCGTCCACCATCAACTCTGCTCTCAAACGCATCTCTCCCATTTCCCGCACATCTGCCCTCACCCCATCCACCCGCCACTCCACTCGGGATAGGGTTCCCCTTGTCCTTACCTACCACCCCACCAGCCTCCAGGTCCAACGTATAATTCTCCGTAACTTCCGCCACCTCCAACGGGATCCCACTACCAAACACATTTTTCCCTCCACCCCCACTTTCTGCTTTTCGCAGGAATCGCTCCCTACACGACTCCCTTGTCCACTCGTCCCCCCCATCCCTTCCCACCGATCTCCCTCCTGGCACTTAACCTTGTAAACGGAACAAGTGCTACACCTGCCCTTACACTTCCTCCCTCACCACCATTCAGGGCCCCAGACAGTCCTTCCAGGTGAGGTGACACTTCACCTGTGAGTTGGCTGGTGTGGTATACTGCGTCCGGTGCTCCCAGTGTGGCCTTTTATATATTGGTGAGATCTGACGCAGACTGGGAGACCGTTTTGCTGAACACCTACGCTCGGTCCGCCAGAAAAAGCAGGATCTCCCAGTGGCCACACATTTTAATTCCATGTCCCATTCCCATTCTGATATGTCTATCCATGGCCTCCTCTATTGTCAAAATGAATCCAAACTCAGGTTGGAGGAACAACACCTTATATACCGGCTGGGTAACCTCCAACCTGATGGCATGAACATTGATTTCTCTAACTTCTGTTAATGCCCTTCCTCCCCTTCTTACCCCATCCCTGACATACTTAGTTGTTTGCCTGTTCTCCATCTCCCTCTGGTGCCTCCCGTCCCATGATCCTTTCCCTTCTCCAGCTCTGTATTACTTTCGCCAATCACCTTTCCAGCTCTTAGCTTCATCCCACCCCCTCCGGTCTTCTCCTATTATTTCGCATTTCCCCCTCCCCCCACTACTTTCAAATCTCTTACTGTCTTTCCTTTCGGTTAGTATTGACGAAGGGTCTCGGCCCGAAACGTCGACAGCGCTTCTCCCTATAGATGCTGCCTGGCCTGCTGTGTTCCACCAGCATTTTGTGTGTGTTGTTGTTTGAATTTCCAGTATCTGCAGATTTCCTCGTGTTTGCTCCTTGAATATATTCCAGTCATTTTCCAAGTAGAGCTTGCCCCTGATTTCAGAAATTTATTTATCAAGGTAAGACAAATGTATCATTCAGTTTAGGAGAACAATTTTCCCTACTGAATTCCAAATGTGCTCTTGCCAGAGCTCTGTTCAGTCTGAACAAGATTTCCTTGTTCTTCCATTCCAATCTGTCCAATGAAGTTCAACAAATAATTTGTTTTCCTCATTCCTTGCTGAACTTCTGTTTACTTTTTGCCTTTTAGGAGCCAGTGCAGTGTTTTTTTCCACTATTTAAGGGGTTGCTTGTTTTTCTGCTTTTGGCTGAGTCACCAATCTATTCCAATATCCTTGTATTGGAGATGCGTGCCACTCTCTGTAAAGAGTTGGTATGTTTTCCCCCTGTGACCACATGGGTTTTCCCCTGGGCGCGCTCATTTCCTCCCACTGCCCAAAGACATACTAGGGAGGTTAACTGATCATTGTAAATTGTCATGTGATGAGGTTAGGGTTAATCAGGGTTGTAGGGTTATTGAGACAGCATGGCTCTAAGGGCTGGAAGGGCCTGCTCCATGCTGTATCACTAAATAAATAAAAAAGCAGTTTCTTAAATAAACTTTTGCTTTACAGAGAAAAAGTTCAAAAGAGCCTGTAGCTGATGACAAAGTGCCTGAAAATCATCAAACTGAAGGAATTTTAAATACCCCCAACTCTGTGGAATATAGTGCAAGTGCTGGAGCAACTGTATCAGATGCAAACGATGCAGTAGACACGTTAGATACAAGCCATGACGAAGAACAAGCAACATACGTCAAATCAACATCTGACATACATTCCTTGATTCTGGATTTCAGTCCAGCCAATTTTGTAGATTCTGTTGGAGCAAAGGGGCTTAAAATGGTAAGTGTTAATACTATTACTTCTACTTGTGCCAATATTCTTGGGAATGGAAATTCTATTTATACCTAATTTGATAGTTCCCATTATTGCGACATGACTTAAATTACTTATTTGTTAGTCCATAATTGTCCATGTCCTCAAGCTCACCATTATTCAAATAGAATAGAACATCAGATTAGTTTTTAGTGTATTAGGGGAATCTTATGCTTCCCATATTAATTGCAGAAATGTATTACAATCTAAATTAGCAATGAGATATATTTATGAAACATAGAAAGTCTTAGGATTTCCTTTTATAAACTATACTTAATAGGTGCTTTCCTAAAGATACTGTGAACTTGCTCATTTAGTCTTGTACTCCTTCACTCTTCTATGTTCCTGCAATAATTTATAGTTATTAAACTCGTTGTCCTGCCTTTTGTATGATGATGCAATGGATGGGATTCCTTCTGCTACATGTGCCTTTTGCTACATGAAAATTATCAGCTCCTTTGGAAAACAACCAACTCCTTCAGGTTAATTTTTTTCCCCTAGAGTCATGCATGACACCATTCCAAAGAGTAAAGAATAACAGATGATTGAAGTGAGCAGCAAAAAGTTGGAAATGGAATTCAAGGGGAATAGAATTCAAGGAGATACTGTTGAGGTTTTTTAAGACACTAGTCAGGCCACATTTGGAGTATTGTCAACAGTTTTGGGCCCCATATCTCAGAAAGGATGTTCTCTCATTGGAGAGAGTCCAGAGCAGGTTCACAAGGATGATTCTGGGAATGAAGGGATTAACATACGAAGAGCATTTGGCAGCTTTTGGGCCCGTATTCACTGGAATTTCGAAGAATGCAGGGGGATCTCATTGAAACCTACTGAATGATGGAAGGACTAGATAGGGTGGATGTGGAGAGGACGTTTCCAGAACTAGAGGGTACAGGCTCAAAATTGAGGTCAACCCTTTAGAACAGAGATAAGGAGGGATTATTTTTAGTCAGAGAGTAGTAAATCTGTGAATTGCACTGACGCAGACTGCAGTGGAGGCCAAGCCCATGGGTAACTTTAAGGCAGAAGTTGGTAGTTTCCTGATTGGTCATGGTATCAAAAGATTTGGTGAGAAGGCAGGTGTATGGAGTTGAGTGAGATCTGGGATCAGCCATGATGAAATGGCTAGTAGACTCAATGGGCTGAATGGACAAATTCTGCTCCTCTGTCTTGTGGTCTAAATATTCGGCTAAACTAAATAAAAGGGATTGTTCTGCTAAGGAGAAACTTGGAGAAATAGAGAGCACAGAGTGATGAAACAGATTAATGGTAACCAGTGTCTCTGGAAAGGAATGCTTACAAATGTAAGTGGACACCTCCAGTTAAAATCAGTAGGGAAAAAGTCACAGGCAAAACTGAAGACTATCTTGATGTATAAAATATGTGTAACACAGTAGGAAAAAATTAATAAATATTTTCTAATGATTCTTAGAACCTTGGATGAAAAGTATATTGCTTAATATAAACTAAAAAATCAGAGGTGCATATAAGAAGAATAATTATCATGGGCAGTTTAAGTTACATTTACACTGAGCCAAAATTAGCAATAGTACTGTGGAGCATGCATTCCAGTCACTTTTTTTTAAGTGTCTTTTTACATCAGAGGAAGTGATGCTAGAACAAGCTATTTTAAACCACTATGTAGTAAGAGAAGGTTGATTGATGATCTGGTGTTTAATGGGCTTTTAGAGGAAAATGATAATTCCTCGTCCTACTTGGCTCCATTGACCTATCATCTTACCTTCTCTGGTTCTACTTAATATGGTTCTTATCATATTCTAGAATCTGCAGCCTTCTGAATTCACTTATCACCTTTCAGCTTCTGACTGCAGAGTTTTGACCCAAAACATCAACTGCTTACATTGATGCTGCCTGACCTGCTGAGTTCCACCAGGAGCTTGTTTTATTTTCTCTCCAAAACCATGCTCATTATCTTTTGATTCATCCCAATCTTTGCAAATGCCAATTATTTTGCCCCTCAGAATTTTTGTCCAAGACATTCTCTACCATTAACGTTAAACTCACGGGGCAAACAATACCCATTTTTATCCCTACTGACCGTGAACATGGGTACCATAATGGCTGTTCTCTGGTCCACCAGTAAAAACTGAAAAAAATCCTGCCTATTCCCCAACAATCTGTTCCCATAGCAGTCTGGAATACATATCATCAAGCCCCACGGTTTATATATCTTTAAGCTGGCTCAAGCATCTAATAATCACCATACCTAATGGTTCTGGAAATTTACACACCCTTTGATTTCTCCCTCAACAGTGTCCGTCCCTTAGTGATAAAATTTAAGACCATGTTTATATCTTCTCGTTCCATACATAGGCTGCCTTTTAATAGACTCTAGGCCTTCCCTGGTTACCCACTTGTCGTTAATATGTATAATTTTTTTCAGAATTTTCCTTATCTGTTTTTTATAAGCCTTGTTTCCTTCCTAATTTGTTGTAATATGCTGTATATCTGCCTTCCCATCCTAGTTTGTCTGACAGTCATTAATGTCTCAGTACCACCTTGTGGTTGAGCTGTAGTAACAAAAGAACCTCCCTAAACGTGCTACCCATAAAGTTCTTGGCCTTCTAGATGCACCATAGTAATTCCAAAGACTCTTGCAGGTCTGAATCATGCAGTTCAAACTGCTGCTTCTGGAAAGAATTCTTGCACAAGTAATTTCTGGAACACTGGATCTCTGCATATTACTGAGCTAAGCTGCCTGTCAAACTTCACTAATAACACAAGCATTTCTGAAAAGATTTGTCATTCACCAACATGACTTGTGGAGGGATAAAACAATACAACATGGATACAGACTCAAAGGCTTAACAGGTCTATGCCGGCCCAACTAGTCCCTAGTTCCTGCATTAGGTCATAAGACATATGAGTAGAATGTGGCCATTCAGCCCATTGGAACTACTCTGCCATTCCATCATGGCTGATTTTATTATCCCTCTCAACTCATTTTCCTGCCTTCTCCCGTAACCTTTGATACTCTGATTAACCAAGAACCTATCAACCTTCAGCTTAGTAACTTTGTCTACACAGCCACCTCTGGCAATGAATTCCACAGATTCGCCACCTACATCTTCAATTCTGATACTGTGCCCTCTGGTTTATAGACTCCCCACCATAGGAAACATCCTCTCCACATCCACTCTGTCTAGGCCTTTCAATAAACTCCAGTGAGTACAGGCTCTGAATCATCAAACGCTCCTCGTGTTAACCTTTTCATTCCTGGGATCATCCTCATGAATTGCCTCAGGATGAATCCTCTCCAATGCCAACACTTCTTTTCTTAAATAAGGGGCACAAAACTGCTCTCAATACTCCGTGTGTGGTTTGATCAGTGTTTTATAAAGGCTCAGTATTATGTCCTTGTTTTTGTATTCCAACCTTCTCAAAATGAATTTGCCTTCCTCACCATCAACTCAAGTTGCAAGTTAACCTTCAGGGAATCCCAAGTCCCTTTGCACCTCTTACTTTTGAATTTTCTCCCCATTTAGAAAATAGTTCACGTTTATTTCTTCTGCCAAAGTGCATGACCCATGCTCTTCCCTACACTATATTCCATCTGCCACTTCTTTGCCTATTACCCCAAACTGTATTTCTGCAAGGCACCCTTTTCTCAATGCTAAGTGCCCCTCCACCTATGTCCATATTGTTTGCAACGTGGCCATAAAGCCATCATTTTCTTCATCCAAATCATTGACATATAACATGAAAAGAAGTGGTCCTTACACTGACCCCTGCAATACAATACTGGTCATCAGCAACTAACCAGAAAAGGCCCCTTTGTTCCCAAAGGCCTCCTGTCAGTCAGCCAATCTTCTATCCATGCCAGTATCTTTCCGGTAATACCATGGCCTCTTGTTAAGCAGCCTTATATGTGACACATTGTCAAAGACCTTCTGAAAATCCACTGACTTTCATTTGTCAATCCTGCTTCAAAAGAATTCCAACAGATTTGTCAGTTAAGATTTCTTCTTTGGGAAACAATGCTGACTTTTATCTATTTTATCATCTGCCTCCAAATACTTAGAAACCTCATCCTTAATAAAAGACTCCAACATCTTTCTAACCATTGAAGTCAGGCTAACTGGCCTATAATTTCCTTTCTTCTACCTCCCTCCGTTAAAGTGTAAAGTTTACCATTCAAGAAGCATTTTGATTCTTGAAAGATCATTCCTAATGCCTACAATCTTTTCAGCTCACACACACAAAATGCTAGTGGAACACAGCAGGCCAGGCAGCATCTATAGGGAGAAGCACTGTCGACGTTTCAGGCCGAGACCCTTCATCAGGCCTAACTGAAAGGAAAGATCGTAAGAGATTTGAAAGTAGGAGGGGGAGGGGAAAATGCGAAATGATAGGAGAAGACAGGAGGGGGTGGGGTGAAGCTGAGAGCTAGAAAGGTGATTGGCAAAAGGGATACAGAGCTAGACAAGGGAAAGGATCATGAGACGGGAGGCCCAGGGAGAATCTTTTCAGCTACTACTTTCAGATCCCTGAGATGTAGTTCACTTGGTCCAGGTGACTTACCTACCTTCAACTTTTCTGCTTCCCAAGCACCTTCCTCTTAGTAATAGCAAAGATGCTAAGGGCTGATGCAAAATATGTATTCAATTCATCTGCCATTTCTTCATCCCCCATTATTTCAGCTATCTGATATTCACTCTTCTATTTTACTTTTTATATATCTGAAAAAAATTTTGTATCCTCTTCATATTATTGGCTAGTCTGCCTTTATCTTTTCTCTCTTTATGGCTTTTTAAAATTTGCTTTCTGTTGATTTTAAAAGCTTCCAAATCCTCTAACTTCACTCTCATTCTCGCTATATTATATGCCCTCTCTTTATCTTTTATGCTTTTTGACTTGTTAACTGCAGTTGCCTCATCCTCCCTTTAGTATACTTATTCATCTTTGTGATGTAACTCTTTTGACTCTTCTGAATTTCCCCCAAAAGCACCAGCCATTGCTGTTCTGCCATCATCCCCCTTGTGAAAGTTCTGTTTCCTCTCTCCCCCCCCCCCGCCACCCCCCCACAACAGTATCCCCAAAGCAGTATGCTTATTATTGAGGGGAACAGCCACAGGGGTACTCTGCACTGGTTGTCTATTCCCTTCCCCCTCCTGACAGTCATCCAGGTACCTTCCCCCTGTACCTTAGGGGTGATTATCTCTCTGTAGCTCCTATCTACCACCTCCACATTTTCCCATATGAGCCGAAAGTTCATAGAGCTGCAGCTCCAGAACCTTAACATGGTCTCTAAGGAGCTGCAGCTCAATGCAATTCATGCAGATGTAGTTATCAGGGAGACTGTAAGATCTGAGTTCCCACATCTTACACAAAGAAAATGCCACTACCTGTGGACCCATTCTCAGTCCACTAGCTATATACTAACAGGGGGAAAAAAAACTTGCTTAGAACTTCTGTCTGTGCTTGCCCAAGCCTGTGGAGCCAAAGCCAAACCACTCTAATTCTGCCCCACTCCAACAATGGCCACTCCAAAAATAGCCCCTCCACTTGCACCTCTTCAATACTATGAGAATTCGTCTTATATTCTTCTAAGCCCCACCCCTTCATGTACCTATCCAAATGATTCTATTGTACCTGCCCCAACTACTGCTTCTGACAGTTCAGCACCCCCTGCCTGGAAATTTTTACCTCCAGATCTAAGTTTTAATTCTTCCCCTTTGCACCTTAAATCTATGCCTCCAGTTTTAGACTCCCCTGTCCCAGAGCAAAGATTGTTACCATCCACCTCTCAAAATTTTAAATAATTCTACAAAGTCGCTCCTCATTCTCCTACATTCCAAGGAGTAAGGATCTAGCCTGGCCAGCCTCTCCCCATACTCCAGCTCTCTGGTCTTGACAGATCTTTTCTGCACTCTTTCCAGTTTAACCAATCTTCCCCTAAGCAGGTGACCAAAACTACATAGTACTCCCAAGTGCTGCCTCACCACTGATTTGTGCAAATAGAACATAGTGTTTTAAGTTGTATACTTAATGCCCTGACTAATGAAGGCCAGCTTGGTAAACATCTTTTTCACCACCTTGAATAATTGTGAAGTCACTTGTACTCTGGATCCCTCCATTCCATGTTCCATTACACTCGTATCCTCTACCATTCGTTGTATAAGTCCTACTCTGGTTTGACTTTTCAAAATGCATCATCATGTACTTGTCTGTGTTGAAATCCATTTGCCATTCCTCAACCCACTTCCCTAACTGATCAAGATGCCCCTGTAAACCATGATAGCCTTTTGCACTATCAATGACTCCTCCAAATTTGTCATCTGCAAATTGGCTGATCAATCAATCTTTGTGCATTCACATCCAAGTTATTTATGTAAACAATGACTAACAAGGATCCCAACACCAGTCACTAGACTTCCACTATTATCACACTATTGGAACAAAAGCCAATGTTGAGATTTTCCTGCAGACCCTGCTTGTTGAAGCCTGCACTCTTGAGGGCAGCTGTGTTAGTCTTTAAACATTCTTCAAATCGCAAACAGGTGAGCATGATCTGTCTGGTAGCACACTTAGATAATTGTGGTAAGTCATAGCAAAGTCTAAGAAGGGAAGGTTTTTTAAGTTCTGTTCAATAAATCAAACCATATAACTTGGGCCGAGCAGCATTTTTCTGTCATTGACATTTTGTTTCAATTTAATGTGACATTTTCAGATGCTGGAGAAATATGAAGAAATTGGAATTAATGTATTCATAGCTGGGTGTAATGGTAAGCATAATGCCATCTACAAAGTTGGAATCCATCTTTATGTGAGAATGTGAAATGGATTTTGGTTTCTGGCTTTCATAAACAGTCTTGGGCTTGATTATACTCGGTGACTGAGCTACCACAGATGTCGTGGACAGAGAATTCAAAAGGTTCACTGCCCTTTGAAGAATTTATTTTCCCCTTTCATTATTGAGTGGTCAACCCCTCAACTGAAACTGTGGTCCTTGGCAGATGCAACCCCTGCATCTATCTTGTTGAGTGTCATTTTAAAGACAAAACAAAAAGTTTCAATGAGGTACTTAAAAGATCATTGGCCAGTCTTAATTTTGTGATTCTTGTGATTAATCCGGGCTACATTACACTGCTATCAAAAGTACATTGTCCTTTAAATAGGAAGACGCAATCTGCACACAGTGTTCCAGATTTTGCCTCACCAAGATTCTCTACAAGCAGAGAAAGATGTATCCTTTCATATATTCAAATCTCCTTACAATAAAGGGCATTATTCTGCTTGTACACATGCAAGCAATTAGGAAGATTGAGATCTGGTGATTGGCAGAGTTGACTAAATTATGAAAATAATGCATGATCTCATTAAAAACCAATTTCTTAAGTAGGGGCCTGACAGGAAAGGTACTAAGGTGAGGTTTATCCTGGTGAGGGGGTGGATCTGAAACAAGAAAACATTTCTTTACAAAGCAGTGAACCGTTTGAATTTGCTATCCAAGAGGATTGAGAAGAAATTAACTTTAAATGATCTATGTGCAGAAACATTCAGATCCCTCCCAATACATTTCAATCTCTCACCATTTAAAATGCTCTTTTCTTTCTCAATCTTTTTTATTAAGTTTCGAATAGATAAACATAACAATGATAATGATACAAAGAGATAGGGATTATATTAATAACTGTTAGTAATCTAATCCTCTCAATCTCTTCGTAACTACACATGAAAAAGATTCCAAAAAAATTTTTTACAGAGAAAAGAAAAGACCCCCAAACTAAAAAAAACCAAAATAAAATTGTTATTCCCTTAGTTTTCCATAAAAGAAAGGTTTGATCAATACTGGATGGTTGGATGAAAAAATTAGATATAATAGGACTTGATAGGATAAATTTATTCAATCCAAAAAATTTACAAAATTGAAACCATATTTGTATTGTATGTTTAGTTATTGAATTAGTCATTTGCTTATTCAGTTTAGTAAGTGCAAAGGGAGGCAAGGTCCCTACAATAGAAGCCAATGAGAACCCCTGTACAGACTCGCACTCGAGGTTCACCCATCGTGGACATTGAATTTCATCCAGATCTTGTGTCCAGAACGTTAAATATCGAATATTAATTGACCAATAGGATCTTAAGTTCGGCATTGCCAAACCGCCATCCTTTTTTGATTTCTGTAAATATTTCTTACTTAACCTAGGATTTTATTCTGCCATATATATGAAATTTTAGAATCAATAATATAAAAAAGGATTTAGAAATGAAAATTGGTACCGCCTGAAATAGATACAGAAATTTAGGTAAAATAATCATCTTAATAGTATTAATTCTACCAATTAATGATGAGGACAATAGGGACATGATCAATTAAGGGTAAAAAGTTAACCTTAAATAGATCCTTATGCTTTTTAGTCATTTTAACACCCAAATAAGTAGTGATCAGGAACCAGTCTGAATGGTAATTGTCTATAGATTAGAACTTGCATATTTCATGGGAAAAGCTCACATATTAAGATCGAATTTATAACCAGAAAAACTACTAAACTGAGCAAGTAGTGATATTATTGCAGAAATGGATTTCTCTGGGTTAGAGATATATAGTAACAGGTCATCTGCATATAGTGATACTTTATGTATCCCATTACCACCAATAATGCCAAATATATTGAGTGAATCACGAAGAGTGATTGCCAAGGGCTCCAAGGCAATATCAAATTGTAAGGGATTTAAAGGACAACTCTGTCTAGTACCTTGAAAAAGTCTGAAAAGGGGAGATCTCTGATTATTGGTAAGTACAGAAGCCAAAGGTGTATGATGTATCAATTTAATCCAAGATATGAATTTTGGGCTAAAATTAAATTTCTCAAACGTATTAAATAAATATTCCTATTCAACTCTATCAAACGCCTTCTCGGCATCAAGCGCAATAACACATTCTGGAGTTTTAGATGAAGAAATATACACAATATTCATTAACCTTCTAACATTGAAATACAAATAACGATTTTTAATAAATCCTGTCTGGTCGTCAGAGACAATTTGTGGCAATATATTTTCCAATCTAATTGCCAATATTTTGGAAAAGGTTTTGGAGTTCACATTCAACAAGGATATAGGTCTATATGATGCACATTCAGTGGGGTCTTTATCTTTTTTTAGGAATTAAAGAAATAGATGCTTCATAAATGGATTGTGGTAATTTACCTACAAATAAAGCACTCTTAAAGATTCTACATAACCAAGGAGAAAGTAAATTTGAAAAAGATTTTAAAAATCCTACTGTATACCCATCCAAACCAGGTGCTTTACCAGAATTCATCAAAGAAATTGCTTTCTTTATTTCTTCTTCTGTGATGGGTGCATCTAATGCTGAACGTTCATTAAGTGGTAATTTCGGAATATTCAATTTCCTTAAAAATTCATGCATTATGGTAGAATCATCAGGAAATTCTGACTGATATAAAGAGGTATAGAATTCTTGAAAAGATTTATTAATTTTGTCATGGTCAACCATCAAAATACCATCCTATTTACAAACTTTAATAATCGGACGTTTAGCCGAAGCCACTTTCAATTGGTTGGCCTGAAATTTACCCAACTTATCACCATATATATAAAATTGACTCAGTTTTAAGTAATTGATTTTCATTTGGGGTTGTTAATAACAAACTGTGTTGCATCTGAAGTTCAACTCTCTTTTTATAAAGCTCTAGATTAGGAGCAGCAGAATATATTTTTATCAATTTCTTTGATCTTATCAACCAATGTACGCATTTCATTATTAATTCATTTTTTCAATCCAGCAGAATATGAAATAATTTGTCCACAGATGTATACTTTAAAAGTATCCCATAATATCCCACTGGAAATTTCTTCCGTAAAGTTAGTTGTAAAGAAAAAGGCAATCTGTTCTTTAATAAAGTTAACAAAGTTTAAGTCCTGAAGTAGAGTAGAATTGAACTACCATTGTCTAGCACTAAAAGTTACATCAGTTAATTTAATTGATAGTTTCAGGGGTGCATGATCGGAAACAGCGATTACATCGTACTCACAGGCAGTAACAGACAGAACTAATCGAGAGTTGATTTTTAAAAAAAGTAATCATTTCTGGAGTAGTTATAATATACATGAGAAAAGAATGAGAACTCTTTGTCGTTAGGATGCAAAAACCTTTCAAACTTCTAAAATTCCGGTGTCAACTAAAAGGGAATTAATAAGAATAGTGGATTTGTTTGGAAGTACCTGATTGGATGCAGACCTGTCCGTCAAGGGATTCAGGCAACAGTTAAAATCTCTGCCCATTATCAACGTATATTCATTTAAATTAGGAAGAGATGCAAATAGATGTTTAAAGAATTCAGGATAGTCTGCATTTGGTGCATAGATATTAACCATAACAACCTTTTGGTTATAAAGTAAATCAGTAATTAATAGAAATCTACCATTCAGGTCTGAGATTGTTTCATAGTGAACAAATGAAATCAAGGGGTCTATAAAAATAGGTACACCTTTCACCTGGCCTGAGAGTTAGAGTGAAATTGTTGCCCTATCCAAAACCTAAAAAAAACACTGATTATCCTCCTTCCTCACATGAGTTTCCTGGGCAAAGATAATCTGAGCATTCAATCTATGAAAACTTTAAAAATCATCTTCTGTTTAATCGTATGGTTCAAACCATTCGTATTCCATGAGACAAAGTTAATAATATTATGCATTTTATTTGAATAAACTTATAGGGTTAACCTTACTGAATAGGAAACTCATGAATCAGGAAGAGGGAAAAAGGTTTAAAGAGGAACTGGAAGTTGCGACAATTCAGACATATTTGTAGTTTCAGATCAGCCCAGATGAAAAATACTAAACTAAAAATAGCCCCACCCCTCACCCACAAAAGCCTGAAAACTGGCCAATAGACAGCCAGAAAGCTAACTAGAAACTTCCCTACCCCCACTCTCTTAAAGGCAAATCTCCAAAAATTGAAAAAAAATTGCAAAATACCACCCATCATCAAAACATTGAAAGAAGAAGGCCATAAATCAAACAAATGTTAAGAAAAAATCAGCCATTTGCAAAACATTTTGAAAAGCAAGATCTTGAAAATTGAAACAGAATACAAACTTATTAGTATTTCAGGAGTAGGGGAGCAGTCAATCACCAGATCAGATTCTTAATTATTTTCAAAAACGAACAATTGAAAATAATAAAATAAAATAACAAAGGGGGGATAAAAGGAACTTTAACATAGAAGCATGATAAACATCCATGCTCCAAAACAGAGTACATGTGTTATCAAACCAAGGGCAAAAGTCTTCAAACTTCAAAAATCTAGATCTATGAACTGGTTATTAACTTATAAACCAAATGAATACAGACACGAATAAACAGTAAATTTATTAGACAGCTAGGATCAAACGTTGATACTCAAGGAACTGATGAGCTTCTTCCACAGATTTAAACCATTTACGTGATTTATCAGGCAGAACAACCCTTAAACGAGCTGGAAATAGTAGAGCTGGTTGAAGCTTTCTTTGATAAAGCTCGGCCATCACCGGTTTAAAAAGTGATCTTTCTCGCTTTACCTCAGGACAATCGTCTTCAACCAGATGAAACTTGAGGTTTCCGTGTTCAATAACCCCTTTCCGACAGGCAATTCGAATTAAATGCTTCTTGGTTTGCACATAGTGGAATCAGAGTATAACAGGCTGAGGCTTCAGCTCTTTGGGAGATTTTGCTCTGAAAACCCGGTGGGCGCGATCAAGTATAGGGGTAGTAGAGAGAGCTTCAGAGCCGAACACGTCCATTAAAAATGAGAAAAGAATTTAGTAAGGTCACCACTCTCAATGTCTTCATGGAGTCCTCTTATTTGCAGGTTCTGTCTACGACTGCGACTTCCCAGGTCAATGATCTTGAGTTTATTCTGTTCCAGTGTCTGAGTAGTCGAAGTTAATTTCTTTTCCAACACATCCAATCTGTGATCTCTCTGTCTTCCAGCTTCATCGAGTTCTGAAATTTGCTGCCGTTGTTTTTCACTCTCCCACTTAAGAGTTCCCTGTCTACTTTCAATCTCCTTTAACAATACTTCTAAAGTAGAATTTTTTTTTATCGAATTTATCATCCAGGAGCTTCGACATAGCTTCCAAAGTGAGTGGAGGCTGTTTAGAATCACCTTCTTTCCTTCCACTTCCATTACCGGCTTCCTTGCCTTCGGCTGATGCCTTCTGCCCTCTGATATTCATTTTCAGCGATTTAAAAATCAAAGTTCAGGCATATATGTGTTATAAACACTTTAATATAGATAGTGAAAGGGTGGTTTAAAAAAAAATTGAAAAATGAACAGAGCAAAGCCAAAATGCAACTTAATCCATCTAGTGCCCCAAGAGAACTCCCCTAAGTTGCTCATTTCATTCTAACTACCAAACTGGATCATGTCACAGTTTTCCCACATTGTATTTTGCACACACTTTATTTCTTAAAGTCAATTCAATTAATTTCAAATGTTAACAAATTATGAATATGAACTTCCTAATTTGTTTTCTGAAGTAGAGCTATCAAGATAAGTGAATGGACATTGACAGTGTGTGGAATACAATGTGGAAAAATGTGATGTGATCCAGTTTGGTAGTTAAAACGAAATGAGTATTTTAAATGGAGAGATTGAAATGTATTGGTATTGGGAGGGATCTGAATGTTCTTGTACATAGATCATTGGAAGTTAATCTCCTCAATCCTCTTGGATAGAAAATTCAAAAGGTTCACTGTGTCATTGTCCATTCACTTAGCTTGACATCTCTGCATATCCTCTACTTCAGAAAACAAATTAGGAAGTTTATATTCATAATTTATTAATATTTATGTAAAAACAGCAGCATTTAAAACATGAGAAATTTGGCAGATGCTAAAAATTCAAAGTAACAAATGTTGGAGGAACTCAGCTGTTCAGGAAGCATCTATGACAAATGAACAAACAGTTGACATTTCGGGCTGAGGCCTTGAAACTTGGTGCCATTCAAGTGACGTTGCATTGCCAAACCACTTGGATTACAGGTAGTCCCCAAGTTACGAACGTCCAACTTACAGACAACTCGTACTTACGAACTGAGGAAGGAGTACGCCGTCCGCCATTTTAAGTCAGATCGCGACGCCGTCCGCCATTTTAAGTTGTTGCAGTTGACATTGTGTTAAATGTTTAACTTTGTATTTGGCTTAAATTTTTCTTCATAAGAATTCAGGCTTCCAGGACTTGAAATTAAGGTTTTATGTAACATGTCCATTCTGGTTACAAATTATCTTTTATGTTTACTTTTCTACATTACAAGGTGTTTTTATGCTGAACCTAAATTGCAAGATAATATTTTTAAAGACCTGTAAAATGTTTTGTGTTTTTTAAACTTACAGGGGCCGTAATAGCAGATCTGGATAGACTGGAATTCTTCGACAGCTCAATTACAAGAGATCTTCTGTTTCTTACTGTACATGATGCTGTGCTTCATTGTCAATATAAATTGGCTTCTGAGTCACTATAGAAGAGTCTTTTACTGCAATTGGCTGTCTTAATGTAATTTGCAAAGCTTTAAATGGGCATCACCTGGTAACTTGGAAAGTCACCACCACAGAAAAAGCTTGGTATTTTCAGGAAAGGGTAATGCATTCCAGTTTAATAACAGAGCACAATCTCACATAGTCTAAGAATATGATTAATTTATGCGCTCTAACTTCAATACGTTATAGATTTAGGATTGAGGAATTTCTACTTTGGTAACTTGATTATAAAGTTCTGCACTTTAATTATTCTTTTCTTCATTGTTCATGAGTTTTGCATCCAATTAGAAGAGCAGATCAGAATAAATTATCTGTTCTTGCCTCCACACCTCTTCCAACATGTGGAGAGTCAAGTGGAACCAGTATTCTCAATTGTGCTTGTTATACTAGAGGATAGCCTTTTAATAAGTCTGAAACCATACATATTTGATTAATTATATTGACTATTGCTGTGGTTTTCTTTGAATTATTCATCTTAAGTGTTGTGCTCTGAAAAATAATTCCCAACATAATTATGGTCAGCATAATGCAGGTAAAATGTATGTTAATGTTCTGTTTTTGTAAAATTATGTTACTAATCAAATCTGAAATTATTTACCTGATTGTGTTGTTTCTCCTTTACTTGTTATCTTTGTACAGTATGTGACATCCTTCTTGGTCATGTACTGCAAAATTTCCCAATACATTTAGTCCCTTTTTAATATGAAGTACTTTCATTGCATCTGTTTTTAGGTGGAAGGAGCAAGTCTGACATTTCTAGTTGTAAAATTAAAGTGAGGTTGAAATCAGTTGTACTGCAACCCTGTCCAGCTCATTTATGGTTGGGTAACTTTCTTGATGTATTTTAATATGAATCTTTAGTCTAAAATGAAATTCTGCCATTTGCAATTTCAGGGAACTGCTAAATAGGTGGCACTGTGTGATTTTGTAAATAGGCATTTTTTTAAAAATTAGAACATTTCAAAAACATCTGAATTTTGATAGTCATCAAACCCATTTTTCATTACTTAGGAAATACCTTTTTCTCTGTTTTTGATGTTTTGAAGGTCACTTTACACAACCTAAGCTCGTAGCACAGTATAAATACACATGCTGTTAGAGTGATTTGGGGATACAGGTACAGCCAATAATGCTGGGTGCACTGTATACTAATGGGCAGGTACCTAAAACACGTTTAATTGTTTGCATTCTGTTCTTGTTTGTCATTCTAAATTATCCTAAGTGAACTACTTCACTCCTTCTGTTCCCAGATTCTATTCTATTCCACTTTGTACAAAGAGGAAAAAAATCCATGTGCACTTGATCATAATTTACTGAGATTTGCAATGACAATTTAATTTTTTTTGTGTGAAAAAGCTGTGTACAGTGCACTGTCTTGATGGTAATGTGGTAAATCCATTGCTCAAAATATGCATTTTTGTTGGAAACAATTACTCTTTGAGGAAATATGAGAATGTCTCATTAGTCTCTGAAATCAGTAAGTTTGGCAGACTAAGAAAGGCCAATAGTTCAATGATGTTTGTATCTTATCAAAGTGTTTGGCTGCTGTCAAGTAGGAGGAGCTCAAAATGAAGGAAAGATGCCAAGTTTTTTTTTCATTGGGAGATAGATGCAATTTTAGAGGGAGAACCGGCAAGTCATTACAATTTTGGCGATTTTGCATATTTTCTAAGTTTGTTGCATGGCCCCAAAGTCCAACAGCTACCTTGACTTTAAATTTGTTTACATGGCATTGAAATCATTCTCTTTGAGAAAAGTAGCACTTTCTCTAGAAAAGTGGAACAATAACAAACCCTCTGATATTTGAACATCCTAGATATCTTGCATTGAGGGTGATCAGGTTTAACATGATTTTGCTGAGGTGGTGTTTTTGTACAGTCTCTGAAATTGTGTACAAAGTATTATCTCAGTTTGCCTTAAAGTGGATATTAAAAAATCCACATTGAAGACCTTGCACTTCCTAAGTTTTCAAGCTTATTGCCATTGGGACAATGGAAAAGTCATGACTTATTTTTAACAATTCTGGAACTATTAGTTTTATGTTGTGTTCTAATAAGTGAACATGTTAGCACGACATAAAATACAGAAAAAATAGGCTGCTATTTGGGATTTTGTATCAAATAATTTTTGAATATGAATGTAAATTAAAATTACATGATGTGAAAATGTAATTTAAAGTTATTGGAAATGTATTTTTATACTATATATTAAAGTATTGCAAGTTGGATTTCCATACAACTTGCTATTTAGTAAGGCTTTAATTTTTGGCTTGAATTTACTGCTTGTCATCATTCATAACTTGTGTTTAACATGTTCTATTCCAATAAGCTGATGGTGAAACTAAAACTGTGTTTCCTTTAATTCAGAGTCATAGAAATGTACAACTCTAGCAGGCTTTTTGGCCCATCTTGTCTTTGCCAATCTTGATGCCCCTCTGTGCAAATCCCATTTGCCACCATTGGTCCCATTACCCTCCATGCCTTTCCTTTCCAAGTACCTATCCAGACACATTTATTGTTGTAATTCTAACAGCGACCATCACCACATCTAGCAGCTTGCTCCGACTTTGGTAGCTTTAAATAAGACCATGAGACCTAGGAGCAGAATTAGGCCTTTTAGCCTTCCAGCTTTTTCCCCATAACCTTTTACACCCCTTACTAATCGAAAACCTTTAAACCTCCACTTTAAATCCTACCCAATGCCTTGGCCTCCACGGCTGTCTGTGGCAGTAACTTCCATAGATTTACCACCCTCTGGCTAAAGAAATTCTTTCTCTTCTCTGTTATAAAGGGGTGTCCTTCTATTCTGAGTCTGTGTCCTCTGGTCCTAAACTCTCCCACTACTGGAAACATCTTTTCCACGTCCAGTCTATCTAAGCCCATCAATATTCGGTAGGTTTCAATGAGTTCCCCAAGAGCCATCGAATACTCTTCATATGTTAACCCATTAATTTCTGGAATTATTCTCAAAATCTTCTCTAGAACCATAACAATGCCAGCACATCCTTTCTTAGATATGGGACCTAAAACTGCACACTGTCCTCAAACTGCAGTCTAACCAGTGCCTTCTAAAGCCTCAACCTTACATCCTTGATTTTATATCTGAGTCCATTCTAACATTGCATTTGCAGTTCTTACCATTGATATAACCAGCAAGTTCATCTTTAGGGAATATTGCACTGGGACTCAAGTCCCTTTACACCTCCAATTTCTAAATGCACTCCCTGTTTAGAAAATAGTCTACACCTCCTTCTACCAAAGTGCATCACCATACACTTCCCATTCCATCTGCCACTTCTTTGCCCATACTCCAAATCTGTCCAAATCCTTCTGCAGAATACCTGCTTCATCAACACTACCTGCCTCTCCACCAATCTTTGTGTCATCTGCAAACTTGGCCATAAAGCCATTAATTTCATCATCAAGATCATTAACACATAACGTGAAAAGTAGCAGTCCCAACATCAAGCCCTGTGGAACACCTTTAGTCACTGGTAGCCAACCAGAAAAGGTTTATTCCCACTTTGCCTCCTGCCAGTGAGCCAATCTTCTATCCAGGCCAATATCTTTCCTGTAATACCATGGGCTCTTATTTAGCAGCATCATGTGTGAAGAAAGTATGGCAGCACCTCTACTTCCTTAGAGTTTTTGAAGATTTGGCATGACATCAAAAACTTTAAACTTCTTTTGATGTGTGGTAGAGAGTTTTATTAATTGGTTGCATCACAGCCTGGTTAGGAAACACCAATGCCTTTAAAATGAAAAGTCTACAAGAAGTAGTGGATATGGCCCAGTCTAGCATGGGTAGGGACCTCCCCTCTATTGAACACATAAGACCATAAGATATAGGAGCAGGGGCAGGCCATTTGGCCCATTGAGTCTGCTCCACCATTCAATCATAGGCTGATCCAATGCTTCCAGTCATCCCCGCTCCCCTGCCTTCTCCCCATACTCTTTGATGCCCTGGCTAATCAAGAACCTATCTATCTCTGTCTTAAATACACGCAATGACTTGGCCTCCACAGCTGCTCGTGGCAACAAATTCCACAGATTTAACACCCTCTGACTAAAGTAATTTCTCTGCATCTCTTGGATTTAGTTTTTTTCCCCCAACATCATCATTATGTGCCTTGTCATTTGACGAGGTTGATCGTGGTCTTATCCATGAGTGACCCCAACCATTATCGATGGATTGTGTGCCTGGTGTCAGTGGTCACATAACCAGGATTTGTGGTGTGCACCAGCTGCTCATATGAACATCCACCATCCACTCCATTGGCTTCACTTGACCCCGATTAGGGGGCTAAGCAGGTGCTACACCTTGCCCAAGAGTGACTTGCAGACTAGCAGAGGAAAGGAGTGCCTTACTCCTCATTTGGTAGAGACATGTCTCCATCCCACCACCCAGTCCTCAACAATGGGAAATATTATCTGCATGTTCTTTCAAGTCACTATTTAATCTCTTACTGTTGTTTCAAAAATGTTGATCAAAACTGGATCACCTAACACTTTGCCTGCTAGTTTTCTTTTCTATGTCCTTGCCTATTCAATTGTCAATCTCCATCTGTTTTTAAATTTGCACTTTTACACATTGGATGTTTTGTCCATCGTTTGATGCAAGTTGCATCTGCATGGGGTGACATATTCTTTCATAATAAATTCACTTTGAACTATGTATTGTAAACCAAAATCAAAATTTTTAACTTTTTATGTAATGACTGGAAAGGGGGAGGTGTACTAGGGTTGTGGTCTGGGAGCCAAAGAGGGAGAAGCCCAAAAAAGTTTGAGAATCACTGATCTATACTGAATGATGGTGGATGTGGAAAGGTGGCCAGTATAAAGAGGTGAGGGGAAAGGGAGGAGCAAGACCTGACAAGGGTTAAATGGATCCAGGTGAGGAGGGGGTGACAGGTAAATGGAGGAGGGTAAAGTGGAAATAGCAGAATCTGGGAGGCTACAGATAAGAGGACTGATGATGGAGTCTGATGGGAAAGGAAGATGGAACGGGACTAAATGAAGGAGCTGTTATTATGTGTGTACATATTAAAGAATAAGTTCCCAGTGTGGATTGCAGGTGGTTTACAGTGGACCAGAAGTGACAATGGTGAACAGAGCACATAAGTGCTCTTAGTGAGCTAGAGTGTCCTGAGTAAAATACTTGAGCCGAAGCCATTCAGTAAGTAAAATAGTTCTGGCATTTTTACCCACACAAAATTGTCTTTGTTAAAGAACAAGCATAGCAGGAGGTGGGGAGGGTAGAAGGAAGTGCTGTGTGTTAGGGTGTGGGTGAAGGGGACCCAACGGGAAGGAGTGAGATGGGTGAAGGATGTGAAAGAAACATTGATGGTGGCCATCTGGTTAATTCATGGCCGTTGGAGAAAGATATTTGCTCTCCCGATTCATTCCAATCTTTGTGACTTCAGACCAAAAGCAAAGTGGTTTTCAGTTCACTGCTTAGCAAGCCCCTTAATTCAGGGGCTGTAAAGGCTTGCTCTCCCAGTGCTGCCCAACATACTGTGACTCAGGTATTGGCTTCAATAGGGAAATGGTTACTTACTGACAGAAAATTAAGGAGCGTTATCTTTTTACTTTTTTGTACAGACCAAAGTTTACCCAACTGATATAATAAGCTTGGATCTGTTTTCTTCCTCCCCCAATCTCCGTAAGCTAGCCAATAGAATTAATAAAGAAGCAATTTGCATAACCCAGTTCTACAAGTACGCACTGTCAAAGCGAGCTTAAAAGGCGTTGAGCTCATCTGGGCGTGAAACCTTGTACAGTCGGCCCTCCTTTATCCGCGGGGGATTGGTTCCGGGACCCCTCGCGGATACCCAATTCCCTTATTCGACCTGTCTTAATGCGCTGGACCTTAGGACCCAGTGGTAGAGATCTGAATCCGCAGTCTTTGTTTCTGTTCGCAAAAAAAATCACGAACACGATTGAAAGTAAACTGGAAATAATAAAGCGATCGAAAAGAGGCGAAACGCCATCGGTCATTGGAAAATCGTAGGGCTACGTCGGTCAACGATCGGAACAATTTGAAAGGATAAAGTGAGAAAGGCCCTGCCCCGATGAAAGCAGTGGTTTAATTATTGGATTTTAGGGTTTTGGGTTTTTGATCTTCCACATCAACCCGGCCGGATGGAGAGCGCACTCAAAAACGGTCTGTCACTGGCTCCCAAGCCCGGCGCTGAAACATACGCTCTTAAGTGTTTTATATGCATAGAAAGGTAAAATATATACTAAGAATTGAAAATACACATGGACTAAGATGTTAACTGTCCTGTGCTATCATCAGTTGATCTGCCACCTGTCTTCAGGATTTCTGGCCCGCTTATGATCAAGACTCCCTCGAGGTGGTGGGCCAGCAGTGCTAAAGCACCACCTCCCACTGGTGAGCTTAACAACTTGGCATCTGCCTCTATCAGAGTTCTTGGTCGCTTCCATCCAACAGATGGAATCTACGCAGCTGCTGAAGAGTTTACAAAAGATGGATAACTATCTGCCCCTCTGGACGCACTTAGTCCACACCCATGATGATCCTGTCTCTGCTACCTCGGCTACAGCCCTGCTGGTTGACTTGATCTCTCTTCTAGTGAAGCCAAGGTCACGCAGCCACTTCTGGAAAGTGAACGCAATAAAGCCACGGCACCCTACTTCGAATGGATAGCATGAGACCTTCCACCCTCTGTCTCTGCACTCTGATCTTAATTCTACATACTTGGTTAACTTGCATTCATGGGCTTCATCGATGTTATCTTCCCAGGGGACTGTGAATTCACCAATAACCATTTCTCTACTGGTGTCAGACCAGACGATTATATCTGGACGCAATGTGGTGAAAACTATTTGCTCCGGGAAACTGCCTTTCCCGTCCAGGTCGGCCTTGACACACCAATCATTGGCTGAAGAAAGTATGCTTGATCGTGGCCTGCGCTGTACACCCTTGACTTGGAGCCTTCTTTCACAAATGATATGCGATGTTCTGTGCTTATCGTTTGACTAACTGACGCTAAATAATACCGGATGTACCTGTTCCGACTTTCTTAGTAAGAGAACTTCCGATTTTTTTCGATCCCGATCCACGATAACCCACGCACATCCTCCCGTATACTTTAAATCATCTCTAGATTACTTATATCTAATACAATGTAAATGCTATGTAAAATAGTTGTTATACTGCATTGTTTAGAGAATAATGACAAGAAAAACAAGTCTGCACATGCTCGAACAACGTGCTGGAAGAGCACTTCCGGGTTTTTGCATTCGCGGTTGGTTGAATTCGCGGATGAGGAGGGCCGACTGTAGTCCCCTACGTTGCGTGGTTTCACTTTGTAGGAGGTGATGGCATTTAAGCCCTGCCGCAGCGGTCGAGCATCCTTCAGTGATTCAAGTTTGGTCCAGAATTGCCTCTTCACACGTGAGATGCGAAGTTCCCTAGGGTGAGCACATATGAGCGCGCACACTTAGCACACAAAGGAATTTAAATTGCATGCAAAAGGTTGTCACCCTCTGCCTCGTTGGCATGTTAAGTATGTTTCATGATGGTACACAATCGCATTTCCTTTCCTGGTTTTTGATACGGACGGTATTGTCAACGTGGAGTTTGCGATGACGTGTCTGCGGGTTTTAGTACTGGCCTATTTATGCTGTTTTTACTAAATAAATTATTCAGAGTGCACATGTTGTCACTGGGCAAAAAAATTGCACAGCACAAGAGTTTTGTAATTTAATCACTAAAGATGCCGTACCAAAATGCTTGAGTTAAGTCCATCGAGTCCTTCAGAAGATCATGACGTTACTAGTTCATTAAGATGGTTCAAAAGTATGTTGCTTAAAGGGAAATTACAGACTGCAGATTGCATTGAGTGTAGTGCAGAAGTATATTTGGAAGTTTTGTAAGTTGCCCTCAATGTATTGTTATGTTTCACCAGTGCCATCTTGCAAAAAATATTAGGGCATCAGTTTATAGGCAGTGGAATATTTTTTTTCTCTTGAGTTTGTTCTCTTTACTGGAGATTGTGACTTTGATATGGCCCATACCTTATTTCCCTTCTCCAACCTCACTGTGGCCTTTATTGAGATCCTTACTTCATTGTTTATTTTATTTTTAGTGAGAGAACAGGGGTCCCAAGTGTTGTGGAGTGTAGGGGGGGAGTGGTGAAGAACGGGACCAGGGGTGTAAGTGTGTGGATAGGCTTAGGGACTCCTGGACATTTAAATGTGCAGAGAATGGAGGAATGGGGACTGAAGGCAGAAGCAGTTAGTTTAGTTAGGCATTTAACGACTAATTTATTTAATTCATCATGGAGTGATCAGCCTGTTTCTGTGCTGTAATACATTCTATGTTGTATGTTCTTTCCTCCTCTCTCTATGTCCCACAACAATCTCCTTCCCTCATTCCGGCTCTTTCCCATTTCCTACTGTCTCTCTCTGTCCCCCCTTCATCCTTTCCCTAAATCCCATTCGCTCCCTCTCGGTGTCCATCTCTGGGTCAGGAATACCCTGTAGTACCAACTTTACTGAACACCACAATGCCCTCTCTGTGATGCTAGTTTATATATCTACAAAAAGATAAATATTTTGTTTCATGGCAATGCTGGTGCAATCATGGACATCCCTACCACCTCAATTTCGGCCCACCCCTTCACTCTGGTCCCCTTGGGCTTGGGAAGGAGTTGGGGGGAGAATTATTCTCTTCCTCCCCTCATGCCTCCCTCACTATTTGTAGAGAGAGAGAGAGAGAGAGAGGATCAGGCGATCCTAGAAGAGGCAACCATGAGTGAGGGAGGGAGTGGGAGGGGCAGCGAGGAGGGATGGGGGCACCACAGGAATGACAGGGAGGAAGGTGGGAGTGATGAGGATGATGGAGGAGGCAGGACTTTGAGACACATTGCAAGGCCTTTTGTTCCAAACATTCACTTTATTGTTTAATATAAAATATCTCCCACTCACCTCTCCATCCCACCTTCCTGCTACCTCTCCCTTACTCCCTCTCCCCCTCCATTCTCCTTCTCACTACTTCTCCCCCTCTACCCTCACTAGTGCTCCTCTCCCCTCTCCCTCCCCTCTCCACTTTATCTCCCATCTCCATCACCACCACTGCTTCTGTTCCTTGTTCCATCCCCACTTCCAACTCCCACCCACCCACCATCTCAAAAATCCACACTGGGAATAGAGAGAGACATTGGAGGAACCTCGTACCGGGCAGTGTCTATGGGCTCAGCCAACTCTGATCTCAGATGGGGCGTTCCATCGACCCACACCAGTCCTACATTAAACTCCTTTTTCTTTCAGTAGAACAGCCCCCTCATGACCCAACCCCACGGGGCCCTCTGCTCTTGACAGCCTACCAAAGGGCTGCAGCATTCAGCTGGTGCTCCCTCAGTGGCCTCTGCAATGTTTCCATTCCTCCAGTGAGGTAGAAGGCGGCCCAGTAATCTAGACTAATACACACCAGCTGGCTGTCTGGGACCGGGGAGGGCGGAGAGGCCTGCCCTGTCAGCAGCCACCTCAGAGGCTGCACCTGTGACTCGAATCCTTGGGGGAGACTTGGCCCAGATCTTTTGCTATCTTGGGTCGCTTCCACAATCATGCCTGGGTTTAGGCCCTCCCCCTCACACCTCAGTGGGTCCTCTCCTATTGGATGAGAGGCACAGAATGTGAGTGCCGTCCTGGGTCCAAATGCAGAGGGGCAGGTCTCTCCTGCGACCAGTTGCCATGTCAAAGGGGATCTATTGTAGACCTGGCAAGGCCTGAAACACAACTTGGTGGAGAACTCACCGACAAACAACATGAATAACAACAACGTTTCCTCAGAGCATTGAAGAGCGAAGCAACAGGTGAAAGGATCTGTCATCTTCTTGATTGATTTGACTGAAGCAGTGTCATGTTTTCTACAGTGGGACAGAAATAGAAGGAGCTTCAGTCCTGTGTCTGACTCTGGGAGTGTGTGATGGGACGTCGTAGATATAGAGGGAGCCTCCCTCTGTATCTGCACCCAGGAGGATGTGATGTAATGGGATGGTGTGTAGAGGAAGCTTCACTCTTTGATCCAGGGTGTGTGTCTGTGTTGGCTTTGATCACATCTACTCTCCATGCAAACAAAACACCACAATCTTACAGGATAGGAGTGCGTCCCAGAGATAGGGAAGTGGCCCAGCGTACCCAATGACTGTTCGCAGAAATGGGAAGAGGATGGAGTCTTCAGTGTCCATTTTCAGAGGAAGAGATGGCAGCATGTTTGGTGCCAATTCCCTGAAAGGGAGAGGACAGTGTGATGCCTGCTGAAGGGAGGGGGAGGAGTATACACAGACACTGGCATCATAGGCCATTTGTCTCTGATCCTTTGGTCCTCACTGCAGGCCTAGCCAGTTACCCTGCAACTCCCCATGCACACTTGTCCACTACAGCACACTTTCTGCCTCCAAGGGGAAATCTCTTTGTGCTCCCTCTCCCAATCACTAAGCCTCACTCTCCCAGTCCTCTGACACTTCCTCCTCTCTCTGGCTCTCTCACTGAGGAAGAGATCTACCCAGAAGTGACAAATCCAGGACTTTCCCGAGTGGATATTGTCTTGAATTATATGGCCCCCTGCTGGAGTGTTCTGTCTGGATGGCACATGAACATAGGTTTGTCCCTGTCCCTCAGGGACATTCTGACAGATGGCATCACCATCTGCTGGGGTCTGGAAACAGCTGTAAACTCAGCCTGTTCCATCATGGGCACTAGCCTCCCCACCATTAGGTACATTTTCAAATGATGGTGCCTCGAGAAGGCAGCATCCATCATTGGGAAACCTCACCATCCAGGACAAGCCCTCCTATGACTGCCATCGGACTGGAACCTGGTGTGGTCTTCTGCTGTTGTAGACCATCCACTTCAAGGTTTGGCGTGTGTGTTCAGAATAATGTGGGCTGCCTTAATGACTATCGGCCGGTAGCACTCACATCGACAGTGATGAAATGCTTTAAGAGGTTGGTCATGACTAGACTGAACTTCTGCATCAGCAGGGACCTGGACCCATTGCAATTTGCCTATCACCACAATAGTTCAATGGCTTTCCACATGGCTTTAGACCACATCGACAACACAAACACCTACGTCAGGATGCAGTTCATCGACAATAGCTCAGCATTTAATACCATCATTCCCACAATCCTGATTGAGTAGTTACAGAACCTTGGACTCTGTACCTCCCTCTGCAATTGGATCCTCGACTTCCTAACCAGACTACAATATGTGTGGATTGGTGATAACATATCCTCCTCGTTGACAATCAACACTAGCACACCTCGGGGGGGGGGGGGGTGCTTAGCCGACTGCTCGACTCTCTATATACACATGACTGTGTGGCTAGGCATAGCTCAAATACCATCTATAAATTTGCTGACAATACTATCATTGTTGGTAGAATCTCGGATGGTGACGAGAGGGCGTACAGGAGTGTGATATGCCAATTAGTGGAGTGGTGCCGCAGCAACAACCTGGCACTCAACGTCAGTAAAGCAAAAGAGCTGATTGTGGACTTCAGAAAGGGTAAGTCAAAGGAACACATACCAGTCCTCAGAGGGATCAGAAGTGGAGTGAGTGAGTAGCTTCAAATTCCTTGGTGTCAAGATCTCTGAGGATCTAACCTGGTCCCAACATATCAATGTAGTTATAAAGAAGGCAAGAGCGGCTACACTTTATTAGGAGTTTGAAAAGATTTGGCACTCAAAAACTTGTACTGCGGAGAGCATTCTGACAGGCTGCATCACTGTCTGGTATGGAGGGGCTACTGCACAGAACCGTAAAAAGCTGCAGAAGGTTGTAAATCTAGTCAGCTCCATCTTGGGTACTAGCCTACAAAGTATCCAGGATATCCTTAGGGAGCGGAGTCTCAGAAAGGCAGCATCTATTATTAAGGATCTCCAGCACCCAGGGCATGCCCTTTTCTCACTGTTACCATCGGGTAGGAGGATTCAGGAACAGCTTCTTCCCCTCTACCATCCGATCCCTAAATGGACATTGAATCTTTGGACACTCTCACTTTAAAAAAAAACGGTATTTCTGTTTGTGCATGTTTTTTAAAAAATCTATTCAATATATGTAATTGATTTACTTGTTTATTTATTATTTTTTTTATTTTTTTTCTCTCTGTATTACATTGAACTGCTGCTGCTAAGTTAACAAATTTCACGTCACATGCCAGTGATAATAAACCTGATTCTGATACACTATCCATGCCAGGACCACCAGACTCAAAAACAGTTTCTTCCCTAAGCAATAAGGCTTTGAAAGAAACACAACTTTTCTGCTTTGTCATCACCTCTTTTAACTCCTGTAAGCTCTTTCCCTGATGGCTGTCAGTGGGGATGGCTTTCACTTCCCTTCAAACCATTCTCATCATCCCACTCTTCCATTCCTACCATACCATTGGACACAATCCCCCACCTACAACTGCCTCTTCCCCATCTTCACATTACCCTTACTAAGAGGAACAGACATGGCAATACTGTTGAAAACAGGGTCTAAGTAATTGCCTTATCACTTATCTATCAGCTAACCATTGCTGCTCCGTCTGAAATGTCCACTCAGTTGCATATTTCGCCGTTTTAACAATTTTAGATTGTCCACCCCATCGTGGTGTAGTTGGCAAAGTATGGTGATTATTGAAATTACACAAACTAAAAATTCCACAAGTGTATAGGACAAGCTCTGTTCTTTAAGAAAGGGGGGAGGCAGCAAAAAGAAAATTACAGACCTATTAGTCTGACATCGGTAGCTGGAAAATTATTGGAGTCGATCCTCAAGGATGAGGATCATGACAAGATAGGCCCAAGCCAGCATGGTTTCATGAAGGGAAGATCCTGCCTCACCAACCTATTGGAATTTTTTGAGGTAATCTCGAATAAGATTGACAAGAGAGAGGCTGTGGGATGTTGTGTATTTGGATTTTCAAAAGGCCTTTGATAAGGTGCAGCATAAGAGACTGCTTAATAAGATGAGGGCCTATGGAATTACAGGAAGGATATTGGAATGGGTGGAGCATTGGCTGATGAGTGGGAATACAGGGATCCTATTCTGGTTGGTTGCCGGTTACTAGTGGTGTTCCGCAGGGGTCGATGTTGGGACTTCTTTTTTACACTGTATATCGATGATTTAGGTTATGGATTAAATGGTTTTGTGGCTAAGTTTGCGGATGACACCAAGATAGGTGGAGGAGCAGGAAGTGTTGAAGAAACGGAAAGGTTGCAGAGAGACTTGGTCAGTTTAGGAGAGTGGGCAAAGAAATGGCAGATGAGATACAATGTTGAGAAATGTACAGTTGTACATTTTGGAAGAAGAAACAATCAGGCAGATTATTATTTAGATGGGGAGAAAATTCAAAAATTGTAAGTGCAAAGGGACTTGGGGTCCTAGTGCAGGATACCCTAAAGGTTAACCACCAGGTTGGATCGGCAGTAAGGAAAGCGAATGCTATGTTGGCATTCATTTGAAGAGGAATAGTGTATAAGAGTAAGGAGGTGTTGATGAGGCTCTATGGGGCACTGGTGAGACCTCATTTGGAATACTGTGTGCAGTTTTGGGCCCTCTATCTTAGAAAGGATGTGCTGATGTTGGAGAGAGTTCAGAGAAGATTCACAAGGATGATTCCTGGAATGCAGGAACTAACATATGAGGAGCGTTTGTCGGTTCTTGGATGTATTCATTAGAGTATAGACGAATGAGAGGGGATCTCATAGAAACATTTCGAATGTTGAAAGGGTTGAACAGAGTAGATGTGGAAAGGCTGTTTCCCTTGGTGGGTGAGTCCAGGACAAGAGGTCACAGTCTTAGAATTAGAGGGTACCCATTTAAAACAGAGATGAGGAGAAATTTTTTTAGCCAGAAGGTTGTGGATTTATGGAATTCGTTGCCACATACAGCTGTGGAGGCCCAATCATTGAGGGTTTTTAAGGAGGAGAATGACTGGTATCTAATTAGTCAGGGTATCAAGGGATATGGGAAAAAAGCCGGAAATTGGAACTAGACGGGAGAATAGTTTAGCATGGTGGAGTGGACTCAATGGGCCGAATGGCCTGCTTCTGTTCCTTTGTCTTGTGAAAAACAAACTTACTCAATCTCTCAAATTGTAGTGCTCTATCAACACTAATCAACAGTGACATCTGCTGGTTGGTCTGATAGCATTGACCTAAATGTACAGTATATAAAAATCAATCTATTGGGAAAATACCAGTTTGAAATTAATGAAAGGCCATCCATCACAAAAAATTGTTTCCTCTCCACAGATGCTGCCTGAAATGCTGAGCAGCATTATGTTGTTATTTCAAATCTGCAGTATTTTGCATTTGCATTGTTATTTGATTTGGTTTGTCAACTAAAACACTGAAAACTTCCATAGATATACCGGGGAGAACATTCTGACAGGCTGCTTCACAGTCTGCTGTGGGGGGAGGGGATTGTCAACTGCACAGGATCAAAAGAAGCTAAAGAAAGTCGGAAAATTAGCCAGCTCCAACTTGGGTACTAGCCTCCGTAGTACCCAAGACATCTTCAAGAGGTGGTGCCTCAGAAAGGCGATGTCCATTATTAAGGACCACTATCATCCAGGGCATGCCCACTTCTCATTGTTGCAATCAGGAAGGAGGTACAGAAGCCTGAAGGCACACACTCAGCAATTCAGGAACGACGTCTTCCCCTCTGCTATCCAATTCCTAAATGGACATTGAACCCATGAACGGTATGTCACTTTAAAAAAATATTATTTCTATTTTTGCATTATTTTTAATCTATTCATTATACACATTTAATGTAATTGATTTACTTATTTATTTTTCTTCTTTTTATATTATCATTGTACCACTGCCACGAAGTGAACAAATTTCACGACACATGCCGGTAATAATAAACCTGATTCTGATTTTATTCATCCTCACTTCTCTTCCAGGAATACAATGTTAAACAATACAAATGCAAGCCTAGAAAAATTCTGCTTCATCTTCCAATAAGGTTTCTCTTTGCTTCTTTTACCCTGTTACTATCAGAAATTTGCTTTTGCTCTCTCTGCTTGTCTATAACACAAAACTTCATTTTAAAAAATTTATTTCCTTTGCAAAGCAATGTCATCAACCACATTAATTCTCTGACCCACTATGCAGTTCCAGCATTTTGTTTTTATTATGACTGCTTTAGGCATTCAACCAAGATGTCCTAAGAAGTGGGCCTCATAAATTTTGGTGACACCTATATTTGTATATTAAGTTCAGATCAGTGATTTGTTAAATTGGTATGCCTTGCATTTGAAATATAAGAGGAAAACAAATAAACAAATTGCTAATCCAAGTAGTCTGGGAGAACTTGGTATAACATCTCTGGTTATGAATGTCTTTTTATAAATGTTACATAATTTATCTATATGGAAATATGTTAATCATTCTTAGAAATGTGACTAATAGTTGCCAATGATATGCAAAAGATTATATACAAACCAGGAGTTATTCCTCGAAAGCATTTATTATCATTCCTGGCTACAGTATAATTACAGTTAGGTTTGTTATGCTATTGCATTTTTTAATTTACATTTTGGTTCTCTGCTAACAACCACCATGCCTCAATACCAATACATTTATTCTGTAGTCCATTGTGGTAGTCAATTTTCTTGCGACCAGGGTCCATAAACAAATTGAATGATTAATTTTACTTTGCAATAGGAATTATGTCTCTCACAGGAAAGCAACTATTCTTTAAATAGATTTTGTTTCAACTTCCACTGAAAAGGGAGACTCAAGATGGCGAATGCTGGAATGTGGAGCAATACTTACCTGAAAAAGCAGTCCTCTTTAGTGTCTAATTCAGAAGGTGACACTACATTACCTTTTTAATAACACTCAGGACTCAATATGGGGCACCAAACTTCACATTTAAAGGCATGTCTATTACAAAGTAACCCAGAAGCATGCTAGGATTTTAAATCCGTACCCCTGTATAAAATTCTTCTACAAATCAGATTCCTTAAAGTGTTTAAGTAGACAAGTTGATTTATTTCTACTGAAATGCCAAGTTATTAAATACATTTAAAGATAATCAAAAACATCACATTTTATAGAACTAGTCAAAAGCACAAATGACTAATTGTGGTCACAGAGAAAGAGTTTACTGTTGAATTAGTTATAGGTCATGTATCGTGGGGTAGCGCTGAACTTGGCATATGACTTAATAACTTTGTTCACAGCTTCCAAGAAGTCCTTCTCAGTGGCAATCTTTCGGCGAGCTCTGATAGCAAACATCCCAGCTTCAGTGCAAACACTACGGATCTCAGCTCCTGCAAAACAACAGAAATAATCAGAGTGATGAAATTACTTTATCTGTTACCCCATCTTTACCATAATTGTGCTACACATTCATCTTTGAGGGATAACCAGAGGTCATCTTATGAGAAATCCTAGGCTCTTTTCAGATCTAATAAGATTCTGTATTTGTTTCAGAGATTTCCAAGCTAGGACTGCAAATCATCCTATTAACCCTGCAATGATTTCTCTCTTTTTACAGTTAATGGCTGTTTTAATCCCAGCATAGAAATAGTCTCCTGTTTCTCATTTAACTTGTTTTGTCCACTGTTTGCACTTCAGTTCAATGGCGTGCCAGGGCATTTGAGGTGGTTGAGAGTCATGACAGGCTTTCATTGAGGGAATTTAAGAGAAAATAGATAGGTTCAGTGAACAATGACTGGGCATCCGGAATATAATCTCCAAACTGTGTGTTTAGTCTCTTTAGCAGATAATATGAAAAAATCAATTTTTTAAATGGCAAGAGATTGAAAAAATTGTGCAAAAAGATGAATCATATGCACATATACAGTGGATCCAGTTAATTGGGACATATCGGGACCAGAACATTTTGGCCCAATTAAGCAGCTGAAGTTTCATGGAAATAGTTAAAAAGACGAACTACCATTTTTCTGGGTAAAAAAAATTGTATTTAAATGAAATACAGAACAAATTGGAACATTACCAATGCTACTATAGAACTATAAAATTATGTATTAGTTCGTAATAGATAGCAATGAAGGAATTCATCTGGTGCACACTGTCGTGTACGGGGTGTCCAGGGAGGGATAGCACCTCTCTGAAGAAGCTTATTGTGTCCATTCTGGGACAACTTAGACACCTTTGGTCTCCACCGGACACTCAGCTCTCACCAGTGGTTCCAAGTAGCAACAACGGCCATACCCTGATACACTGTTCTGACAGGTAGGCTAAATGCAGCCTCAATCTTAAGTTTTATGAAAAAATTGAATAGATACGTGGATGGGAGAGGTCTGGAGAGTTATGGACTGGGTGCAGGTCAATGGGACTAGCGGAAAAAAATTTCGGCACAGACTGGAAGGGCCGAATGGCCTGTTTTCTGTGCTGTAGTGTTCAATGGTTCTAAACCAGTTGAGGATGGCTGGTGGGCCTCATACCCAGGTGAAATAGGGGCATGTTTGTCCTAGCATGCAAGGTCAGCTCTGCCAGACTTGGCGGATAAGATTAACAATGTGATCCAATGGTAAAGGAGGCACAGAAGTTGTAGTCATCCACTGCAACCAGTTTGTAGCAACTATTTGTACCACTGGACCTGACTTCTGAGGTCAAGGGAGTGGAACTGTTCCAGTGCAACGGCTTTTCCACTTTAGAAACACAAGTTTCACAGTCATTATCGGATATGATGAACAACCAACACACAGCCATGTTCTGATTGACTAAATGAACAAAATCAGCACAGGCACCTGGTGCAGATAATGGACTGTCTTCATACAATGCTTTCAATGATTGCATCCTCCAAATCTTCATTCTCATTGTAACATTCAAGATGATTGTCAAAACCTTTAATTTCTTTGTAATCCCTAACTTGTTGAAATAGTGAAATCATTTTATTTTCCCTCCCAGCTGCTTCTGGCATCTCCAAGCCTGAATGCTCGAAACCGCACTGAGTGGAAGTTCCAAACTGTCTTGCTGCTTACTTTTCGCCAACTATCAGCGGCAAAAATCACTGCTATTTAAAAACTTTGTTCTAAGTACTGTGTAGTGTCTAATGGCCCCTAAGTTCACACGACTGATGATAGTTAGTAAGTGTCTGGCAACAGTCTTCTGTCCCAATTAAGCAGCACTGTACACCAAACCAACAATGGGAATCCCAGTTAACTTCTCGTTCAGCTTTTGTTCTTTAAGAGTTTTCCTAAATAAGCGGTCGACCCAATGAACCAGAATGCACTGTGTTACCAAAGGTTAAAGTAACATAACAAGATAATTAGGAAGGCAAATAGTATGCTGGTCTTTACTGCTAGAATATTTAATTAACAAAGTAAAGATGTCTCACTGCAATTATATTGGATGATGCGACAGTAAAGTCTGGTCTCTCTACTTATGATGGAGAAAATGTAACAAAGATTCATCAGTGACTGCTGAAATGGAGAGATTGTCCTACCAAGACACTATCCAAACTATAAAAATAATCAGTAATTTAATAGAAAATTCCAAAATCCTTATGGGGCTTAGCAGGTTAGATATAAACAAATCAGGTGATGTGGGACTGGTACATGAAAGTGGCACAGTAATGAATCATGGAACAGGAAAAAGGGGCTGAATGGCCCATTCCCACTTCTATTTATGATCCCATGGAGAGATAAGCTCCCAAGCCACTGTATATTAGTTTAGCATTTAAACACAATGTCGTCCTCACTGAACACTTGCAACCACAGAATCTAAACGATGTTGACCAGGGGTTTCCAATCTGGGGTCCACAGACTCTTTGCTTAATGGTATTGGTCCATAGCATAAAAAAGATTGGGAACCCTTTATGTAGAATGATAATTGATGATAAAAGAATACAGCTTTAACTTACCTGTACTATTTGGACATAATCGAGCTAGCAGTTCAAACCTTGTGTCTCTTTCCACACTCATGCTGCGTGCATGGATTTTGAAAATGTGAGTTCGGCCCTGAAATTGACAAAACCCCAATTTAAAACTAACACACAAAACACTACAACACAAGAACAGGCACTTCATCCCACAGTATCTACTTGTGTTCACTCTTCAGGGAGCTCCGACTTGCCCCCCAAAATCCCTCTACGTACATCATTTAATGCAAACCATGATGCTAATATCCTCAGAAAATTTTCACAGCTTACACTTTTCAAAAGGAAGAAATCGTGTGCAGAACTTGTGGCAAAAATCCAGTCTTGGCTCTTCCAAAGAAAGATCTCTTACTCATGCACTTTCCTTACACACTTATGTGAAGGGGAGCAACAACAGTGGAGCCCTAACTTACATAAGGTTCAGTGGCATTAAACTGTTATGAACAATGGTGGGTTTCAGAACAAGGACCAACCATTAACACCTGAAAACTTTGTTTTCTAAGCCATGGCCAAGCCCAACTATCTGTGACAATACCAAATGTTTCTGAAGCATTTAAAACAATAAGAAAATCAATAATTAAATCAACAGACAATAGACAGTAGGTGCAGGAGTAGGCCATTCAGCCCTTCTAGCCAGCACCACCATTCACTGTGATCAGGGCTGATCACACACAATCAGTACCCCGTTCCTGCCCTCTCCCCATATCCTGCTTTCTATAAGAGCTCTATCTAACTCTCTCTTGAAAGCATCCAGAGACTTGGCCTCCACTGTCTTCTGGGGCAGAGCATTCCACATATCCACCACTCTCTGGGTGAAAAAGTTTTTCTGCATCTCTGTTCTAAATGGCCTACCCCTTATTCTTAAACTGTGGCCTCTAGTTCTGGACTCACCCATCAGCGGGAACATGCTTCCTGCCTCCAGCGTGTCCAATCCCTTAATAATCTTATATGTTTCAATCAGATCCCCTCTCATCCTTCTAAATTCCAATGTATACAAGCCCAGTCGCTCCAATCTTTCAACATACAACAGTCCCGCCATTCCGGGAATTAACCTTGTGAACCTACGCTGCACTCCCTCAATAGCAAGAATGTCCTTCCTCAAATTTGGAGACCAAAACTGCACACACTACTCCAGGTGGAGTCTCACCAGGGCCCTGTACAGCTGCAGAAGGACCTCTTTACTCCTATACTCAATTCCTCTTGTTATAAAGGCCAGCATGCCATTAGCTTTCTTCACTGCCTGCTGTACCTGCATGCTTGCTTTCATTGACTGATGTACAAGAACACCTAGATCTCATTGTATTTCAACACAAAATCAACAAATCAACACAAACACATTTTAAAAACATAAGGCATGAGGGTTCAATTTTGGAGATGAGGTCCCACGAGCAGCTGACTGCAACACTGCAATTTCGTTGCTCATTTTTGTGCTCATATTCATGGCAGAAATAAACGCAGCATTAAACTGGTAACACTGAAAATCAACTGACAAATTAATGTAAACATTAATATTGCAAATATATCAACGTGTATTTAACATCAGTTCCTTAGTAATTTACAGCCTAGGTAATAAACCCAGATCACTGTATAAAGACTATTTCACAAAATGACTTTTATGAACAGCCAAAAAAGTGAGCCAGAATTAATGCAACTTTTCATTATCTGTGGAATTCCCAATTTTTAAGACAAAACATTTCCATACCTCAAGATCTGGCAAACTAAATTCAATTTTGCGGTCTAAACGTCCAGGCCTCATCAGAGCTGGATCTAAGGTGTCAGGCCTGTTCGTGGCCATCAGTACTTTAATGTTACCCCTGGGATCAAAACCATCAAGTTGGTTAATAAGCTCCAGCATTGTACGCTGAACTTCATTGTCCCCACCAGCACCATCATCAAAACGAGCACCTTGGAGGACAAAAAAAATCACTTGTTACATGCAAGCTGCAAGCTCAATATATCTATATTATATTTAAAATATTAATACTGATATGCCACAATTATAACAGTCTAACACAATTTATGACATTGAATTCAGAGAAATTTAGGCACTGATATTGGAAGATGGTGTCAGCAAACAATGTGACCAAAGGTGATGTACTTCAGGACATTTCACAAAGCTACTTCTTTTACTTCACCTTTCAAATATGATTCCCCTACTAAGCTTACGCTCCTCTGGAAACCGTGATTTACAATTTGATGGTGTGTTTTTGGGCCAATTGAGTGATCTGGCACCTTGCTGTCTCTGAGAATGTTCAGTGAGGTTTGGAGCAGAGTGTGTGGCTTAAAGACTGGGTGTGAGCCCATCATCGACTCCATTTCTCTCCAATTAAAACGCTGAGCAAGACTGAAATCAAAGATGGATGAGAGCAGAAGGTGAGTGGGAATTCAGCACTGTCTGCCTGCGTTTGACTAGTCTCTCTCTCTCCCGCTCACTCGCTGCATCTGGAGAAAGGTGACAGTCTTGGGCCTTGTTCATGTTATATTGTTGCAAGAAAAAGCTTGTGAACTCTTGGCAATTGGCTGGTTTTCTGCATTAATTACTCATAAAATGTGAACTGATCTTTATCTAAGTCACAAAAATAGGCAAACACAATCTGCCTACACTAATAGCACATGAACAATTGTACTTTTCATGACTTTATTGAACACACTGTTTAATCATGCACAGTCTAGGCTGGAAAAAGTACACATTGTATTTAATAACTGGTTGAAACTCCTTTAGCAGCAATAACCTTCATCAAACGTTACCTGTAACTGCTGATCAGACTTGCACATTAGTGAGAGTAGGAATTTTAGACCATTCCTCCATACAAAACTGTTTAGGTTCATCAATATTTCCGGGATACCTTGCATGAACAGCCCTCTTCAGATCATCATGCCACAGCATCTCAATTGGGTTAAGGTCTAGACTCTGTCTTGGCCATTCCAAAACACAAATTTTCTTGTTTTTAAACCATTCTGTTGTTGATTTACTCTTGTGTTTCAGATCATTGTCTTGTTGCACCATCCAACTTCTACTAAGCTTCAGGTGATGGACTGCTACCCTGACATTCTCCTGCAAAATGTTTTGATACAATTTTGAATTCATTGTTCCCTCAACGATTGCAAGCTCTCCATGCCCTTTGGGAGCAAAGCACCCCCAAACTATGATGTTCCTTGCACCAAGCTTCACGGTTAGGATGAGGTTTTGGTGTTGGTGTGCAGTGCCCTTTCTCCTCCAAACATAGCAATGTCTATTTCTGCCAAAAAGTTCAACTTTTGTCTCATCTGTCCATAGAACATTGTGGAACATCCAGATGGTCTTTTGCAAACTTGAGATATGCAGCAATGTTTTATTTGGAGAACAGTGGTTTCCTCCATAGTGTCCTTCCACGAATACCATTCTTGTAGTGTTTTTCTTATAGTGGACACAGACTTTAGCAAGTTCTAGAGATTTCCGTAGGTCTTTTGCTGTTACCCTTCAGTTCCTTTTCCACTTCCTTCAGCATTGCATGTTGTGCTCATGGTGTGATCTTTGCAGGATGCCCACTCCCAGGGAGAGTAGCAACAGTACTGAATTCCCTCCATTTGTAGACAATTTCTCTGACTGTGGACTGATCAACACTCAGGTCTTTAGAAATGGTTTTGTAGCCTTTTCCAGCTTCAGCATCTCTACAATTCTTCTTCTAAGGTCCTCTGAAAGTTGTTTTGATCGAGGCATGGTGCACAAAAACAGATCTTTTGGAAGTGCAAGCTCTGTCAGTAACCTGACTTGGTCTTTTTTTTATAGGGCAGGGCACCTCTACAACCCACACCTCTAATCTCATTTCATTGATTAGAACACCCAGCTCCAAATAGCTTTTGTAGAAGGAATTTCCCCAGAGGTTCATATACTTTTTTGAATCTAGACTGTAATTGTTTAAATGGTGTACTTAGTATTGATGAGTAGTACAATTGTTTGTGTTACTAGTTTAGACAGATTGTGTTTGTCTATATTGTGACTTAGATGAAGATCAGACCACATTTTATGAGTAATTAATGCAGAAAACCAGGTAATTGCAAAGGTTACACAAACTTTTTCCTGCAATTGTATGTATTTCTGGTTTCCGGTTACTCTTTTTTTTATTGCTATTTTGTGCGATTTTGATCGGGGCAGACTGGCTCTGCGGCCTGCAGTCAACCAACGACACAGTACTATATCGAACTGAACTAAACTGAACATTCCTAGACTGTTTCAAGGACTCTGAGGTTTGATGTTTTATATTCTATGTGTTTTTCATTTATTTTTTGCTGTTTGGTGAGAGATGTTGGACTGTTAGAATTCTTTTAAGATAATAACAAGTGAGATATACAAAAGAGAATTGGTGGATGTCCTGTACTTGGATTTTCAGAATGTCTCTAACAAAGTGCTACACATGAAGCTGCTTAACAAGCTACAAGCCTACAGTATTACAGGAAAGGTACTAGCATGGATAGAGCATTGGCTAATTGGCAGAAGGGAATGAGTGGGAATAAAGGGAGCATTTTCTAGCTGGCTGCCAGTGATTAATAGTGTTCCATAGGGATCTGTGTTGGGACCGCTTCTTTTTATGTTATATGTCAATGATTTGGATAAAGGAAGTTTGTGGACACTATGAAGACAGGTGGAGGGGCAGATAATGTTAAGCCTGGAGCAGAGAAGAGTACCCAGAAAGTGGAAAACATCCTGTATTGTCCCGGTACCGAAGAAACCACAACCAAAGGAGTTGAATGACTTCAGACCTGTTGCCTTGACGTCGCACGTTATGAAGACCATGGAGCGGCTGATAATACAGAATCTGAGGCCACAAACCAGGCACGCCCAGGATCCTCTTCAGTTTGCGTATAAGGAGAAGGTGGGAGTGGAGGATGCTATCACGTATTTGCTGCACAAATCGCTCTCTCACCTAGAGGGGGTCAGTTGTGCTGTGAGGATTACATTCCTTGACTTCTCTAGTGCCTTTAACACCATCCAGCCCAAGATCTTAAGGCACAAACTAACGGAGATGGGAGTAGACTCTCACATGGTGGATTGGATAGTGGACTACTTGACAGATAGACCTCAGTATGTGCGGTTGGGAGACTGTAGGTCTGTCATGGTGGTCAGCAGCACAGGGGCGCCGCAGGGAACCGTACTCTCTCCGGTCCTGTTCACCCTGTACACATCAGACTTCCAATATAACTCGGAGTCCTGCCATGTGCAGAAGTTCGCTGATGACACGGCCATAGTGGGGTGTGTCAGGAATGGACAGGAGGAGGAGTATAGGAAACTGATACAGGACTTTGTGATATGGTGCAACTCAAACTACCTGCGTCTCAATATCACCAAGACCAAGGAGATGGTGGTGGACTTTAGGAGATCTAGGCCTCATATGGAGCCAGTGATCATTAATGGAGAATGTGTGGAGCAGGTTAAGACCTACAAGTATCTGGGAGTACAGTTAGACAAGAAGCTAGACTGGACTGCCAACACAGATGCCTTGTGCAGGAAGGCACAGAGTCGACTGTACTTCCTAAGAAGGTTGGCGTCATTCAATGTCTGTAGTGAGATGCTGAAGATGTTCTATAGGTCAGTTGTGGAGAGCGCCCTCTTCTTTGTGGTGGCGTGTTGGGGAGGAAGCATTAAGAAGAGGGACGCCTCACGTCTTATTAAGCTGGTAAGGAAGGCGGGCTCTGTCGTGGGCAAAGTACTGGAGAGTTTAACATCGGTAGCTGAGCGAAGGGCGCTGAGTAGGCTACGGTCAATTATGGATAACTCTGAACATCCTCTACATAGCACCATCCAGAGACAGAGAAGCAGTTTCAGCGACAGGTTACTATCGATGCAATGCTCCTCAGACAGGATGAAGAGGTCAATACTCCCCAATGCCATTAGGCTTTACAATTCAACCGCCAGGACTTAAGAACTTTTTAAAAGCTATTATTAATGCTTTTTGAGATAGTGATTTAGATGCATATCATATTTTTTACTGAGTTAAGTATTGTATGTAATTAGTTTTGCTACAACAAGTGTATGGGACATTGGAAAAAAAGTTGAATTTCCCCATGGGGATGAATAAAGTATCTATCTGTCTATCTATCTATCTATCTAAGGAAGCAGAGAGGTTACATTAGGACTTAAGACAGATCAGGAGAATGGGTGAAGAAGTGGCAGATGGAATATGATGTAGGTAAGTGTATGGTCTAAATAAAGACGTAGACTACTTTCAAAATGGAGATAAAATTTAAAATTCTGAGGTGTAAAGTAACTTGGGAGTCCTTTTGCAGGATTCCTTAAAGGTGGAATCAGTGGTGAGGAAGGCAAGTGTAATGTTAGCATTCATTTCAAAAGGACTAGAATATAAAAGCAAGGATGTAATGTTGAGGCTTTATAAGGCACTGGTGAGGCCTCACTTGGGGTATTATGAGCAGTTTTAGGCCCCTTATCTAAGAAAGGATGTGATGATATTGGAGAGCAATAAAGGAGGTTCACGAAAATGATTCCGGGATTGAAAGGCTTATCATATGAGGAGTGTTTGACAGCTCTGGGCTTGTACTCACTGGAATTCAGCAGAATGAGTGGGAATCTCATTGAAACCTACTGAATGGTGAAAAGGCCTCGACAGAGTGGATTGGAGAAGATGTTTCCCATAGTGGGGGAGTCTAGGACCAGAGGACACAGCCTCAGAATCAAGGGACGTACATTTAGTACGGAGATAGGTGCTGAGAGGGAAGTTAATCATCCGTGACAAAATGGTGCAGAGCCAATAGGCCAGATGGCTTAATTCTGCTCCTATATCTTATGGACTTCAGGAATTCAGGGAATGTTGTGGGTACTGGCAGGAGGAGTGTTACAGAGGTTACAGAGATTTCAGAAAGGAATACTTAATTTCACCACAAAGCTGTTATTACTTACCTTTGGTTAATGAGTCTCCCAAGAGTAACTTAGTGTAAGTTAGGGTAAACCGTGAAATCTGTGTTAAATATTATGAAGCTGGAAATGTCCACAGCAAATCCCGTCACCTGCCTTAGGGGGTTAAATTTCCTGCTTGGTTGTCCTTTTTAATTCTGTACGTTTATGCAGAAATGGACTATTTCATGTACAAACAACATGAACTGCACAAATACTGAGTTCAGAATACATAAATTCAGAAACAGAAAACTTTTTTTAAAAGATTAAAAATCTCTCACGTTGGATCATTTGTTAGTCTTATAAAATATATGGAGAATACACCTCAATATGTGTTCTCCTGCAACACTAAATTATTGATAAGATGACTACTAACGCTACTGAATACATATTGAAATGCTGTTTATGTGATCTCAGTAAGTGGCTCCAAATGGCTGTTTCCATTTAATGTCACATAGGCCACAATGGACAACTTACAAAATCTCCATACAAAAATCAAACTGTAGAATTGAGATAACCCCTCTCTAAAAGGAATATATACAATACCTCCTATTGCATCAATCTCATCAAAGAATATTAAGCACGCCTTTTTTGTTCTGGCCATCTCAAAAAGTTCACGAACCATTCGAGCACCCTAGAGAGAGACAAAACACATTCATTTTACACTAGCTAAATGTAGAAAAAAAATCTGGGTGCATATTTCACATAAAGAGGGGAGCTGAAATGGGCGATCCAATTTGAGCTTAATTTTGTTTTGCAAGTTTCTCCAACTCTCTCACATCTGCCCTGATAACTTTTCAAATGTTTCTGAAGTGCCTTCCTTTTTATTGAACCATGGGATTTCCTTCCAACATAATAAGCTGTAAGTAAACAGCAGACTCTCTTTGACCTGAAAAATTAATTCTCTTTACCCCCAGTGGTTGCCTGATTTAAGAGTGTTTACTGGATTTTCTGCATTTACTTCCAATTTCAAGGAACTGCAATATTTTGATCTCTTACCCCTCACTCCCACCACGGTTAACAGAAGTACCAACCTTTTCCATTTTCCATCCTCTGCCTTCACTCCACCCATTTTCACCAAAAGTAGGGACAGAGTTCCCCTTGTCCTCATCTTCCACACCATCAGTCTTCATACTTAATGGATTATGCTCTGTAATTTTCCTGTTTCCAGCCTCAGATAAATATTCCTCTTCCTTTTTAGTATTCAGAGTCCCTATGTGACTCTGTAGTTCACCCTCCCATCTCTACTGTCCACTCTTTATCGTGGCAACTTTCCAATAATCTGCAGGAGATGGGAAGCCTGCCCTTCTCACCATTCACAGGCTCAAACAACCTTCCAAGTGAGGAAATGATTTGTTTATTCATCCTGTAATTCTAATTAACTGTATCGCACTTAATGCTCACAAACTGGTCTATTGGAGAAACTAAATCCAGATTGGATGACCATCCTGCAAATAACCTTAACCCAGACTACAAGAATGACTGAGCTTCCAGCTACCATTTACGATAATTTTCCATCCTGCTCTGACCTGCCTTTAGCCTCTTGCACAGTAAGCTGAATTAGTAACACCTCACTTTCCAGCTCAGCAAGTTATAGTCCTGAGGACTCAACACCAATTTCACTAGTTTTGGCCAGTTATGAATGAATGGTTATCAAACTGTAACAGTAGATTTTTTTTTATTTTACAAATACCAAATAACCTGCTGGATACTTTCAGCAATTTTTATTCTCAGATCAAATTTGTCCAATTATCAAATTCAGCTTTTAGACAGACTTGTACTATAAACCTTCAAAAATGCATTTTATAACAAGAGCAAATATTTAGTAAAAAAGTATTGATCTTTACCTCTCCCACATACTTCTGCACTAGTTCTGACCCTATCACTCTAATGAAGCAAGCATCTGTCCGATTAGCCACAGCTCGTGCACAGAGAGTCTTGCCAGTTCCAGGTGGTCCAAACAGCAGCACTCCTTTTGGTGGTTCAATACCAAGGTTTATAAAAAGCTCCGGCTGAAAAATCAAATAAACTAATCACTTTTCCTTGTTCAGTACAGGAATAGTGGAACTGCAGGTCAATACTGCAGGAGTTATGACACTAGAAATGAACACATTTAGAAGAAAACAAGTACATATTTTTCTGGTTAGATCAATCACAATTTTCTTGATGCTTTAACTGCAACATTGTTCACAGAACAAGGCTTGAATATCACATTTTTGCTTTTAGTTCACCACGCTTTTCTCGGATCTTTTTAGACTCTGGCAAGATTATACCTTCTGCTGTGGATAATAATATGGTCAAGGGATGCATAAACTTTTTTTCCTACAACACACTACTAAATTGAAAAGTATAATAATACCTACAACTGCTTAGTCAAAGTCACATTAATATCATAAAGTTACCAGGTTGCCAGTGCCCAATCAAAAATGGGACCAGCCAGTAGTTTACTAATTTAAAATCCGTGTGTGGGATTCTTAAAAGCAAAATAAAGATGTAAATTTTTCATAGTTGACATGAAGTTACAAAGGTTTGAAATAAAACTTATCTAAGTAAGCTTCAGGGGTAGTTTTTCAATTTTTTTAATTTAAAAAAAGAGTAATAATTCACACCCTGTACACATGCAATCCATATTATGCTGTTGCACACCAAAAGTTAAAACTTACATGTAATAAAGGAGTTTCCACAACCTCTTGCAATTTTGCAATCTGTTCTTTGCAACCACCTACATCACTGTAGGTAACATCTGGCTTTTCTTCCACCTGAAAAAGTATTGCAGAATTAGTTATAAAAAGTAATTCAAAATGGAATATAAATACTAATTTATACAAAAAAGATCCTTCCAAACCATAGACAAGCCCAATTATTACTCCACACAACTCTGAAAGATCATTAATAAAGCCCCTTCAGTATACTGAAGGCAGCTTATGAAATTGATCTTCCAGTCATAAGCCAAACTACATGCTTAAAAGAAACAGTTAACAGAAACTTTTACTAGTTACATAAAGTGTGTCCTTATAGCCATGGAATCCATATGCTCAACATTTTATATCAGATTCCAAATGATGATGGCATGCCTCCAAATTATCTAATCACACATTGATTACAGAATCAAAAAATGCAACACTAAAGAGGAAAGATCATTCGGTATAATTTTAAAAATTAAACGAGTCCAATTTTTTATCCCTATCTGCTCTGACAACTGCAAACAGTCCCAAAAATTGTATTGTGTAAAAGGCTCTTTTAAAGCAACAATGCACAGATGATATTCTCACTCAAAATTGTATGAAAGGAACTCAAAGTTTGTAACTGATTCAATGACAATCACAAAATCACTAGTGACAGATCATCCATCCCACTTCCTATCATATTCCACCTTAAAGCAAAAAAAAGTTTAATCTCGCTTGTCTTGAATATTACTGTCCCATCTCATTCACTCAAATAGCAAGTTGCTCAGCACTCTTGTCTGAACACATCGGATCAGATTTTGCCTCTGCCACAGTGCCAAAGGCAATTCTTCACTTCAAAAGTCTTGTGCTCAAACCCTCCCTAACTATCTCCAGCTCTACAAGTTGCTGTGAACTCGGTGTTTGTTTAACTCATCTCTGTCCATCACCAGTTTCAAAAGGCCCAAAAACTATTCTCAGCAGATTATCTCCTTCCTGGAATTTTCGCTAACTTTACATCTGTCTACACTCCTTTGATATTCCATGGACAAAGATAAACTTATCTATATTTGGATAAGTTACCTAATCTACCTTCTCTCTCTTATAGTTGACATCAACCAAATTATACACTGGAGATGCACATGGGAATGTTTAACTATGATAAAAGCACTATATAAATGAAACTTGTTACTATTGCATTTACCTGCATCATGGTAACAGTAGGATCAATTTTTGGTGGCAGTGGAATATGTATCTGGTATTTGTTTCGATCCACACTGCAACATCAAAAGTAATATTTTAAAGTATGGCCCAGTTTGCAATAAAATGTCAGATATTTATTTACATTTAATATTAATATAGTGTATCTTGGTTAATTTATATGTCTGAGTAAATATGAGTAATCATAGGGGCTTAAATTCCGTAATTTACTAAAAAAAAACACAATTAGTGATTGACAGCTAACATGCAAGAAGATTAAAGGTTAGGTTCATACCCAACTCTCATTCCTTCCTCAATATCAGTGGGAGCCACCTGGTCACTTAAGTCAACCACAAATTTTGCAAACTGCTTCACATTAATGATGTATTTGGGATCTTCAGAATCTGCATTTATAATCTTTGTACATCTGTAAAAACAAATCCATCATAGTTATCTTTTCAATAAGCTCACTCAATGTCAACATGTAATTATGGGTTGTATTTAACGCTATACTTCACTGATCCTGTTAAACAGCATTCAAAATACAGCTTCAGAAATACAGCAATCTGAAAAATCGTTTGTACCTCTTGGAAGGTTAAAATGAAGGTGAACAATAGGAATTTCTGTCCACTAGACATATCTAAAGTGCATTAGATCTGAACTAGCAAAAGAAAGTTTTTAGGAGGCAATTAGTTTCATGAAATTCAATAAAATGGAAAGAGCATTATCAAGTGCATTCTGCAGTTTAAGATTCAAATGGATGTGAGACTTTTACCACGTAATAGTCACATTAACTAGTCCCCACCCTGACTTCCTAAGGCAGCAACAATAAAAACGTGGGATTTCAAGAAATACCGATTCTCAATTGCATTTTATCCATACCATTTAGTCAGAGCTTGCAGTGTGCACATTGGCTCCTGCCATCCCTACTTACGACATTATCTACATGTCAAAATTATTTCATTAGGTGTAAAGTGTTTTGGGATACATTGAAGAGACTTAGAAGGTCTCAAAATGGATACCATTCTGCTCAATTAAGTCCAAGTTAGCTCTTTGCCAAGCCATCCAGTCAGTCGCTTTCTCCTGCTTTTTCCTTGTAGATAAAATAATAGAAGTTTGCAAGGGAATGTCGCTGAATGGTGCAGTCCAGGCTGCAAAACTATATGCTGAGGGGTGGACCGAAGTTTGGTGCAGCTAATGCAAAGGCTCCGTGGGAAAGGCCACAGTCCGGGCTCCTTCCACTGCAACACGTGGAGCAGCCAATTTGGGTGGGGAAGCCCATCAAATATTGAAATGACACCAGGGAGCCACATGATAGAGCAATGACTTCAAAAAAAAAGTACGACGACTGAATATATTCACTATGAAAGTATACAACATTGCACTGTTTGTTTTGTATATATCTCATAATGAAAATAATTTATTTTTGAAACATAAAACATTACAATTATTCTTTATTGATAAGAGATAGGAAAACTCACAAATCCGGTGGAATAAACAATAGGGATATACTGAAACACGTGGTACCCTAGCCCAAGATGTAAAGAAACTTGAACAGAGAACTGAAGTAAATTGATTATTTTTGCTACCATTCTCCACATATGACTGAGGACCTGGTTCGCAAACCTGAGTATTTGCAACAGTTCAAAGCTTTCTTTCTGGTGGGGTACTATAACACGTGTTACACTTTACTGATCATATATTCAGTCAGACCTTTTCTTTTGTCTACAGCAAGCTTTATAAAATTTTTTATCAATCTCGATTTCTCTTTCATAGCTTTGCCCAACAAAAATATATGTTTTACATCATTGCCTAAGAAACATACAATTGTTTTGAACAATATTGATGAAAATATTATACTGGAATCAATGTAAGATTTTGCCATTCTACTTGGTTCAGCAGCTGTTACAACAGAACAGGAACCTGATCATAATCCAGAGAAATTCTGAGTCCTCCAATTCCTTCTTCCTTCATTTTAAACATTCTCTCTACTCAGCCTTAAAATGCAAGTACCCAGCTCAACTACTTCCTATCATAAGTTACCGTAGATTCCGGACTACAGAGCGCACCTGATTAAAAGCCGCAGGCTCTAATTTTAGAAATAAAATCAATTTTTTAATTGTAAAGGCCGCACCGGATTTTAGGCCGCACCGCTACTTTTAAATATACATACGTATCGGTAACACAAATTACGTTGCATATACTTTTTTACTGAACAGCACGAACAACATTCCAATATCTCCTAGCGACTGGTAAAAATATATATACTGCAGCCTACCAGGAAAAGTTATTGATCGACTTTAACTTAAAAGCAGCGTTTTCGCTCGGGTCTAATCGGGTCTGACGCACTTGCGCAATGCGATCGGGTCTAATCGGGTCTGACGCGCTTGCGCATTGCGATCGGGTCTAATCGGGTCTGACGCGCTTGCGCAATGCGATCGGGTCTAATCGGGTCTGACGCGCTTGCGCATTGCGATCGGGTCTAATCGGGTCTGACGCGCTTGCGCAATGCGATCGGGTCTAATCGGGTCTGACGCGCTTGCGCATTGCGATCGGGTCTAATCGGGTCTGACGCGCTTGCGCAATGCGATCGGGTCTAATCGGGTCTGACGCGCTTGCGCATTGCAATCGGGTCTAATCGGGTCTGACGCGCTTGCGCAATGCGATCGGGTCTAATCGGGTCTGACGCGCTCGGGTCTTGCTTTTCTTCGAGTATTTTCCATGTTGATGAGGGTGAGTACAAATGACTGATTTACAATAATTTAATTGTGAAAGTGCGCTTGATTTATCGTACAATTTCATTGGACCTCTGTGAACTACTCATCAATTTTATTGGTCTACTGTTACGAGGCAAAATGTTTACGAGGCGGCATGAAAAAAAACCATGTATTAGCCGCTCTGGATTATAGGCCGCAGAGTTCAAAGCTGTTCAAAATGTGGGAAAAAAGTAGCGGCTTATAATCCGGAATCTACGGTATTCACATTCCTAGCAGTTCTATATAAAAAAATCCAACTTTGATCACAACTTTAAAATGAAGGTTTCCTCACGAGATCCTTCATGTTAAATGATTTTTCAGAAAATACTGCACCCCAATTTATTCTCATGAAATGGAAATCAGCTCAAAGAATCGTAGAAAATAACACCAGGCTACTATCAAGCTCAAAGTGTTCGTGTGGCCAAAATAGTAATTACACTTCTCCACAAATAATCAATAGTCCTGCAGATTATGGTTTTTCAAATGCTCATTCAGGTACTTTCAAAATATGACAGGACATTCCCTTCACTAAATCTTTCAGTGAAGTACCTGATTATTATCTTTCGTCAACAGCTCTCTATACTTCACACTAATTAATTTAAATCTATATACCAATTTACTAATGTCTCTCCTAAGAGCATCTTCTTACTACTTACCCTGCCTAGGGCTGTAACAATATTTAACCTCCCAATTAAATTGTCCTTCTTTTGTTCTAGTTAAAGATAGTTAAGTTATAATTTCAGGTATGATAAAGGAAAAAAAACAAGAGAAATTAAGTACATAAGAAATACAAGGTCATCCTCCAGTGTGAGCTAGACTTCATACCTTGCAACCTGAAGAGGCTGCTCACTCTGAAGAGTCTGTTTGTCTGCTGCTAAGTCCCATAATGCTGGAGGAGCCAGGCCGGTGTCAGATTCCTTGATACCTACACATAGGAATGCAGACCTTAAAAACGGATCAAATTGTCCCGATAAACAAAATAACACAGTAAAGTGACATTAAACCGATTCTCAGAATGTGATTTAAAATTGTTACATATTATGCATTATTTCAGCTCAGGTATATAAATTGAGACAGAAGAAATCCTTTTTGTGAATGGCCTTCATTACTGACTGACCACATCTTGAATTTATGGTGTACCTTTCATGACCTGGGGTAGGCTCAAAGCAATTTCATAGTCTATAAAGTACTTTGAACTGTAGATTCTGTGGTAGGACACTGAACGTCTCAACTGATTTGCACACAACCAGTTCCCAGAAAAGAATGTGCTAATGGCATTCTAATATAGTTCAGATATTTAGAGAGTTGAGTCAACAATGGAACAAATCACCAAGGTAAATTCCACCTTTTGCAATAGTGCCATGAGATCTTTCATGCCCAACTGTGAAAACAGATGCAATCTTATTTATCATGATCCAACCATTGGTGTCTCAGTGCAACTCTCTGTACTGCACTGGTGAGACAGCCTTGCTTTTAGTGCTCAGCAACTGACCATGATTATTAAAAGTTTGATGAACCTCTTACAAGAGAAAAACAGAGTGATTATAGGTTTTTTGGATGGAGCTTACAGTAGTTATTTTTATGAGGTTGTTCCAGTGTTTTGAGGGATCTCATAAATCATAATCCTTAACCCAGCTGTTCGCAAAGCTGGCTCAAGTTGTTAAAACACTTTAAAAAGTTTATCTGATGTTATTGAACTGTTAGTGATTTAGTTCTAATTTTATCTTGTTAAATTCTTTCTAGTTTAGAAAGAATTCTAATTTTTTCAAATTATCCCAAATCCACAGCATGAAGACGAATACATTTTTTTAGCTGCAGATATTTTGCACCAAATACATTGACAATAATTGCCAGTACCAGAGACATTAGTTAAATTTACCAGTCAACTCGTTAATTTTCTTGAGAAGCTGTTGGATATCATCCTCGACTTGCTTGATCTGTCTGGAATAGGTACTCTGACCCTACAAGAGAAGAAAATGTAACTTGAGCGGTCTTGTCGCAGACACTAACATGAAATCTGTTTAACTTGCCAATTACACCTGGCACCTCAGTTTACTATTCCATTCAATCCATGTGAAAATCAAACAATTTAACATTCCTAATGATTTGAGGAAAACAATAGCCCTACATTGATATCTAGAGACAGACTATATTCAGGTGGTCAGAAAACAGATGTGAGTACAAGATTTCTGTCAACTGATTAAGTCACTCAAATAACTAAATTTACATTGTACATGTACTACACTCTGCAGAGCTTTTCAGTTGCTGACATCTCAAAAGTACTGCTAGATGACCAGGTAGTCTGGGAGGTGGTGAGGAGGAATTTCAAAAGTCGGAAGGCCATGAATCCATGGAATTTATTGCCACACTTGGTTGTGAAGGTCAAGTAACCGGGTATATTTAAAGTGGAGGTTAATAGATTCTTGATTAGTAAGGGCGTCAAAGGTTACAGGGAGAAGGCAGGTGAATGGGGATTGAAGGGCTAAAAAAAAAATCAGCCACGACAGTAAAGCAGAGTAACTTGACGGGCTGAATGGTCTAATTCTGCTCACACTTTTGCACGCATTTTACACTTGGTTTATTTGTGCTCCAAATGAACGGTGTCTGACTTTCTCTTCACCATCCAAATGTCACTTCTTCATTTTCTCTGTACCATCATGGATTCTAATAAGGAAATGGAAGTGTTAATTTTTTTCAAGGAAGGTTTGTGATCATATTTGATAAATGTGACAGATCTTGGAATAGTACCTGTGCTGGAACTTTAATGTTGGGCATACAAACGATGTGAGCTAACTGAATATATATTTAGGGCCTCGGTGCTAGGGATTTTGGTCTGGAAAGGAAGCCAATATGAATCATCTTGCTAGCGGAGGTAAAGATTCTGCAGCATCACAGTGGTGATATTACTCCAACCCCTGGAATTGCAGGCAGTAGGTAACCCATGTTTGAGAAACACATGGACAAAGTCATTGCTGACCAGTGGATCCTGAGCCGGCCAACATACTTTGCTTCAAGGCAACCGAAGGTTGACTTGGCACACCAAGGAAGATGTTGGAATTTCATTCATTACATCTGCCTTTGTTGAGAGATTGTTCCTGAACTCTTTGAAGTGATCCATTTTTTCCCATGATTTCATCATCAACAAGGTCAAAAATGATAGGCCACAGAATGTTAGCAATATACTTACATAGGTTTTCAGGAGGGCGATATCTCCTTCATCAAGTGCTGCAATTCAACCAAGAAAAAGCATAAATTAGAAATGAAAGTACTTACAAGTAAATCACTAAATTAAGCACTATATTAATAAACAATGATTTCTTATATACATCTATATTTCAAAAATTAAAATGGCAAGGAAAATAATTCAGCATTTGAACTTAATTCAACCTGCGACCTCAGAAAACTCTCAGTAGAAAGTGGTGAAGAAAATAGACAATAGAGATAGGTTCAGGCCTATATGGGACAGATAGAGCTGAAGATTACAATGACAGGAAGGCTATTACATGTGTGCGGCTACAGTTGGGCATGAAAGAAGGATTCTATTTAAAATAAAAATCAAGGCTTTCCTAACATAGAGCTGTGGGGTGGGTGAGACTGAGGGTAAACTTTGGTTCTTGGCAGAATATGGAATAACCTCATTCACATAGATAGAATGAGGCCAGCTAGAGATGTATTGGTTGGTGCACAAAGGTGTGGATAAATAACTCAAGCATTAGAGTGCAAACAGGAAGACTTAGAAATTTTCAGGTATGATATTAATCTCAGTAAGCTCAATAAGTTGTTAAGAAACACAGTACTTTTGATCTTCCATAATTTGTTATGGAAATGTTTGCTCATCTAGTATTGGATATCAACAAGTAGGCTGACATTTCGAGACAGTGAGGAACTGACAGGTATATATGAAAATTTGGTCCCATAGTATTGCCACACTGGGGTCGGGGTCTAAGAGCGAGCCACTACACGGTGTTTGGACAATTTAAATGCCGGTCCAGATAAACTGGAAAGCTCGAGTGGCGGGACCAGAGGCGAGGGTTGGGCTGATTTCGCTCGCTCTCCCGCGATGTTCAGCGGTGAACTGCTCCAGCTGCTCTGTTACAGAGACTGCTTGCGCCTAATCCGGCTGCTCCGGGGAGCAGATTCAAGGACCAATCTGGTTCAGAAAGCCGTCGTTTGCTTCTATTGTTTGCATTCATTGTTTTTTTCTTTCTCTGCACAGAGGTTTTAGTCCTCCTTTTTCTTAACTGGGTTCTTTGGGTTTCATGTTTGTGGCCGCCTCTAAGCAAACAAGTCTCAAGGTGGGTAATTTATACTTCCTTTGATAATAAATGTACTTTGACTCTTGAATCTCTTGTTTGATATTCACACAGGGCACCTTGAATAGGAGGGAATGATCTATGATCAATCACTGAAGACTAACATGGGCAAAGGCACAAACGCAGCTATTGTGAACAATTTTTCCTCCCTCACTTTAGTTGATCAGGATGTCACCCGACGGTCCCCCAAATAACAAGCCCACCTGAAAGAAGATTAGGAGTAATTGTGTCAAAGACAGCAAAGGAGGATAATTATTTTTACTACAATGATAGACAACAGAAATAACTGATAACTCTTGTTCCAGTACTGCAGCAAGAAAGGAAACCTGATAACAAAGACATTCAGGGAAAAACTTGCACAACAGAAAGTGATAGCATCTTCATGAACTTTGAAGACGAATCATTGAAAAACATCAGCTAATATTAGGATTAGGAAGGGAATAGATTTTTATTCACAGAAATTGGATATTTATTGTTGGGTACTGGGATCTGAACTCATGCTTCCAGATAAATAATCCAGGGCACTCAACCAGTGACAACCTCTGTCAATTCTGATGGAAGATTGTCAAATCAAAACATTAACTGTTTTTTCTCTCTACAACGTTGCCCGATCTGTTGAGAATTTCCAGGCTTCGATGGAAAACAGGCTTTAGAACAGTGAAGGGGATGTGATGTTACCAAGACGTTACCACACACCTCGAGACGACCCTTACTCAGTGAATCTTCACGAACCGCTGCAAGTCTGCTCCAAATATTAGAAAACAACCCTAGCCTCCCACCAGCCAGGTCTGGGCCCACTCCTTCCGCAACACCAGGTCTCCCACTGGAAAGTCTCCGAGAAACCCATCGCTCACCTCGGATCGGCTTATCGTCTTCTTTGGATTCCTCTTTGGCTTTACGCTGGTCATTTCCCAGATAATCCGGCATGACGGCGGCAAAAATAAATCGCTCTCGACCTCAAGCGTTACACAGCACTTTACCGGACACTACCTCCCAGCATCCGCCGTGCCGGAATCCAGACCCACCTCCCAGCATCCTTCGCTCCAGAAACTAGACCTGCCTCCCAGCACCCTCCACTCCAGAAACCAGACCCGCCTCCCAGCATCCTCCACTCCAGAAACCAGACCTGCCTCCCAGCATCCTCCACTCCAGAAACCAGACCCGCCTCCCAGCATCCTCCGCACCGGGAAAAAAATGTTCTCTGCTCTGCTAACCACTGTGGTGATTTGATTCCAGTGTCGCTATTCTTGAAAACAACAACGTTTTATTTAGTATAGTAGCATCTGCGTCGGCAGTAATTTTCCTCCCTCATAGATATTGCATGACTTGTTAACTATTCTTACTCATTTTCGTTTACCACAGTTCTGGGTATGTAATTTCTGTATTCAGAAAGATATAAATATGCATTTCCTATCTGAGCACGAGTTTTCTTTACATTTTAAAGTTTATTTAAATCTCCATAAATTATTACTCCATTTAATCTATCTTCCGTGCATTGTTAACACAGGACTTTACACTTCTTGAAATAGATTCTCACCCTGGTGTCCCTAAAAACTAATCTTGACCTCCTCCCCTTCGCACAATGCATTTTGTTTTTCCACGTGTCAGAATACTTACCCTACGTCCAATTTTAGATGAACCAAGCATTAAACTCGCATTTTAACAGTGGGTAGACCCTGATCATGCCACCAGCTATCCCCCCATTTGCCTGTAAACATAGAAACAGCAATTATCACTGTCACATTTACTAAAGTAAGTGTAGATTAGCACTGAGGACAGAGGAACTTTATAAACCTGTACGATAACACTAACTCTGACAGTTAATGTTCAAGATTAGGGCAGGAGTGCAGTGGTTACCACAACTCTTTATGGTGCAGGTGACTGGGTTCACAAGGAGTTCTCCCCGTCACCTCCTAGTGCTCTGGTTTCCTCCTGCAGTCCAAAGGTGTACCGTTCGATTGGTTAATTGGTTATTGCAAATTATCCTGTGAGAAGGCCGGGGTTAAATCGCGGGTTGCTGGTGGCATGGCTCGAAGGGCCAGAAGGGCCTGTTCCACACTGAATCCCAGTAAAAAATAAATAAATGATGGAAAATGTGGACCATTAACAATAATCTCAGGAATCACTTTTCAAAGAAGGCTGGTATGGTGGCTGAAATTCATTAGTGCCTTCAGTGTGTCAGCACAGCCTTGGTCATCTGAGGGGAAGTGTTTGAAAATCAAGACCACAAACTTCCCAGTCCTGGACAGCAACGATCCCTAATCTGTACATCTCTGAGACAAGGACTTCCGACAGCTGGCACCTCGAAACACTGGAGAATTGCCACCAATGTAGCCTCCGCAAAATTTTCAAATTCATTAGTAGCTGCAAACCAAACCAGTGTGTTCTCCTAGGCGAATATCCCAAGTTTTGAACCTCTCACACTCAGTCAGCTCTGACAGGTGGGCTGCAACTTTTGTGCATCCAACACCAGATTCCTGAAACAGACACTGTAGTCCAAGCAGAATGAGGGGTGACCTCATTGAAACTATCGAATGGTACTTGATAGAGTGGATGTGGATTGGATGTTTCCTATGATGGAGGGGAGTCTTAAGACCAGAATAGGGTGGTGTCCTATTAGAATGGTGATGAGGAATTTCTTTAGCCAGGGAGTGGTGAAGCTGTGGAGGCCAGGACTGTGTGTATATTTAAGGCAGAGGTTAATGGATTCTTGAATGGTCAGGGCATGATGGGATATGGGGAGAAGGCAGGAGGTTAGGGCTGAGAGGAAAATTGGATCAGCCATGATAAAATGGCAGACTCAATGGGACAAATGGCCTAATTCTGCTCCTGTATCTTATGGTCACCATTGTGAAAAGAGATTACCAGGAAAGCAACAAAAAATTCAAAGGTTCAGCCAGGTACAACTTTAGGTACTGACCAAAGAATGCAGACAAGGGATTGAAACACCAAAATAAAGGCTAGACCATTTATAACTGAGGTGGGGAGGCATTGTTTAACTCTGAGGCTGGCAAAGCTTTGGAATTGTTTACTGCAGAGAGCTGTTGAGTTCAGCCTTTAACAACAGATATATTACATTTTTGGATATAAAGCAACAAGTTTGAGCTAGATCAGGAAAATTATGTTGAGACAAGACAATAGTTAAGATCGATGATACAGAAGGGGCAAAGATTTGAATGGTTGACTCTATCTCTATTCCTTCTTAGGATTGGAGGATTTTCTTGAAATCTGTTGGAAAAGTATCTCATCTTCTTTCGACTCATGGGAATTCTTGGCCATCACTGTTTAGAGAGGAGGTATTTGGGATTGCTTTGTGAAGCTTAAGTGCCTTTATTGAGAAAATGAGAAGCTGAAGCCCTTTATTGAATCCTCCTGGCAAACACTTGCTGTCCCAGCTGTAGCAGAATGAGGGGCTCCACTTCAGAAACACAGAACTCCAGAGGAATCGAGATTCCCTCGAAGTAGACCTATCTTGCCCAGGAGCTAGGCTCGTTCATTGCTGTACGAGGATCAATTCTTTCTTGGCTGGTCCCGCACCTTCCTCTCCATTCAGCAGATCATCCCAAACTTTACCGTCCCACTGCTTTCAGACAATTATGTCATTTGACAGATGTTTACGAACCTTGCTTGTTCCTTTTGTCCCATCAGCCATAAAGACCTTGAATTCTCGCAGCAGAACCCTGCCTGGCTGAACAAGCTCTACGCCTCCTCATTTGACATCAGCTTGATCTGAAGACAAGAGATTCTGCAGATGCTGGAAATCCAGAGCAGCACACACAAAACGCTGGAGGAGCTCAGCAGGTTAGGCAGCATCTATAGAGGGGAATAAACAGTCGACTTTTTGGGCTGAGAATCTTCATCAGATCGGATCTCTTTATTCCCCTCCATGAGATGCTGCCTGACCTGTTCCTCTAGCTTTTTGTGTATTATTTTGCTTGCTGTCCAGTTGCGTGGTATGAGTGATTTGGAGCACGAAATCCCTGCAAGATGAGATGTATCTGCCATTGAACTAGTGTGGTAATTTCCCCCCCACGCTTGCTGACCGGAACGCTCCTCGCATCCTCCAAGTTCCACAGACCCATTAACCTCTTGCACCCGGAGGAGGGCCGTCCCCCGGAAGTGTTCCGGTGAAAGTAGCCGGCCGGTTCATGTGGCGGCGGCCGCGGCCACGGCGAGGATCCTTAGTGCTGTCGCAGTGCCGGAGCCCGGAGGCTGGCTGATTGGGTGGGTTTGCAGCCCCTTGAATGGTCGGTGACCCAGTCATGCTGCGTGAGGCGCCGGAGGGCCTGGCCTCTGCTGTTTTGAAGCCCCTGGCAGGTAAGATTCGACGCAGCGCTGGGGAGGGAAGCGCCGCTCCTGGTCGGTCTGCCCTGGCCCCAGGCCCAAGCTTCAGCACGGGGTAGAGATTGAGCCGCTGAAGTCAGGTTGGCAGCACACTCCTGCTCATCAGCCCGGTCGCTGGATTTGCAACACCTTCACTTTTAACGTTTCGACAACTGTATGAGATTTTATGCCGTGATTTTTCTTCCACCTTGATGAGACTTGAGCGTTATACTTCACAGTATTTAGAGTATGGAGCCGTAGGTGGTTCTGAGAATCTGCAACTGAGGGTTGAGTGTGGTGTGCAGGACGGGATATTGTTTTATAATTTCATTTTATACTGAGATGAGAAATTACTTTGCACTGAGTCTTTAAAATTTTCGACCTAGGAGGACAGTTAAGTATGCTTAGTGGTTGAGTATATTCGTGGCTGAGCATGGTAGAACTTTTGATTTGGAAGTAAATTGGGATATGGGCATTCGAGAGACAAAAGGATGAAGTGTACAAGCTGAGATCTAATTGAATAGTTGTAACCATCGAGATTGAAGATTTCAGAGGTCAGTGATGATCTGTAACCTGCAAGTTAGTGAAACAACACTAGATTGTGGCACGGTAGTGTAGTGGTTAGCACAACGCTTTACAGTACCAGCAATGCAGGTTCATTTCCTGCTGGTGTCTGTAAGGAGATTGTATGTTCTCTCCATGACTTCTAGGTTTCCTCCAGATGCTCTGATTTCCTCCCACAGTTCAAAGGAAATTGGTCATTGTAAGGGTTAAATCGAGGGTTGATAAGCGACACAGCTCACTGGAAGGGCTTATTCCACACTGTATTTCAATAAATAAATATTGCATCAGAGTGGCAAATGATTTTCGTTATAGGTATTTTAAGAATTTCAAGGTTAAGTGCTAGTCAAATTATGACAAGTTTTGATTTTGATAATACATGAGTCCTTTATGAAATATGATGCATTCCAATTTTGTTGAGGTTAGCTATTTGTATAATCTATTCTATATCGTATAATCAACTGATAGATTTTAAATGAAAAAAAGGTTTATTTTTAATTAGAGGAAGTGAAGGGGAAGAGGAAAGCAAATAATGTTTGCATTGATTTTTTTTTCCGGGGAGTAACTAAAAGTTGAGGAAGGAAAGAAAAGGAGAGGTGACAAGTTGCAAGAATAGTATTTTATAAACCGTAGAGAAGAAAGCAGAAAGCTTCCCAGTGGATCATGTGATGTAGGTGAAGTGCAGAAACATGACAACGAGCAAAATTAGATCTTGAAAGCAAAGCAAAGAATTTGTGAAGGAACCAACAAGATGACGAAAGGCCAAGTTGTTCACTGAAGATCTGTAAGACAACAGTCACTGTTGTCTTACATTGAGTATTTTCTTATTTGCCAAATGCTCCACAAAGACTGGAACTGAGAAACACTGGAACAATGGTTAACCCTAAACTGAATTTCATATGTCATAAATGTTGGGGATGATAGAGGCAATAGCTGGCAGTGAGGGGTATTAGACAGGGTATGAGAATAAAAAGTAATATGTTACTATAAATTGGAGGGAACTGAAGGCATGCTGGGAAATATATTAATGAAATTCTAACAAAGTCTATCTGAAATCCTGAAACAAATAAAACAGATGGATAACCCACACATAAAGAACTGTTTGGCTATCTTCAGATGCCATGGAAACATCCTCTCTTTGCAGTCTCCTTGTTGACAGTTTAATCAGCATTAATCTGACAAGGGAGAAACATGTTTTACCTTTTAGTTATCTCAGCATGAAATTTTAGAACGTGTTGTTGGCAAAAATCATAGCGGCTTGGTAGTGGACAGCTGCGCAGCAATCTGGTACTTTCAGCCATGATTGATGTGGTATCAAGCCTAATGTCTCTGGTCTCATGGGCAAGAGGTAAGTCCATGCTCATGCTTTGCTGAGGTTCCTTTAATAAACTTGATTTTGTTAAGCATAGTTGCTGTTTGTGCTTCAGTCCAGTACTTGTAGAATAACCTGCTATCTGCATGTGGTTTTAGTGTTACTATGCATCAACGTTTGTATGGCTAAGTAAAACCAGTTGGTGTTGGGTTGAATACTGATAGCTGGACCTCCATTGACTGAAAATAAAGCAAATCTTGCATTTAAAAACAAAGCACACTCTGCAGATCAGAATCAAGTTTATTATCACTGATGTATGTCGTGGAATTTGATGTTTTGTGGGAGCCGTACAGTTCAAGACATAAAAATTACTCTCAGTTACAGTTAAAATAGTCCTAGGGGAATAGTGAGTAGTGTTCATGGACCATTCAGAAATCTGATGGCATTGAGGAAGAAGCTGTTCCTAAAACATTGAGTGAGGGTTTTCAGGCTTCTGTACTCTTCCCTAACAGTATTATTGAGATGAGGGTATGTCCCAATTGTAGGACCTTAATAATGGATGCCGTCATCCTGAGGCACTGCCTTTTGAAGGTGTCCTTGATAGTGGGGAGCCGTGTGCTTGTGATGGAGCTGGCTAGGTCTAGAATCCTCTGCAGCCTCTTTCAATCCTGTGCACTTGAGCCTTCATTGCAGGTGGTGATGCTACCAGTCAGAATGGTCTCCACTATACATCTGTAGAAACTTACTGAAGTCTTGGGTGACTTACTAAATCTCCTCAAACTTCTAATGATGTATAGCTGCTGTCACGTCATGCCTGCTCGATTGCATCAATATTGTTGGGTCCAGGATAGATCCTCTCAGATACTGATGCCCAGGAACTTGGGCCTGCTCACCCACCCTTTCCACTGCTGATCCCACATTGCGATTTACTAAGATGGGCTGAACTATTTATTTACTTTATGATATTCAAAATTTATTTACTCTACTTTGTGAAATGCTTACCTCTCCAAAATAATGTCAATGGATGTGGGTTCATAATAAATTTATTTTTTAAAAAAATTTTTTAATTAGTTTTTCAAAACATTTTACAAAATTAAAAACCCCAAATCCCAATGAGGAGCATTAATACAGAGCAAGGTTAAGCATACAATATCAATATGCTACAGAGGAAGAGAATTTAACAAAAAAGCACCTAAATTAAAGACAAGTGAGCTTAGTGTCCTCCCCAAACCCCACAACACAAGAAAAAAAAACAACAATTCCAGACCAACCACCACACAATATAGAGAGTATAAGTCCGGACAATCAAACTCCCAGACTGTGAATACACTTAGCAACAGAGGATAATAATGCCTACTACCAGAAAAGAAAGGGAGCTGAAAGCAAGGGACCGAAGGGAAAAAAAAAACCCTAGTCAAGAGGAAGGTTATGAAAGTAGTCGATAAAAGGCCCCCAGATCTTATGGAACTTTAAATCCGAATTGAGAGCTGAATAATGAACGAATATGAGTTTCTTGGAGGAAAGCAATGTCAGCTTTGAGTTGTTTAATATGTGAGAATACCTTCCTCCTTTTAACAGGGTGGTTCAGTCCCTTTACATTCCAGCTCACAAATTTAAGTGCACTAGCCATTATCAATTACTAATGCATAAAAGGCAGCAGGCATATAAAAAGTCAAGCAGTACAATAGCAGTCTGGGAGCAGAGATGTAAACATAGATTCGTAAGGTCAAAATATAAACATGTCCTAAACAATAAAGAAATGTTGGAACTGGAAAACCCACCCCACCCACACAACCCAAAACTAGACGGCTACCAAAACAAGTAGCTAGCTCTACCAAAGAAATTAACCCAAATACAACTTCCAGATCTGTGTCATTGACAGCAGTTCCGTATAAATGCTATAACAAACAGTAACTAGTTTATGCACTAGGAAACATAACTACAGATTAGAACGCCTTCTGCCGAGATATACAACTTAATACAGAGAAAATCGGAAGAAAACCAAAACTAATCTACCCGCGAAATATTATAGAAGGATAAAGTAAGAGAAAGGGAAAAAAAAAGGTAAGAAGGAAAAAGAAAAAAAAGAGGAAGGGGAAAATTGTAAATTCAAGACGAGTATTTATCAACCGTTTACCGAGAAGGGAGAAAAAAACATTCAGAGAATGGAAAAAAAAGGGGGTGAAGAAAAGAAAAAGAAAATAAATAAGTATTTAAAACAGAGGAAAAATAAATCAGCAGTTGAACTGTGAACGGACAAACAGGGAGGCCTTCATTAAAGACTTCAAACCTCCAAAACAAGTTAGATTTAGTTGTAGAACTCTGTAGGTAAAGTTATACAGAGGTGAAAATAGATTACACACACACTAAATCCCGGGAGAGATTGTCAACAGCCTTTAGAGTTTCAGTGAATAATGTCTGAGTGATTCAAGTGAATTCCGAGTCCAGAGAAAGTAATTTTACTACGAGGAGTACTTATCCACCATTTTAGGAAGTCCGATCAGATTCCGAAGATGACTGGATAGCCGGAAGACTTGCCACAAACGCTTCGGCTTCCCTCGCTGATTTGAACCACTTGAATTCCCCGGTATTAAACTTGATTCTTAGGTCAGCAAGATTACGAAAGGAAGGTTTGAAACCACGATCAAAAAGCACTTTCATTACGCCTTTATACTCAGCGCGCATCTTTAAAGTCTGGGGTGCAAAATCTTCCACAAAGCGAATGGTTGTATCCTGGAAAGAAAAAGAGCCTCTGCGACGTGCCTCTACAATCAGACTGTGTTTTACCTGGTATTGATAGAAACACAAGATTACTGGTCGCGGACGGGTGCCCAGAATTCCGGGGGGGACATTAACTCTGTGTGCCCGTTCGAGCTCGGGCGGGTTTGGAAGCAGATCCTTCCCGAATATCTCACAGAGAAACTCGGCGAAAAACTTCACGGTTGATCCCTTTTCAGTCGCCTCTGATAATCCCAGAATTCTGATGTTACAGCGTCTGCTACGATTTTCGAGATCCACCATTTTGGAAAGAAGTTTGTTAGATTTTTCCTCTAAGCTGGAACAGAGAGTCTCCAAGTATCGAACCCGACTTTCTAAAGCTTCAGAAGTCGAATCGATGCGAGATAGGTGTTCAGCATGTTTGTCCACTTTATCGTTGATTCGATCCAGTTTGTCTTCTAACTGTTTGAAAGCGGTTTTAATTTGCTTTAAGATTTTGTCTCGGAGATTTTCAAGTGCCTTCATCGTCACGCCCGACGAAGTCGTAGTTTCTTTTCTCCCGGATTTAGAGCTCTTGCTAGACATTGTAGGTTAGATATATTCACAGGCAAGTAAGAGATACCGAAAAAATTCCTATCTAAGCTTTATAAAATGGAGACATTTAGTGCAAAGGTAGCGACAGTAACGGAACAAAAGTTCGGAGCAGCTAAGCAATCGCCATGTTACCGGAAGTCCATGATAATAAAAATTTAACATAAATTATTTCACAATGTTTTTTTCCAAACTCGATATTAAGCATGGTTAATACATAAGTTGGCTAGAAACACATTATAAATCTAACCCTGCTGTTTGCTATTGAGAACATCAATTAACATGGTAGATTTGAGAGATCAGTGGGGAAGCAGTAAATTAGCTGGTTTATTAATGGTGACCTGGTTTGATCTTTGTTGAACCGTGCATTGAACAGCATGTTTAAATAGTATCACAGATAATCTATACAAGCTAGGCATGCTGCCACTAACATTAAAGGTTTGTATAATTACTGAGCAAAGAAAAAGGCAAAAGCAGCATGTCAATTACTATTTGTAATTCTATAATTTATAATGCAGGTGCGTATACATTACATTTTCAGTAATCAATTTCTATGTTTGGTTCTGATATAGTTTTAAATGCTGTCCTAAACCCCAGTGACACAACAGGCACTAACTATACTTTTAAGTACTCTGCAATACTTGATAGAAAAAACTGGGGTTAATTTTGCTACTGGTTCTCATTTTATCACTTCTTTGACCAGAAATTTTGTACCTCTTGTTAAATTTCAATGCATCAGCCATTCCTATAACAATATTAATGCTGAATATTGACTGGAAAAGCAGTGAAGAAACAGGTATCATTTTTATGTAGTTTCAAATCAGCAGTACCTCAAGCACTTTGCAATATATGAATGAGTTTTGAAGTGGCATAGTTTTTTGTGAAGAGATTATGCACTCAAGTAACAGACTGCTGGAGAAACTCGACAGCATCAGTGAAGGTGGGAAAGGAATTGCCAGCCTTTCAGGATTAAACCCTGCATCAGTTCACATCTTCAGTGGGATGAACCTACAATATTCTAATTTTGGACAAATCTGGTTTCACTGTGATGATTAACGGGTAAAGCTTCTCAGCAAGTCATATGAAAGCCACCACTGGTGGGGGAGGAAATCTGTAACAATAACGTTTAAGTTTATTAGAAGTTAACCTTGTTGCCAATCTGGAGTCTTTTAAATACAGTAGATCTAGATTGATTCCAAAAGGAATTGTTTTTAATCTTAGCAAAATACCACATCAGTTTAAATTTGTTATTTATTATTTGGAGATTTAGTCCACACTGAAAATGCACAGTTTAGAGTTAAATTTCAGTGCTTCATGAAAAGGCCTCTTCAGTGAATAATAATCTTAACTCTGTTTCAGAATTTTTAACTTTTTAAATCTATGTTTCTGAACCTGAGGTTCAATTTATATAGTTTTTTTTATTTTAAAAAGTATTCGGTGAGATGAATCTTGAGTGGTGTGCTAGTTCTTGGGCTAGATATTCACACAGGTTTTGTAGTTAGTATCTGCCATGCACAGAGCTTATTGACTACCCACAGCTTTTTCATAGATCTTGAGCAGCAGTTTGCACCCAATGCAGGGACCCTGAGCACTTGTAATCAGGATGGGATACAATGTCTGTCTGAAGAACGTTCACTGAGATGTGAGGCTAATCGTGTCTAAAATGTAGCTTTGAGCACAAATGATGTAGAAGTAGGGGATGATAATTAAATTAAATTACAGTTTATAAAAATCTTTCCTGTGTAGTATTGAGATTTCATCATTTTTTTAGCTCTGGAAAATGGGTTGATTGTAATTAAGACTTGATTGTGGTATTTACATTTGAGATGTACGAATGTTAACTTAATAGGTTTAATGAATAATCACAACTCTACAACCTTGTGTATTTCAGTGGTGATTCTATTGATTTCGTTACTAGTCTAGTGAAATGGAGTAAATCAAACAGCAATATATAGATTTTGGCATTTAACTATTCAGGTTTAGAATTCACTTTAATTTACTCCAAAAATGAGTGCTGTGAACTCGCTATCATTCACTATGCAAAATTTTTGAAATGCATTGTCTTAGGACTGAATTAAAGGAACAGCCTAGCCTCTGTTCATTGTTTCCTGCTTTGTAGATTTTTAAAATCCAAATATTAACCATCATTGTTTTCTGATTTTAATCTCTTTCATATACCACACCCAGAATTTTAGTTCTTTTCTTGGCTTGTTGCTCCATTAGAGTACAGTAGTAGTAATAATATTTTTAGTTATTGTCATAAGAACGTCTGTATCAGCAAGACCTTTTCAAGTGATCTCATTTTCCATGCAGCTTCTGTACTGTGCCCAGTGGAGCCAGTTGGAAGATGGTTTGAGGCTCTTGTAAAGAGACGGGCAAGGAATGTATCAGCTTCCTTTCATGAATTGGAAGATGAGAAAGAATCATCTTCTGAGTCAGAAGATGAAGAATTACAACTTGAGGAATATCCATTGCTGAAAACACTTGAGCCAAAAGACTGGAAGGTATGTATAGGTGTACGGTATTTAAAATTTCTGTCTGCAGTCAAATAGCAATTTAAGCATGTTAATACATTTTTGTATTCTTAATTTATTCATTTGCTTTGATTCTTGAGCCATTTTGTCAGTTTTAATTTGTTGGTTATATCTGGTTAATTTTCCTTAATACCTGCACATTAATCTCTATAATTTTAAAAAGTCAGGTTGTTTATTTTAATCTAGTTCATTGTCATTGAGAATTGATAAAGATTTCCATGATAGCTTTGCCACATCAGCCTGTTGACCATAAATGAATGCTACTTTAAAAATAGAAAATGTTGGAAATAGTACATTAACAACATCTGGTGAGCGAAGCTGCACTTAACATTGTACTAATAAGTTATAGAGTTGGTGAGTCTCCAAATGGTAATTCATTTTTTCCAAACATGCTTGTTGATGACGTGAGCCTGCTGAAAGCATTTGACAAGGATCCACGGATTAGTTTGGTTAAATTTAAAGCTCATAGAGCTGAAGGCAAATTTTTGACCTGCTTTGGTGGTTAATTTGGTAGTAGAAAATAGATTAGGGTTAATGGGTATCTACCGCGATTGGAAATGTGTGTTTAGTGTTTCATAAGGGGCCTGTTCCTGTGCTGTACTGACTGTTCCAAATTGTTTTGTGAGTCCTTACTTATTCATTTTATTTTAATGATTTGGACAATGTAACGGTGAGTTATTTATTGAAATTTGTAGATGGTGTAAAGATTAGGGGCATAGTAAATAGTATAGACAGATGTTGAAATTAATGGCAACATTGAATCTGGGAAGTGGACAAAATTGTAGGATTTACGTGCACATAAGTTGGGTTAAATAAAATTTCAGGCATTTTCTATATAGGGGAAGTGTTGGGAACAAAAACAAGAGATCATAGGTTTAAGATGAAAGGAAGACGTATTAAAGGGAACTTCAGGGGAAAGTTTTTACAGAGTAATTGGTACAGTCGGCCCTCCTTATCTGCGGATTCTGTATACGCGGATTCAACCAACCGCGGATCGGGAAAACCCGAAAGTTCTCTCTTCAGCACTCGTTGCTTGAGCACGTACAGACTATTTTTTCTTGTCATTATTCCCTAGACAATACAGTATAACAACTATTTACATAGCATTTACATCGTATTAGGTATTATAAGTAATCTAGAAATGGCTTAAAAGTACAGGCAGTCCCCGGGTTTTGAATGAGTTCCATTCTTGAGTCTGTCTTTAAGTCGGATTTGAAGTCAGAACAGGTACATCCGGTATTATTTAGCGTCAGTCAAACGTATTTCTTAGTATATAGTACATATTTAACCTTTTTATGCATATAAAACACTTAAGAAACATACGTATTTCAATAATTAAACTACTGCATTGCTTAGTAATAATTGTAGCTTTCATCGGGGCAGGGTCTTTTACATGTTCCATTAAAATTGTTCCGATGGTTGACTGACGCTTTTCCAATGATCAATGGTGTTTCACCTCTTTCCGATCACTTTATTACTTCCACCTTATTTTCAATCGCAATCGTGATTATTTTCGTGAACAGAAACACCGCGGATTCAGAGCTGCGCCACCAGGTCCTAATGTCCACCACACGGAGACATGTTAAATAAAGTCCGGGGTTCTGCTGGGTCCTAAAGACCACCGCACTGATACATGTTAAATAAGGGACTTGAGCATCCACGAATTTTGGTATCCGCGGGGTTCCCAGAACCAATCCCCTGCGGATAAGGAGGGCCGACCGTATCTGGAAATTGTTGGAGGAAGTGGTGAAGTCAGATCCAGTCACCATGTTTAAGAGATATAGGCACTTAAATAGGCAAAGCATAGAAGGATACAGGCCCTGTACAGACAGATGAGATTAATGTAAATGAAAAAAAGCTGGCTTGGATGTGATCAGCTGAAGGGCTCATTCGGTGCTGTACAAACTGTGACTCAGACTCCAGCACAAACTCAAAGAAATTCAGGGAGATGGGAAAGCAAATTATTGAAAAATAATGGTAGTGTTTTTTTTAGAAATAAATGTTCAATGGATCTTCAACTTGTATAGCTAAAAGCTAGAATAAAATGGGAGAGATGTTTATATCAGACTCTACCATGGTTGGAATGTATCTGAGTACTAGAACAGTATGGCATATAGCCCACAATAAGTAGATTAAACTAAGAATGGAGTCAATGGGAATTAGGTGGGAAACCCTCCGCTGGTTGGAATCATACCTGGCACAAAGGAAGATGGTTGAGGTGGTCACTCTTCTCATTCATAGGACATCACTGCAGGAGTTCCCTAGGAAGTGTCCTAGGACCAACCATCTTCAGCTGCTTCATCAATGACCTTCCTTCCATCATAAGGTCAGAAGTGGGGATGTTCGCAGATGACTGCACAATGTTCTGCAGCTTTGTGACTCCTCAGATAGTGAAGCTGTTCATAGCCAAATGCAGCAGGACCTGGACAATATCCAGGCTTGGGCTGACAAGTGGCAAGTAACATTAGAGCCGCACAAGTGCCAGGCAATGACCATCTCCAACAAGAGAGGCTCTAACCATCGTCTCTTGATATTCAGTGGCATCACCATCACTGAATCCCTTACTATCAACATCCTGGGGGGTTACCATTGACAAGAAACTGAACTGGTCTAGCCATATAAACACCATGGCTACCAGAGCAGGTCAAAGGCTCGGAATCCTGCAGTGTGTAATTCACCTCCTGACTCCTCAAAGCCAGTCCACCATCTACAAGGCTCAGTTCAGGAGTGTAATGGAATACTCATCACTCTCCTGGATGAGTGCATCTCTGACGGTGCTGTCTGAAAAGAGGATGTTGTCTAAGTTGCATGCCATCTTGGACAATGTCTCCCATCCACTCCATAATGTACTGGTTAGGCACAGGAGTACATTCAGCCAGAGACTCAACACTGAGTGTCATAGGAAGTCATTCCTGCCTGTGGCCATCAAACTTTACAATTCCTCCCTCAGAGTGTCAGACGCCCTGAGCCAATAGGCTGGTCCTGGACTTATTTCCACTTGGAATAATTTACTTATTATTTAATTATTTATGGTTTATGGTTTTATATTGCTATATTTCTACACTATTCTTGGTTGGTGCAACTGGAACGAAACCCAATTTCCCTCAGAATCAATAAAGTATGTCTGTCTGTCATCAACACTCAAGAAGCTGGACACCATCAGTACAAGGCAGCCCACTTGATTAGTACCCTTCCACAAGTATCCAGTACCTCCACCATTGATGAACAGTTGCAGCAGTGTGTACTATCTACTAGATGCACTGCAACAACACACCACAGTTCCTAAGGCAGCACCTTCAAGACCCACGACCACTACCATCTAGAAGGACAAGAACAGCAGATACCTGGGAACACCACCATTTGGAAATCCCCCTCCAAGTCACTCACCATCCTGACTTGTCCTTCATCATTACTGGCTCAAAATCATGGGATTCGCTCCGTAACAGCACTGTGGGTGTACCTGCACCTCAGGGACTGCAGCGGTTCGAGAAGGCAGCTCATCACTACCCCTCATGGGCAACTAGGGATGGGCAATAAATGCCCACATCTCATTAATGGGTAAATTTAAAAAAAATCCTTTCTGCCTGCACATGATCCCTATCTCTCCATTCCCTGCATATTCATGAAAGCCTCTCAAATGCCTATGTTGTCTCCGCTATGTCAGTGAAATCAAAGCAGAGCACCTTTGTTCAGAATACAAAGGCAATCCTGAGCTTCCAGTTACCAGTTTAATTTTTCATTATTTTGTCCTTGGCCTTTTGTATTCCAGCAAAACCCAAAGTAATCTCAAAGAATTGTATCTCATCTTTCAGTTTGTCATGTTATACTCTCTGGACTCAACTGAATGTTTGGTAACCAGCTTTTCCAGTTTGTGCTGTAGCTGGGCAATTCTGGTGAACGATAATCATGCATAACTTACTTTTACTCTCCCTGTAGACGCTCCCTGAATTGTTGGGTATTTCCACTAATTTTTCAAATTTCCAGGATCTGCAATATTTTGTATCTCGTTCCCAGCATTTTTCTTTCCTTGCTCTCATTTGTCCTAATTAATCTCAGTCCTCCAGCCTTCATCATACTCTCTCAGCTCATTTCTTTTCATAACATGATATTTTTGATTTGTTTCTATCTTTTATCCTTATTTGATAGTTTTCTCCAAATCAATTCTTATATTTAATTAAATATATAATCCCACCTGCACAGCATTAAACAAAAAATAGTTCCAGTATGTCTGAAAGGATACAAAGCCACTAAGGACCAAAGTATGAGGGCTGATGGTAAAATTCAAATCAGCTGATTTAATAAACTGCTGCTGCTATGAATGTGCCACAACTCTGAGGGGCCGAAGGGTACAAAGTAGCCCCCTCCTTCTTGAGAATCGGAAGATCGCTATTAATTCGGGTCTGGGACCCAGGAAATGAGAGAGAATCCTCAAGGTTTTGGAATGTGTCCTGGCCTCAGCGAGACAAAGCCACGGATAACGGCCATTGTCTCTTGGAGACGGAATTGTGTATTGAGTACTGTACTATTCATCGAAGCCCTCAGGGGACGACCAGAGTGGGCTGGTTGAGGGATTGCATCATCCCAACCTGATTGACATCTGAGACCCCGTGAGTAAGGATAAAAGAGGGTCTGGGGAACAACCCCTTCAGACGCACCAGGAGAAACGCTAGAAATCCCGTGACAGCATTTAATAGCGACAGCCGGTGGGGGGCTCGTGTGCGTCCTTTCCCTTTTCCTAGGATTGGCGGCCTCACCAAGGAAGAACGGCTTTAGCTAAAGGAGAGGCCACAAGTGAACGGCCATCCCAACGGGACTCCCGAAGGATCGAAATCATAACAAAAGGAAAGCCGGCAAGTTTCTAAAAAATCTCTCTCTCTCCAACAAAAGGCTGCAGCCTGAATGAACTGAGTGACTTTTATATTTCCATCGGACAATACATTTATCCCCTAGACAACGATAGAGCTTATTTCTTATTGATTATTATTATACCCGCAATTTTAGATTTAGTATTGACGACGTATATTATCTGTATGTTTGCATTGCTATTATTTTTGTGTATCTTCACTAATAAATACTGTTAAAAATAGTACCATCAGACTTCAATGGACCTCTCTATCTTTGCTGGTAAGTGACCCAGTTACGGGGTTCGTAACACTGCTAAATAGTCTGGCTTTTGTTATTTGCCATGTTTATGGGGTTTGTTTAAAACAGCAAAATGAAGTATATCCTGTGGAAAAATATAAAATATTCTGAAAGCTGTAAAAGCTTAGCAGGTCAGGCAACATCCACACAAAGGGAAACAGTCAACATTTCAGGGACGGGGCATTTTCTGTTTTTGATGTAATAACTTCCTCTTTATGGTTAAAACATAAGGGGAACAGTCAAGTTTTAAATGCTAGGAACTCAATCTGAATTTAAGAGTGCATTGGAGTAATGCATCTTGGTTTATCAATTAATTAAGCTGTCCATCTGTATTAATTTTATGGTTAAGTTGATGGTGTTTTAATTTTTTTACAGAATCAAGATCATTATGCTGTTCTTGGGTTAGGACATTTGAGATACAAAGCAACACAGAGACAAATCAAGTCAGCGCGTAAGCATTTTCCCACTAACTGAAGGGTTCACTCGTTTGGAAACCCTTTTAGTTTTGTACTGTGCTTGATATGTGTTACATGGAATTTAAATGTCGTTTGAGAAATTTTAGATAGCTAACTCACAGGCAAAGAACCTGAACAATAATTTTTGATGTTTTCTTTACCCTTTATTTTCAAACCAGAAATTATTAGATTCTTATGTAAAAGGAAGCAAGAATATGATGGTAGATCAGTCATGTTGAATAATAGAGCATGTTTGAGAGTCTGAACAGCCTAATTCTGCTTCTGGTTATGCTCTAGACCAGCTGTGCATTTTGTTTGATCATGTGAAAGTGATGCAATGAAGGGCAATAACATCAAAGATATAAAAGTGTTTGGCTGGAATTTCATGATGCAGGGAATTCGCTTTCATCCTTATTATTTGATATCCTGATTTTTATCTTTATTTTCATTTTGCATTGCAACTTATTGTAAAGGTGAGATAAAATGCTTCAGTATCCTCTACAGGACACCTGTGATCTGAATGAATGGAGGATTAGACATTCACTTTCATAAAGTTAGGGCTGGAATAGCACAACTTTGGCAACATCTTTTTGATTTTCTATGTTTAATTATTCACCTGCCCCATCCTGCAATTTCTGGAGTATTTGCACATTAATGATGTTAGCCTAACCTCAGCATTACTTTGACATCACCTTTTGGACTACTGTTGTGTATTTTGTGAAGACAATAGCCATTGAAGTTCGCAAAACCTTTTGAGACCTCTAACATAATAATTTGAAAGCTTTAGTGTTTGGAGTAATTCTACATCATTGTCACTTGTAGCACAGCTTGCCTTCATCTGAAGTTGAAACACAAACAGTCCAGCTACTACAGTTTCAGCTAAAGACAGTCCAACCACAATGATTTCTACCAATGGGGGGCTAATGCACCAACTGAAATCAATGTAATTGATACTTACACTTGCAGTACTGCTTAGAGGAGCTTCAGGTCAATCAGACAGGACACGTAGATATGGATCCAGGAATCAAATAGCATTGATTCTTCAAAGCTGGAACTTTAAATATCATTGGCATTTATATTCAAACTCAACTGTTTTCTAATATTTGTATTGGTGTGGGGGGTGTCATTCCTCTAATAATAAAAAAAAGCTCCAATTACTTTCTTGTTCAATCCAAGCTCAATGTTTACTATCTGGAAAATGGTGAATATCGTATGTTTTAAAAATATATATATTTGTTGAAAGTAGTAGAAATATGATGCCAGAAACTTGCAATATGAATGTACCTAGTTGGACAGATACCTTGTTACTGTACCTTGTTAATTTTTGACAGGTTACAGGGTCACTGATCTATATCTGAAAACCCCTTATTTAAACACATGTAAAAATAGTTTACAATCAAATACGGTAATTCAATAAATTATACAAATACTACTTCATATAATTATGACAAAATTTTTATTTTATATGCTCCTGCAGACAAAATCTGTTAAACCAAGCATTTGCCATCCTTCTAAAAATGCAATTGTGGCTCCTCATGGAATAAATTTATAAAGCTATTTCCATTTGAATGACGTCTTTTGAAGTTAAAATCTCTGAATCACACTTTTTGAAGCAGCTACAAAATTAATTATACAGATTAGACTGGAAACCAAATTGTATACAGAGAAAGAGAAAAATAATTCTCAACTGGTGGATTAATTATTGATAACATGGCACCATTTGGGGAAGCCATGAGGGCTTGAATCATTTACGATTCTTAGCACAGTTTCCAAGTTAAATCTTTGAAATGAAATCTGCTCAGAAATGTATTGGACAGAAACAAACTTAAGCCACCCTGTTTTCTTTTAGATAAAGCCATGGTATTGAAACATCATCCAGACAAAAGGAAAGCAGCAGGAGAACAAATAGGGGAAGGAGACAATGATTATTTTACATGTATCACAAAAGGTAAGAATTGTACTGGTGTGCATTCAAAGTTGTGATTTGTTTTTAAATATCTTATCAAATTGTAGGATGGTGGATGGGGGAGAAAATCCAAAATTTGGAGTATAACTTTGATGGAAATTGTTTAAAATGTGATTAAAGTCATCTATTCAGTGAGGTTAACTGATGATCAAAGTCACGTGCACAGTTTAATTCGTTGACAATTTTCTCCTAACCTTTTAGCCAATGAAATATTGTCAGATCCTTTGAAACGTCGGGCATTTGACAGCGTAGATCCCACTTTTGACAATATGATTCCTTCTAAAAGTGAAGCAAAAGAGAACTTCATTGAGGTGTTCCAAGCAGCCTTTGAACGGAATGCCAGGTAGGGGGAAAATCTCTATATACTCCATTGTAGAATTAAATTGTAAGAAAGAATTGAATTCAGCACTAACATCACTTCTGCAAATTTGGAATGAAATCACAAGGTAAAGGAATTCCACTCAGGTCAAGAACAGTAATGTTTCACCAGAGCATGCTTGAAGTGCTACTCTTAGAATATGCTGTTACTATATTGTAATGGGTTGTGGGGAGTTTTAGATATTGCTTCCAATGCCATGTTAGTAATAACTCATCATAATTTCCAGATTTTTATTCAGTTGAACAGTCACGGTCTTTTGTCTTGAATTGAATACAGTCAGCCCTCCTTATCCACGAGTTCCGCATGCGCAAATTCAACCAACCGCAAATCGCAAAAACCCAGAAGTGCTCTTCCAGCACTTGTTGTTCAAGCATGTACAGACTTTTTTTCTTGTCATTATTCCCTAATCAATGCAGTATAACAACTATTTTACATAGCATTTACATTGTATTAGGTATTATAAGTAATCTAGAGATGATTTGAAGTACATGAGAGGATGTGTGTGGGTTATCGTGGATTGGGATCGAAAAAAAATCGGAAGTTCTCTTACTAAGTAAGTTGGAACAGGTACATCCGGTATTATTTAGCGTCAGTTAGTCAAACGGTCAAACGTTTGTCTTAGTATATAGTATATAACCATATAACAATCACAGCACGGAAACAGGCCATTCCGGCCCTCCTAGTCCGTGCCGAACTCTTAATCTCACCTACCCGCTACCCACCTACCCGCACTCAGCCCATAACCCTCCACTCCTTTCCTATCCATATACCTATCCAATTTTACCTTAAATGACACAACTGAACTGGCCTCTACTACTTCTACAGGAAGCTCATTCCACACAGCTATCACTCTCTGAGTAAAGAAATACCCCCTCGTGTTTCCCTTAAACTTTTGCCCCCTAACTCTCAAATCATGTCCTCTCGTTTGAATCTCCCCTACTCTCAATGGAAACAGCCTATTCACGTCAACTCTATCTATCCCTCTCAACATTTTAAATACCTCGATCAAATCCCCCCTCAACCTTCTACGCTCCAATGAATAGAGACCTAACTTGTTCAACCTTTCTCTGTAACTTAAGTGCTGAAACCCAGGTAACATCCTAGTAAATCGTCTCTGCACTCTCTCTAATTTATTGATATCTTTCCTATAATTCGGTGACCAGAACTGTACACAATATTCCAAATTTGGCCTTACCAATGCCTTGTACAATTTTAACATTACATCCCAACTTCTGTACTCAATGCTCTGATTTATAAAGGCCAGCGTTCCAAAAGCCTTCTTCACCACCCTATCTACATGAGACTCCACCTTCAGGGAACTATGCACTGTCACTCCTAGATCTCTCTGTTCCACTGCATTCCTCAATGCCCTACCATTTACCCTGTATGTTCTATTTGGATTATTCCTGCCAAAATGTAGAACCTCACACTTCTCAGCATTAAACTCCATCTGCCAACGTTCAGCCCATTCTTCTAACCGGCATAAATCTCCCTGCAAGCTTTGAAAACCCACCTCATTATCCACAACACCTCCTACCTTAGTATCATCAGCATACTTACTAATCCAATTTACCACCCCATCATCCAGATCATTTATGTATATTACAAACAACATTGGGCCCAAAACAGATCCCTGAGGCACCCCGCTAGTCACCGGCCTCCATCCCGATAAACAATTATCCACCACTACTCTCTGGCATCTCCCATCTAGCCACTGTTGAATCCATTTTATTACTCCAGCATTAATACCTAACGACTGAACCTTCTTAACTAACCTTCCATGTGGAACTTTGTCCACATATATATATTTTACCTTTCTATGCATATAAACATTTAATGTATGTTTCAGTGCTGGGCTCAGGAACAGAAGTTCCTGAGTTCGATCCAGTGACAGACCGCTATCGAGCCTGCTCTCCACCATGCCGGGTTGATGTGGAGGATCAAAAACCCAAAAACCCCAAAACCCAATAATTAAACCACTGCGTTGCCTAGTAATAATTGTAGCTTTCATCGAGGCAGGGCCTTTCTCACTTTATCCTTTAAAATTGTTCCGATTGTTGACCGACGTAGCCTAACGCTTTTCCATTGACCGATGGCGTTTCACCTCTTTCCGATCACTATTATTTCCACTTTATTTTCAGTCGCGACCGTGATTATTTTCGTGAACAGAAACACTGCGGATTCAGATCTCTGCTGCCGGGCCCTAATGTCCACCGCACTGAGACAGGTTAAATAAGATCTGGGGTTCTGCTGGGTCCTAAGGTCCAGTGCATTAAAACAGGTTGAATAAGGGACTTGAGCATCCGCGAATTTTGTGCCCGCGAGGGGTCCCGGAACCAATCCCTTGTGGATAAGGAGGGCCGACTGTATAATGAATTAAGAACTCCACCCTTGACAATGCATTCCAATTTGATAAAGCTGACCTATAACAATAATTTGCCACTTGATCAATCTATTTTTTCACTATAATGCCTGGTGTTGATCTATTTTGCGTTATTTATTATTGCAACTTACAGTAATTTTTAATGTCTTTCATTGCTACAAAACAACAAATTCCATGACATGTCAGTGATAATAAACCTAATTTTGATTGTTTAGAAAGAAAATTGAATAGATCTAATAAATTTTACTAAATGGCTCATGAATTACAACAGATTAGCCTGTTGGGTTATCTGTCATTTCAAATCCAGTTTTACCAGACATGGTTTTTTTCTCAACTCTGTCCATATTAGACTGAAAGAGCTTTCTCAGATATACTTAAATGTATGTTTCTCATTTTGTTTTTAGTTTTAACTGTTCAATTGAATTTTACTGAAAACTTTTTCTTTTGTAAGATTTTATCATGCACTGTTTACTAAACATTTAACTATGAAAATTACACATTTTATTCTTAGGTGGTCTAAAAACAAACATGTTCCAAAGCTGGGCAATTTGAATTCTTCCATTGAAGAAGTTGATGCATTTTATTCATTCTGGTAAGTTTGTTGTTTCCGGTGCCTTGTATTTCTGATGCCTTTATTCAGAAAAACATATTCTCTTACAATTTATATAGCTTCAGATATAAGATTCATTTATTTATCACGTGTACATCACAATCCAGTGAAATGAATTGTTTGCATTAGCAACCTAAGGATGTGCTGTGGGCAGCCCGCAAGATCACTACACATTTCAGCGTCACACATTGTGGCGCTAACGTAACATGCCCAGAGTGCTCGGCAGAACAACTCAGCAAGCAACAAAACAAGCCCGTTTCCTCCCTTACACCCAACCACACACACTTTCAACCCCAGGACAGGCCTCACGGCCTCCAGTCGTCAGCCTTTTGGCATCAAGCTTTGAATTCTGATCAACCTTTGGGATTCGATCTTCAATATCGACTCCTAGACCAGCCAGTAACAGGGCACTGAACTCTAGACCTCAAACAACGGGCTAGCTGACTCTCTGTCTCTCGTGCCTTCTGCTTGCATGACATCTGATCCCAGGACTCATTGATCTGGAATAGCCTGACATCCACAGATGTCTGCCTTTAATCACTTATCCATGTCACTGACGATCGAGTGCCAAGACTGTATGTCTAGTCTTAACCCTTCGGATGTAATACCTTTATCAAAACTCCTTTTGGCTCCCTAGAAATCCCCACTGGCGATTCCTTCCCAAAGCCTTTGAGCTTTTCCTAAATCATGATGAAGTAACAGCTGCTTCTGTGTGATGTTTTATAAATGGATCAGCTGTTTGAGTAATGAGTTCATCTCATTATCATAAGCTGATTGTAGTCATAGAATTAAATTATAGTGCAATATCATGAACGATATTCAAAGGATGGCATTTTACATTTAGTAGCATAATGTGGAAATGGACAGAGTCAAGTAACTTCAAAATTGTAGGTTTGATGCATGTTTTTTTAAACAAGCACATGAGTAATTTACAGAAATTAAAATTGCGCAAGTTTCTATTGTTCCATTGTGTTTTAGCAGTGATCCATCTTACGAATGTTTACATTTAATACAGGCCATCCTTGGTAACATCGGTTCCAATTTTACAGATGTCCACAAGTCAGAAAATAAAATATGATCACATACTTCTGCAATACTGTAATGAATGGCATCAAAAGCACACAGGACTGATAAGACAGTAGACGTGCTAAAAGTGGAGAGAGGGAAGAAAATAGTTCTGTACATCAGAGTTCATTCAGATGTTTGGTTGTGTTTTCTGGGCATGGGCCTATATATGGGTGAGAAACTGGATATCACTGTATTTTGATGTAAAGCTTATCCCTTCAATAGATTTAACGTATTGTGTAGAACCAGTCATATCCTAAAAAATTAAAAATGCTGGGAATAAGCAACTTTTCCCCCTAAATTTTGAGGATATAAAGTAAAACTGACAAAATATTGTGATTATTTCCTTCCTTAGAGAAATTTACAACTTAATTTTAACTCTTGTATGATTTTTCAGATTCTGAAATATTGTTTTTCCATTGGTTTGAACTGTGCTTATTATAGTTAAGATTCCAGTTTATTGCATTTCCCTTCCTAATGCCAGTTGAAAAATATTTCTTTGTGATGTATCGCACTAGTCAATATTGTCAGTAGCATTCTTGTCTATCAGTTTTCAAGCAACACCTAGTATGCAGCATGGCTGATGATTCATTGCGATTTCAGGGGCTATTCTCCTGACCTGGTGTGAGACTTGGGGTCCTCTGCTGATTAGTTTGTTACTAAAAGATTACACAACATCAGCGTTATTCAGACAAGAATATCATCCTGATTGATGCCTCTTCTGGGATTTTGTAGTGTGCAGACTGACTTCTTGACTTGCCCATGTGATAAATGACTGCACTTAATTGTAGTGCCTCCGTTAGTCTCGATAGACCATGGATTTGCGCCTTGGAAAGTTTCCAGGGCGCAAGCCTGGGCAGGGTTTTTTTTTTAATGGAAGACCAGCAGTTGCCCAAGCTGCAGGTTTCCCCTCTCCACGCCACCGATGTTGTCCAAGGGAAGGGCATTAGGACCCATACAGCTTGGGATCGGTGTCATCGCAGAGCAGTGTGTGGTCAGGTGCCTTGCTCAAGGACACACACGCAGCCTCAGCCAAGGCTCGAACTAGCGACCTTCAGATCACTAGACAAATGCCTTAACCACTTGGCCATGTGCTAGCACACTGCGCTTAATAATTTAAAAATTAATAAATTAACTTAATTTAATTAAAAATTAACTTAATTTTTTTTCTGCATTTAATAAAGTAATACAAAAACTATACAATGTTTTTGGATGTCCTGAGGATGTATGCCTTATTATTGGAGTCCAAATGCAAGTACCAGTCTGCTTACTCAGTGAAGGACACACCTGCTTTGGAGTGTATGTACTGAATTCAGCAAACTAAAAAATGATTGCAGGGTGACAAGGACTGGGAACTCAAGGTTCTGTTAGTCCTCATTGCAAGACAATAAGCAAAAAGGGAAAGAGGTGGGGTAATGTTAATCAAGGAATATAATAGTACAGTGGTGAGTACTGATACAGATGTAATTGATCTGCTTACAAAGAGCAATTTGCATGTAAGTAAAGAATATGAGGGGAAAGACATGAGACAGCGTAATCTATAGGTCTCCAAGATGTTACATCTTCATAGGACAAAGTATAAATGGGGATCTGCCAAAGAAAGGGATCTACAATTACTTTATGTGATTTTAACCTGCATATTGGAGGAATTGATGTAGGAATGGTACTGTGGAAGAGGAATTTATGAAGTGTATCCTGGATTGCCTTTCAGAGCAATATGATACAGTCCTTAGTTGGGAACAGACTATTTTAGATTTGGTCATGTGTAATGAGATAGGATTAATCATGTAGGCAAGGAGCCCCGAGGGAGTTGTGATCACAGCATGGGAAAGTTACAGATAAAATTTCAGATGGAGCCTTCTAATAAAAAAGCAGAGTTTTCAAATGAGCTGCAATTTCAGAATATGAAATTGTCTAGGATAGATTAGGAAAATAAGCTAAAGGAAAGGTCAGAAGATGTACAATGATGGTAGATCATTTAAACCAATGTTTTTCACCCATCTTCATGGTGGAGGACTTTGCCAATGTTTCAACACTACCAGGTGGACTAGCTTCAAATAGAAGGGAAGAACTTGTAACAGTAAGAATTGGGAACATCTCATGGCCTCTATCCAGGGGTACTAAAAGAAGTGGCTGCAGAGGTAGTAGAGAAATTGGTTGGTTTCTGAAAAACAAGTTATAGGAGGGTACATAGATTGGAAAATGGGAAAGATAACTCCTTTACTCAATAAAGGTGGTAGACATGAAATAGGAAATCGTAGGGCAGTTGATTAGATGATGGACTCTATAATAAAAGAAGAAATAGTTAGTTAAAGAAGCCTGATGCAATCAAACCAAATCAATGTCATTTTATTCAGGGAAAATCATGTTCAATAATTTTGCTAGAGATTTTTGAGGATGCTTGTCCTCGAGGTACAGAGCACATCCTTGAATCCTGAGTCTGTCTGGTAATCTCTTGCAGGACAGAGCTTAGAATATTGTTCTACCCTCAAGTTTGCCAGGTGAAATTTTGACATCATTGTCATTGGTAATTGGGCATGTAGTTATAAGTTTTAAACACTTGAGTTACAGAGATGAATTTCAGTTTGATTTTTGACATTTTGCAATTAACTGATTCTGTGAGAATTTGGTTTATATTTTCTCTGTGTCATTCATTGTCAATGTTAAATTTTCTTTAGGTATAACTTTGACTCCTGGCGGGAATTTTCTTACTTAGATGAAGAAGAGAAAGAAAAAGCTGAGTGGTATGTAATCTTTAATCCATCTTTTAGTTTGTCAATATTTTTCAAGCCTTTAACCTATTTTAATAAAAATGCATGCAAATTTTCTATTAGGCAGATCTAATCGTTCACTGAGACTGTCTTTTTGAATTTTGTAACTAAAGTTGCTGTTGCTTCTGTAATTAACCCTGTTATATCCTCATTACACTTCTCCTCCACAATCATCAACAGGCCACCATTCTAATTGCATTTCTGACTGTCTTTTTCCTCTGTCCTCTATTACTGGGTAAGATTAATTGCAATGGCTTCTAATGAGAAATTTTCTGCTGAATTAGTGATATAGGAAAGAGGGGTCAAAGCAGAGGGGAAAATATGAAGCATATTAATATCAGTTGCGTTTGAAAAGGAGAATTAATCAGGAACAGTTTTAGTACTTGAAATCTGAAGAAAGGACTGATGCATCTGTTAAATATTTGTGTTAATATTTATGATAGTGAAAGAACCTAATAAAGAGCTGTGGAATTCTTCTCATTATAATACACATTAACAAAGTAAGAACAGTGAAGAAAATCATATGCTACAAAAGTGATAGTCATCGAGAGGCAAGTGCTTTACTTACCTGGCTATTAATTGAAATAATGTAACCAGAGTAGATACCCTAATTGCCAGAATTTTGATTTGGAAACCAGACCTTTTAGATACTAAAATTGCATACTTATTTTGCTGTCTTAGAAAAGTGAGGGGTGGGGTGGGAAAAGTTAGACTATTGTACCTGTTACCTGTTGGGAGTGTTTAATAAGAGTAGAAGGACTGTAAACATCGCATATTTTCAGATTTTTAGAGCAAGCCAGCAAATATATGTAAAATAGCGAACTATTTTTGAGAAAGCTGACTTTTTATTTTTTTGAAGAGGTGAATAAATTAGTGGTGGGCTGGGTGGAGTCAGTGGATGTTATTTACATGGTTTTCAGAAGGCTTTTAAGAAAATATATCTGTGGGGCCGTTAATTTAATGGTCATGGAATTATTGACGTAGCTTGGAATATGCCGGAATGGCAGGGGATAAAATGGTGACTGGCATCAGGTGCACTGATGTGACACATAGAATCACATTGTAATCTGTGTTGAAGTTTCCTACCATTCATATTTTCATTAATGACAGTGCAATGGAGAAAATGCAATTTTAGTTATGACACACATAGATGGTGTGTCAGATAATCAACCACTTGCTTTTGTACATGTCTCATTTTCCCCCTCCTCAAATGTAGACATTCTTGGCTTGTCCCTCAAATTCAGCATTTTGCACTGTGTTTTGAGCAAGACTCACATTTGGGCTGCAGGTCTTTAGTACCACAGTTTACATGTTGCATGTTCCCCATACCCAAGCAAGAGTGTCTATGCAGTGTGGATTACTAGACTGATTCTCAGAATCCAGTGAGGAGAGATTGAGAACTTAAGGGAACTCTATTTAAAAGACCACAGTGAGGCCTCCTGAGGCCCAGTGTTTATCTTTTAACCAGTACCACAAAAAGGGGCTTATTGTATTGATGTAAGTGGAATCTTCTCATGTGCAAATTAACTGTGACATTCACGTGCACCGTCAGTGATTGAGTTTCAAAACAAATGTCTGCATACCACATAAGCAGCCATGTCTATCTCTCTCTCCTTTCTTCCACACAATCAAGTATTATTGAATTTCTCCCTCCACTTCTCTGGACCCTCCCTCGACCACCCTTATGCCCATGTCATTTATAATGAGGTCTGTTCTCACACTTACCTTTGGTTGTAATCCCTCTCTCTCATATCATTTACCAATAATTGCTTTTGTCTTCTTCACGCAGCTTTCTCTATCACTAGTGGATTACAATTGGTTCTCAAAACCTCTGCAGTAGTACTGACACCCCTCGCTCAACACTAATAATTTCTTCTGTTCTCCTGACCTACAGTTATCTACTCAATCATGTTAACTTTTTCTTCATTTTCTAGCAAGAAATCAGACCATTAAATATTGTTGTCTTATCTCGCTGCTTATTGCTTCAAGTGTCTTGGAACACCTGTGTGCTAAAAACTTTCAAATTTGCCACATTAATAGATGCTACTTCTGCTCCATTTGTAATTTTTTTTAGTTCAGCTTCATTAATCTAATGACCCTGTTGTATTGTCTGCCATAGTGAGAGTTGCACATAAGGCTAATTCACAGATTGGACCATTTCATCATAATCAAACATGACCTGGAAATCGGTACTAATTCACTTCAGGATAGAGGATCAATAATCTGGTCCTAATACTTCTACTGATTTTATTTCCTCTGCAGCCGAGATGAGAGGAAATGGATTGAGAAGCAGAACCGAGCAGCTCGGGCACAGAGGAAAAAAGAAGAAATGAATAGAATTAGGACCTTAGTTGGTAAGTTTTATATTTGATCTATAAATTCCCTCTGCAACTGGATCTTGACTTCCTCACTGGGAGACCACAGTCTGTGTAGATTGGAAATAACATCTCCACCTCACTGATAATCAACACTAACGAGCCTCAAGGATGCTGCTTAGCCCACTGCACTACTCTCTCTACATCCACAATTGTGTGTTAGGCACAGCTCATACACTATCTGTAAATTTGCTGACAACACAACTATTGTTGGCAGAATTTCAGACGTTGACAAGGAGACGTACAGGAGTGAGATAGATCAGCTGGTTGAGAGGTGTTGCAGAAACAACCTTGCACTCATCATCAGTAAGACCAAGGAATTGATTCTAGGCTTCAGGAAAGGGAAGTCAAGGAAACACACAGCAGTCCTCTTTGAGGGATCAAAAGTGGAAAGGGTGAGCAGTTTCAAGTTCCTTGGTGTCAACATCTCAGGATCTATCCTGGGCCCAACATGCTGATGCAATTAGAAATAAGGCACGGCAGCGGCTATATTTTATTAGGAATTTAAGGAGAACCAAAGACACTTGCAAGTTTCTACAGAGGTACCATTGCGACAGGTTGCATCACTGTCTGGTATGGAAGGGCCACTGCACAGGATCAGAAAAGCAGTACAAAATTGTAAACTCAGCTAGCTTCATCGTGGCCACTAGCCTCCCCAGCATCCACGATACCTTCAAAACATGATACCTCAAAAAGGTGCCATCCATCAAAAATGGCCCACATCACCCAGGACATGCCCTCTTCTCATTGCTACCATTGAGGAGGTACAGGAGCCTGAAGACACACACTCAACGATTCAGGAACAGCTCTTTCCTTTCTGCCATCAGATTTCTAAATGGACAATGAGCTTCTGAACACTACCGCAGTGTTTTTTCCCCGACATCTTTTTTGCACTACTTATTTAATTTTCTCTTTTTTTAAAAAATTTTTTGTAATTTATAGTTTTTATTATGTATTGCACTGTACTGCTGTTGCAAAACAACAAATTTCATGATGTATGCCAGTGATATTAAACCTGATTCTGATTCTGAGAATTGGCTATAAAGGACTGAGAAGCACTTTGCCACACTCTTGAAATAAAACTTAGTGAAAGAAGGACCAGAAATGTATTTAAAATAGGCTGGTTCTAAAGATATTTTTCACTGTCACACTGAGTTAGGAAGTTTATTTTTTAGGAATAAAGTTTATAATTTATGAAATTAATAAATTTTATAAATTATGAAATTGAGCACTGGATCCCCACAAGGCTGTGTGCTTAGTCCATTGCTGTTTACACTGCTAACACATGACTGTGCAGCCAGATTCAAGGAGAACCTGATTATTAAATTTGCTGATGATACCATAGTGGTGGGGCTCATCAGCAAAAATGATGAAACAATGTACAGGGAGGAGGTGAAACACCTAGAGAGCTGGTGCAGTGACAACAACTTGATGCTTAATGTCACCAAAACCAAGGAGGTGATCGTCGATTTCAGACGGTCTCAGCCTGAGCGCACACCCCTCAGCATCAGTGGCTCCACAGTGGAGAGAGTGGAAAACATCAAGTTCCTAGGGGTGCAGATCTCGGACAATCTCACCTGGTCCAGGAACACCACTGGGATTGTGAAGCGAGCCCAGCAGAGATTGCACTTTTTGAGGAAGCTTAAACAAGCATCACTCCCCACTAACATCTTAACTACATTCTACAGAGGCGTGGTTGAGAGTGTGCTGACCTTTTGCATCACAACCTGGTACTCCAGCTGCAGTGCTGCCGACAAAAAAGCCTTGCAGAGGGTGGTTAGGGGAGCAGAGAAGGTTATTGGGGTCTCCCTACCTTCTGTCCAAGACCTCTTTCAGAGTCGATGCCTCCAGAAGACACGGTACATCATTAAAGACCCCTCACACCCTCTCCATGAACTGTTTGTTCTTCTGCCATCAGGCAAATGTTACAGAAGCATCAAAACTAAAACCACAAGGCTACTAAACAGCTTCCTCCCACAGGCAGTCAGACTGCTAAATAGCTGCTCTACCTGACTCTGCTTTGGACACTTTTAACTTGCACTGGACACTTATAGCTTGTTTTTAACTGACATGTGGTTGTTACTATTTATTGTTATGTTTATTATTTAGTGTTGCATTTGTTATGTTATGATTGCACTGCTCCTGGGAAACGCTGTCTCATTCTGCCCTGCAGAGCTGATGTACGGTTAGAATGACAATAAAGTTTTTGAATCTTTGAAAAAATGTATGAACATTAGGACTGTGCCAGCATGAGATGTTTTGAAATGAAGTGATTGAAATGCTGGTTCTGCGGACACCCAAGGAATCAATGCTCACGATGACTGATAACTAGTGATACAGGCCTGCGGAGATCACTCAGCTATCCAGTTGGCCAGGACCCAGTGGGGACTAGAGGCCAGCAGCAGAGCAATCAGAACAACGAGTCCAGCAAACACTCAGCAGAAACAGTTGTGCACTGATGATGTCACCTCGACTGGTGATGAAATGCTTGTGACCTAACCTCCGGGCTTGGTGATCATCCCTCCAAACTGTGAGATACTTTGTTTTGTGAGAGTCCAAAGCATCTGAATTTTAGCACTACTGGTACTTGCATGCAGTATGGAGAGCCTATTTTGTTGTTGATGGTGCTTTCTTTAACATGAGGCATTAAATGGCTAGCTCAACAAAAAAACCGGGAATGCTGTTATCCTGGTTAACAACCTTCCAATTGGTGGCAGCCAGAATGATTGAGTTGATCATTCAGCCTCAGCTTTGATGTTTTTACTATGATTTAAAAATCAGAAATAGTTTCTAATATGATAATGTCCTCTTCCTTTTAATCAACAGAAGCATTACACTTGTGACTTTTAAGTGTACAGTTATCAGAGTGGCTGCCAATAGAAAGTCCTGTCATTATTTCTATTGCTGCAAGCTGCGTGACTGTTGGTCTATAGATCTATCACAATGTATGGAAGTATAAAGTATTAAAGCCCAAAACATGTGATTTATTTTACAGATACTGCATACAATTGTGATCCTAGAATTAAGAAGTTTAAAGAAGAAGAAAAAGCAAGGAAAGAAGCAGAAAAGAAGGCAAAGGCTGAAGCAAAAAGAAAAGAGCAAGAAGAAAAAGAGAAAGTAAGGACAAAACTGAGCATGTTTGTTAGTTAGCCAAGGCCAGACTACTATTCCTATTTCTGTGCCTTACAGGTAATTATTAAAACATACTTTCAGAAGATCACTATCATTATCCAACCTTGCAAACCAGTCTGGAAATATTTTCTTCATACAACTACTATGTAGCACCAACCTCTGGTTGCATGCCTAGTATGAAGAATATGAAAGGTTGAATTTATAATGAAGTGGGACTTTTTTTAAGTGAGTTATTACACACTGGGACATACGCTTTGACCCATCGACTCCATGCTGATCATCAAGCACCCATTTGCAGGAATCCTTCACTCTGTTCTCCCCACGTTCCCCCCCTCAACAGCCCCTAGATTCTATCTCTCACATTCTTGAAGCAATGTACAATGGCCACCTTGAGTTCTTCTGGCCAGCCCCTGGTGTAGTGGCATTGGCACTGGACTTCGAGGCGGATGGTCCCGGGTTCAAATTCGGCTAGCTCCTTGCACGCTTTCCATCCATGCTGGGTTGAGCATAGAGCTAGCAACTTGGCCTCATTTTTAAAAAAAAAAAGGACAAAAATTGCTGAAGGAACAGCAAGGTTGCTGCCCGACGTGCTACAAAGTGCAGAGAGGAATAATTGCCCGAGTTCGTTATCTGCACTTATTTGGTATGTGCACCTTGGGAAACCAACAAAGACACAAGGAGAATGTACAAGTTGCACAGGTTTCTTACCTGCTGTGCAGTAGTATTTAAATTTTCTGTTATTATCCTATAAAACAATCAAATTGTTTATTTGGAATAATACAATTAAGATTTAATTGTGTATGTTTTTGAGCTGTTTAGAATTCTCAAAAGGTTGAATTTTATCACAAATATCTTGTGATATTTTACAGCTGTAATTTTTAATTATGCAAACTTCTTAGATTTATTTTAACCTATGTTTTACAAAGCAATTGAAAATATTTTGTTCAAATAGCAAAAGCAGGCTGAATTGGAAATTGTTCGATTGGCCAAAGAAAAAGAAGAAGAGGAAGCCAGGCAGCAGGCACTGCAACTGAAGAAGGAAAAAGAAATACAGAAGAAAGCAATTAAGAAAGAACGGCAAAAGCTGCGGACAGTCTGTAAGGTGTGATGAAGCCTGGCTGGGCATTTCTTCAGATTAATGAATTGAAATTTTGAGCTTTGATTGAATGATTTTCTGGCATAAATTTTAGCAGTTGAGTTACTTTGCTGGGAGTAACCAACAACCATAGCTTTCTCAATTGGTGAAAGCCATTTAATTTTTTGATATAACTGGTATCTTGGTAAGCTTAGTTGGATAACCTCATGCAATTGTTCCTGCAAAAAAAAAACAAGAGCAGACTTAAGATTGGAGTGCAAAGATCAGTAACTACATCAAGTTAACAGCAAATTTTATTTCTTTAGCTATTGTCTTCCATGCTAAAGAATAGTTGTTCAATTTGATGTAGAGATCAGAAACAAAATTAGTTTAACTTGACCTTGTCTGCTACCATTCTTGCTCTCTCTTAAGAAAACAATGAACAAATTGCTAGCCTTTCTGTTTGCTTACTAAACCTTCAGTGATTTAACTATGCTAATTCCTTCAACAAGAATTATTCTAATTCCTAGGATGTTTCTATTGACATTAGGCAATTTATTTAGCAGACTGTAGATGGCAATTTTTAATCATTTTGCCCTAGTTTAGTATTTTGGCCATTTGTCCATTCTTCTTCTTGCAAGTTTTTATGTCCCTTATTCTCCAGATATTGATGTCAGTTACAATATGGTGAATTAGTTTCTAGTGGGTATGAGATAACTCTTAAACTTAGCTTTGCTTATCTCTGCCTCCAAAGCTGAAACCTTGTTAGAACCCACAACAATGTAGCAATGACTGAATAATCTATTTTAGTGATATTACTTAACCCGGCTGTATATTATGTAATCTTTTATAAATAGTTTAATGACTTATTAGAAAGTGTACCGACAGTATCGATGTAGTTATAAAGAAGGCAAGCCAGTGGCTGTACTTTATTAGGAGTTTGAAGAGATTTGGCGTATCAACAAATACACTCAGAAACTTCTATAGTTGTACCATGGAGAGCATTCTGACAAGCTGCATCACAGTCTGGTATGGAGGGGCTACTGCACAGGACTGAAAGAAGCCGCAGAAGGTCGTAACAAAGTACCCAGGACATCTTTAAGGAGCGGTGTCTCAGAAAGGCAGCGTCCATTATTAATGCCCTTTTCTCACTGTTACCATCTGGTAGGAGAAACAGAAGCCTGAAGGCACACACTCATCAATTCAGGAACAGCTTCTTCTCCTCTGCCATCTGATTCCTAAATGGGCATTGAAGCTTCGGACATTACCTCACTTTTTTTTAATATACAGTATTTCTGTTTTTGCGCATTCTTTTAAAGCTATTGAATATACATAATTGATATACTTGTTTATTATTATGTTGTTTTTTTCACTCTCTGTTAGATTATGTATTGCATTGAACTGCTGCTGCTAAGTTAACAAATTTCACATCACATGCCGGTGACAATAAATCTGATTATGATCTCATTACAACATTTGCAATATTATCCACTTCCAATCCAATGTCATTAGTCTACTACAAAAAATCATATCTACCCCCTCTACCACATGGACCTCTGGTCCATTCTCTGAGTCTTTACCACAAATTCTCTTTGCTTCTCTGAAAAAGTAGCATTCTTAAAAATAAACTTCAACAAAGTCTTCTACCATGTCTTCTGACCTCTCATTATCTTTCTTGGGTCTTTTTGTTATCTAAATTGCTTGAAGTGGGTTTAGAGAAGTCTTTTGTTTACAGTTGTCTTATCATTTTGGTAAGAGTTGTCTCATTCTAAAATTGTTGACTCCCACCTTTCTACTTTTCTGTCAAGTCATCAGATCTCAATACCTGTTCATCATAAATGTGTCCACATCTATGTTGTCAATGCCATTTTCTACCCTTTTAATTTATTGCCCCACTATCACCTTGATTAGTTAATCTCAAAAACAAGGCCAGTTTCTTTAATCCTTGAAGTTGGTGTAAAATTAATAATTAATCTTGTTTCTCCTATCTGTACAGTTTCAAAACCAATGATTGCCTTTCTGTAATTAGATGACTAGACATGCACACTAGACCCTGTGGTATATTAGTTGATAGAATTAAGTTAGTTGGCTATATTTAATATCAATTCACAGCAACCTAATCCATTTCTGCTACTCACTCACTTATATTTTGATCCCAGATGCCAATTTACAACAAAAATTTGGCAGTGGATAAGAAGGACTGTCTACGCAAAGTATTTACTGATTCTTTCTTTACTTATCATCCTTTTGAGAATTTTTTCCCTGACACTAAACATTAAAAAGTAAACTTGTGACATTAATAATTTACAGCCATCAGACTGATAACAACCAAAATTAAAGCCTATAAGAAAGTCAACATCAGTAAGATAGAAATATTATACAAAAAAGGCCACGTCTTTGACCTACAGGAGATATTGCCTTGAACTAGTGCAATGTTCCAAGTGTCATCAGACCTAGCTGTCCTGCCTGAGAGATTGCTTAGAAATTAGACATGTCTAGCTTAGAGCTTAGAAATGACACCTAGAACAGAATTTCCGTGTATGTTTGTGTTCCCAAACACACTATTTCCCTTTGACTTGTCCTTGCAAGAAAAAAATGGTTACGAGCAACCGAAGCATCTTCAGTACAGTGTTGGCCATCCTCTAGTAGCAGAGACTAAAACTTGGACTTTCCTTATAAAAAGACAGTCAGTAGACTTGACCTCTACATGTTCTGTATGGTGTATGAGGATTTTATAAAATCAGTGCAAGTGGATTCTGAAGTTATTGTCATCACTGCTTTCTAGTCTCATTATTGTACGGTGATTCACTTTTTGTTTTTAAAAGAATTGGAACTACTTTACGGATAATCAAGCTGAAAATGTGAAAATGATGGAGGATGTGGAGAAACTCTGTGACCGACTTGAATTAGTGAGGTAAATATCACAGTTTCTTATCTGCTCATGCCTTATGTGGTTTATACTAGACAAAGATTTACTATTTTTTAAAAAATATTTCGTATCATGTATTTCATGTCTTAATAGAGTATCCTTTTGATAAATAGCCGATGAGCTTAGAACACAGATCAGTACTTAGAGCTATGATGTTGTGGCTATTACATAGACTTGGGTGGCTTAGGGGCAGGAATGGTTACTTCAAGTGCCAGACTTTAGATGTTTCAGAAAGGACAGGGAGGGAGGCAAAAGAGGTGGGGGCGTGGCACTGTTGAACAGAGATAGTGTCATGGCTGCAGAAAAGGAAGATTTGGAGGGACTGTCTACTGAGCCTCTGTGGGTGGAAGTTAGGAACAGGAAGGGTTCAATAACTCTACTGGGTGTTTTTTATAGACCACCCAATAGTAACAGGGACATCGAGGATCAGATAGGGAGACAGATTCTAGAAAGGTATAATAATAACAGGGTTGTCCAGTAGAAGTGGTAGAGGCAGGTTCGATTTTGTCATTTTTTTAAAAAATTGGATAGGTACATGGACAGGAAAGGAATGGAGGGTTATGGGCTGAGTGCAGGTAGGTGGGACTAGGTGAGAGTAAGCACTCGGCACGGGCTAGAAGGGCCGAGATGGCCTGTTTCCGTGCTGTAATGGTTATATGGTTATTATCGTGAGAGATTTTAATTTCCCAAATATTGATTGGCATGTCCCCAGAGTCAGGGGTTTAGATGGGGTGGAGTTTGCTAGGTGTGTTCAAGAAGGTTTCTTGACACAATATGTAGATAAGCCTACAAGAGGAGAGGGTATACTTGATCTGGTATTAGGAAATGAACCTGGTCAGGTGTCAGATCTCTCAGTGGGAGAGTATTTTGATCACAATTCTATCTCTTTGGAGAGGGATAGGAACAGACAAGTTGGGAAAGTATTTAATTGGAGTAAGGGGAAATTTGAGGCTATCAGGCAGGAACTTGGAAGCATAAATTGGGAACAGATGTTCTCAGGGAAATATATGGGAAAAATGTGGCAAATGTTCAGGGGATGTTTGCGTGGAGTTCTGCGTAGATATGTTCCAGTGAGACAGGGAAAGGATGGTAGGGTACAGGAACCGTGGTGTACAAAGGCTGTTGTAAATCTAGTCAAGAAGAAAAGAAGAGCTTACGAAAGGTTCAAAAAAACTAGGTAATGATAGATGTCTAGAAGATTATAAGGCAAGCAGGCAGGAGCTTAAGAAAGAAATTCGGAGAGCCAGAAGGAGCCATGAGAAGGCCTTGGCGGACAGGATTAAGGAAAACTCCAAGGCTTTCTGCAAGTATGTGAAGAGCAAGAGGAGAAGATGTGAGAGAATAGGACCAATCAAATGTGACAGTGGAAATGTGTGTATGGATCTGGAGCAGACAGCAGAGGTACTTAATGAATACTTTGCTTCAGTATTCAGTACGGAAAAGGATCTTGGCGATTGTAGGGATGATTTACAGCGGACTGAAAAGCTTGAGTGTGTAGATATTAAGAAAGAGGATGTGCAGGAGCATCAAGTTGGATCAGTCACTGGGATTGAATAAGATATATCCCAGGCTACTGTGGGAGGCGAGGGAGGAAATTGCTGATCCTCTGGTGATCTTTGCATCATCAATGGGGACGGGAGAGGTTCTGGAGGATTGGAGGGTTGTGGATGTTGTTCCATTATTCAAGAACGGGAGTAAAGATAGCCCAGGAAATTATAGACCAGTGAGTCTTACTTCAGTGGTTGGTAAGTTGATGGAGAAGATCCTGAGAGGCAGGATTTATGAACATTTGGAGAGGCATAATATGATCAGGAATAGTCTGCAAGGCTTTGTGAAAGGCAGGTTGTGCCTTATGAGCCTAATTGAATTTTATGAGGATGTGATTAAACACATTGATGAAGGCAGAGCTGTAGATGTAGTGTATATGGATTTCAGCAAGGCATTTGACAGGGTACCCCATGTAAGGCTTACTGAGAAAGTAAGGAGGCATGGGATCCAAGGAGACATTGCTTTGTGGATCCAGAACTGGCTTGCCCACTGAAGGCAAAGAGTAGTTGTAGACAGGTCATATTCTGCATGGAGGTTGGTCACCAGTGGAGTGCCTCAGGGATGGGTCGGTAAATTTGCTGATGACACAAAGGTTGGAGGTGTTGTGGATAGTGTGGAGGGTTGTCAGAGGTTACAGCGGGACATTAATAGGATGCAAACACTGGCCTGAGAAGTGGCAGATGGAGTTCAACCCAGATAAGTGTGAGGTGGTTCATTTTGGTAGGTCAAATATGATAGCAGAATATAGCATTGATGGTAAAACTCTTGGCAGTGTGGAGGATCAGAGGGATCTTGGGGTCCGAGTCCATAGGGCACTCAAAGCTGCTGCGCAGGTTGACTCTGGTTAAGAACGCATATGGTGTATTGGCCATCATCAATCGTAGGATTGAGTTTAGGAGCCGAGAGGTAATGTTGCAGCAATATAGGACCCTGGTCAGACCCTACTTGGAGTACTGTGCTCAATTCTGGTCGCCTCACTTCAGGAAGG